>NC_141139.1:94439126-94753326 GCF_053477565.2 Lygodium microphyllum
TTCAACTGTCCAATTGAAAGTAGTATTTTAGTCGAAGCCGGGATATGGTATACATCATGTAAAGTAAATATATTGCATAAAGAAAACTGCAATTGGACATCTCCAATACCAAAAATATCCAATGCCAGATCATTGTCAAGAATCGCGTGGTGGGGGGACTTGCTTGAGCTGTTGCGCCAAACACACACTATATACACAAGAGGAAGCTTACTCAAGAACACAAGAAGAGAGATGGATGCCAAAACATTTTCTTGCTGATTTTTTCTTCTTCTTCCACACACTATACAATGTACACAAAGTATAGATAAGATACAACATAAAGGAAAGTGGCCTACTAAGTCAAACAGTGTATAACCAACTACACTAATCGGCTGGCACTATGTCTTTGCCAGTTGTAGGTAGGTGTAACAAACTAAATATAATAAGTGATAAGTCAGTGGCCATGTGAGTATCATAATGACCACCAACGTGCTAAGTGTAGACGTGCGGACCCATCTAACTAGGCGGTCCATTATCAATGTCCGCACATGTTGAGCTTGCCATCTCAACACTCCCCCTCAAGCTCAACTCTATCTCTGCAACTCCAAGTAAGCTTCGAAACTTTCGAAGCTTCTCTGCACCCAATGCCTTTGTGAAAATGTCAGCTATCTGATCCTGTGTGCTAACATATACCAATTCAATCTCTCTTGCAAGTACCTTCTCTCTCACAAAGTGGTAGTGCACCTCAATGTGTTTTATCCTAGCATGGAACACTGGATTCCTAGCTAGTTGTATGCTGCTTATGTTGTCACAATGAATGACAATTGGACCATCTCCCTACACATCCAAATCACCTAACAAATTTTGCCACCATATCACCTCACATGCTGCCATAGCAGCACCTCTATACTTAGCCTCTGTACTCGATAAAGCAACTATAGGTTGCTTTTTGTTGCTCCATGTAATTGTTGTACTACCAAGGGAAAACATGAATCCACTTGTAGATCTTCTATCTGACATGCTACCAACCCAATCTGCATATGTGTATCCAAAGACTTGTACATCCTTACCTGCCTCATAAAAAAGTCCATAATGTAAAGTGAACTTCACATACCTCAATATACGTCTAACTGCATCCAAATGAGGCTTTCTAGGTATCTGCATAAACTAACTAACAAGGCCAACAGCATAGCTCAAGTCTGGCCTTGTGATAGTCATGTAAATCAAACTCCCTACTATCCTCTTGAACATAGTAGGGTCTTCTATCTCATCCCCAACATCAGCACTCAACTTCATACTGGAAGAGACTTACATGCTATCATACCATACTTTGATAACATATCCAAGCCATACTACCTTTGGGACAGCCATATACCATCATCACATCTGATCGCCTCAATACCAAGAAAGTATCTCAGCTCACCCAAATCTTTCATCTCAAACTTTTTCCTCAAGAAGTCCTTAACTTCAGCAATCCCATTGTCACTGTCACCTGTAATAATAATCAAGTCATCCACATAGATGACTATGATGACCAAACCTGCATCTCCCTTTCTCACATAAAGTGAGTGATCAGCATCAGAAATACAAAATCCAATATTGACAAGATACTCTCCAATCTTGTCAGACCATACTCTAGGTGCTTGCTTGAGCCCGTAGAGCGCCTTCTTTAACCTGCACACATATGTAGGATGCTCTAAATCCTCATAACCTGCTGGCGGCTCCATGTACACTTCTTCTTGTAATTCACCATCCAAGAAGGAATTCTTAACATCCATTTGCTGTAAACTCCAACCTTTGGCTGCTGCCAAGGCCATCACACACCTAACAGTTGCCATCCTAGCAACTGGACTGAATGTCTCTTCATAATCTATGCCATATGTTTGAGCATAGCCTTTTGCAACTAGTCTAGCGTTATACCTACTAATGGAGCCATCTGCATTATGCTTGACTTTGTAAACCCACTTACAGCCAATAGATTTCTTACCCTTAGGCAAGGGTACCAAATCCCAAGTCTTGTTGGCTTCTAATGCAGCCATCTCCTCATCCATTGCTGCATCCCAATTAGCATGACCAATAGCTTCCTCAAAACAAGTAGGCTCAACATCCTCAACTAGTTTCACCATATAAGCATAATGGTGAGCTGCATAACCTTCAAAACCAAATTTTTTAACAAGGTATCTGACCCTGCTAGACCTACGTACCACCGGATCACTCAATGGAGGCTTTACATTACTATGAGCTCTCTATACACCTGGCATCCTGACTGAAGAAATGCCAAGCTCATCATCCAAACTCTTCAAACCACTAGAATCTCCATCCAATCCCAAATGACTGGTAGATGCATCATTACCATCTAGCACTTTCTTCTTTCCTTTGTCCTTCCCTGCAACACTTATAGATCCACCTGAAGATGTGGGGCTACTCCTTAGTCTCCTAGACCAAGGGCTCATTGTAGGTGTAGTACCAGATGATGTTTCTGGTCCACTAAGACTCTGTGATTCTTGTTTATCTTTCTGCACATAGCTGTCCTGATCATTATCATCATCCAAAACATCACCAGCAGGTATATACCAGCTTCCCATCTCATCAAAAATAACATCCCTGCTCACTTTGAACTCATCTGTGTGACAGGGTTATAACAGCGATACCCTTTCTACTCTAAAGAGTATCCAATAAAAACACATTTTTCTACCTTTGGATCAAGCTTCTTCCATAGCTCATCTGGCACATGAACATATGCAACACAGCCAAATACCTTCAAGTGCGATACATTGGGCTTCTTGCCAGTAAAACATTCTTCATGAGTCATTCCATGAACTGCAGCTATGGGAGTTATGTTCATAATGTAAATAGCAGTATGGATAGCCTTAGACCAAAAATGTTTGGGCATATTCTTTTCAGCCATTAATGCTCGTACAACTTCTGCAATATGCTTGTTTTTTCTTTTTGCAATACCATTTTGTATGGGGTATACTTGCAAGTAAATTGCCTCTTTATCCCATGAGTCCTCAAGAAGCCACTGAACTCATTAGAGAGGTACTCTCCCCCTCCATCTGATCTCAAGCACTTCACTTTTAAGCCTGTTTCTATTTCAACAGCTGCCTTAAAATATTTGAACTGCTCAAACACATCACTTTTTTCCTTCATGAAGTATACCCATAGCTTCCTTGAATAGTCATCAATAAATGTGACAAAGTATTTGCTGCTACCAAGAGATAGATTATGTGTAGGCCCCAAGACATCTGTATGTACTATATCAAGTATGTTTCTGCTCACTTTTCTATCATGCGAGAAGGGTTGTCTCGCTTGCTTACCAAACTGGCATGCTTCACAGACTTTATGCAATTCTGCAACTCTAAAAGAAGGCAACCTTGTAACCAATCCTCTGGACTGCATTAATTTCGTCCTTTACACATTTACATGTCCAATATGTTTATGCCATATTTCAATATCTGCAGAAGCTACTCCTTTTTCTTTAGCATACATAGCAATATCCATTACAGGAATTCCAGCATCTAAAGTGAAACTCTACTTCCTTTTGCGACCAACCTGTACTTATGATTAAAGTCTTTTACAAAACAACCTTTTGCATTGAATCGGACCTACAACCCCTACTCTACCATTCGGCCACAGATACTAGATTCTTTGTAATTGATGGCACATGTAATACATTTGTCGGACTCTTTGTCTGGCCATCATACAAGGACAAGGGAACCTTTCCAATGTGTGAAATTGGGTGGCATGAATCATCACCCATCTGCACATAACCTGGGTTTTGTAAGTCTTGCATCTCTCCAAACCATTCAACATGACTAGTCATATGATTAGATGCACCTGAATCGACATACCATACATCATCATGTGTCCCCTTTCCTGTAACTGCATTCATCATATGCTGCATAACAAACAGACGCTCATTTTTTTCTTCATTCTATCGTGAAAACGATGCATAGTTTACTTATTGCAATTTACCACTGCGAATATCATCCTTCTTTGCATAGCAATGGGCTGCAATATGGCCTATTTTTCCACAATAATGGCAAAAAATATTAGGATTTCCAGAACCTCTATTCTGCCATCCACCTCTTCCTCTAGAGCTCCCCTTGCCTCTAAAGTTCCCTCTGCCTCCAAAAACCTGGTTTTCACTAAACTGTTGATTGAACCTGTTTTCCTGGTTATCGCCAGCACGTCCCATACCACGGCCTCTCGAAGAGGATCTACCACGTCCCCTTCCTGAAATCAAGTAAAATGCTTGGACCTATTCCCCATTTCTTTCATATGAATCACCTTGCATATTGATCTCTTTAATAATCATGAGAGAGATCAGCTCATCAAAATCTGGAAATGGCTTCCGTACATATACTGAAGTAACAAATGACTTCCATGCCTTCTCATTGTTAAGGCCACTCAGAGTGGATGAAACCAAATCATCATCATCCAACATTGCATCAATCGCTGCTAAAGCATCTGCAATGCTCCTCACCTTCAACACATACTCATTGACAAACATTTTTCCTTTCTTCAAGGCATTCAACTCTTTCTTAAGTTAAATCTTTCGTGCCTTTGTATTTACTGAAAACATGCTCTCAAAAATTGTCCAAGCTGCATGTGAAGTTTCTACATTCCTGATATGTCCCAGCATAGTATTATCAATTACTACAAATAGCTAGTACATCACCTTTTTGTCTTTCACATTCCACTCTTTCCATGCTTTTAACTCATAAGCTACTCTTCTGCAATCTTCCACAACACGTGCACAGTAATACACCAAGCAACCTTTTTTACCGATTGCTCAACAATACATGTAATCTGCAACCTGTTTGCAGATAAACCTTATGTTTGCTTCCTGCAAACACCTCAAAATTTATATATTCACAATATATAACCTGCGCATCCACTTTCGATCAATACAGTCGAAATCACAATGTACCCTAAAACTAATGTCTGCAACCTTGCGGCTCTAAAACGGGGCCTAAAAGGGCCTCAGACGCCCAAAATAACTGCGGATAAGCCCTAAAGGGCCTCATCTGCAGAATATACAATGGTCTACTCGCACACCAAATCTCACAGCAATCTGAGATTTTTGCTCAACCCTACTTCCGGTGCCTCCACAGGCACTATCCAAGAGAGAGAGTGGAAGAATGGGAGAGCTTCTTACCTGTTTGCTTACTCGCTCGAACCTTGCTTCTTCTCCTTCACTTCAGCCTTTAAAATCAGCCTCTCTCAGTGGTGCAGCTCTGATACCATGTCAAGAATCGTGTGGTGGGGAGACTTACTTGAGCCATTGCACCAAACACACACTGTATACATAAGAGGAAGGTCACTCAAGAACACAAGAAGAGAGATGGAGGCGAAAACGTTTTCTTGCTGATTTTTTCGTCTTCTTCCACACACTATACAATGTACACAAAGTATAGATAAGATACAACATAAAGGAAAGTGGCCTACTAAGTCAAACAGTGCATAACCGACTACAATAATCGACTGGCACTATGTATTTGCCAGTTGTAGATAGGTGTAACAAACTAAATATAATAAGTGATAAGTCAGTGGCCATGTGAGTATCATAATGACCACAACGTGCTAAGTGTAGACGTGCGGACCCATCTAGCCAAGCGGTCCATCATCAATGTTCGCACATGTTGAGCTTCCCATCTCAACAATCATTATCCAATCCGACAGATCATGCCATACTACAATAGAAGTGGAACCACTCTTGATGAAGGGTGACATGAAATGAATCCCCTAAATCAAGAAACCAATTCTAAGCATAGATAGACAAGGCATCAAGCAAACTACCAAGCATTAAGAGAAGAAGCTGCAAGTATGTAGTCATCATCAAAATTAGTCTGCACGACATTAATCTCTTCAATCTTGACATTGTACTTGCTGCTAGCAACAATGTTGTGATCATCATTCTTATCATGTACTTTATTCTTTCTCTTTTCTTTACACTTGTCATCACACATTTTATGGCACTATGGCTAAATATGATCTTGCTTCCCACAATAGTGACAAGGCAATGCAGACTTACAACCATGGGACATACTGTGAGACTGTCCACATGACTGAGAACGAGGCTTCTAAGAGTCTCTCCCATGACGGTCATCACCACTTCTGCCATTATTGCCTCTAACTGTCAAAGCATGAGAGGTGTAAGAAGCATCAATATTCTTTCTATTAACCTCTTTATTTAAGAGTGCACCCTCTATATCCTATAATTTTGGCCCATCAATAGTAGACACATTTGCACACATAGCAGTATGGAATGTGTCTCATAACTCAAGTAATGTAACCAACAAGAACAATGAAAAAAGATTATCCTTAAATTCAATTTCCTACGAAGACAAGTAGTTAAAAATAGAATGAAACTCATTTGAGTCAATGGACATAGAGGTCCCCTCCTTCATATGAAGATCCATGAGTTGCTTCAACCAATACATCTAAGAGGCAAGGCTCGACTTATCATAGACATTGCAAATCTTATCCAATAACTCCCATGTGGTCTACCCATCTTGTTGGGGGTAAAGGCGCCTCCGCCTAGCCGCCCATGTATTACTACACTAACAGTACCCGCCACTCCACACTACAGGTAGTGGGCGCCCATCACAATCACTTATTCTTTATTCTTTTAGTGATAGTTTGAATAAAGGAAGGCCCGGCCACACATTGTGGTTGTTGGAGTTCCCACTTTTGAGTCTCTCTATCTCTCTTGGCTCTTGCTCTCCATCCGCCATAGCTCTCACCACCAAGCTTCTTCCTCTTGGGTTCCACTTCCCTTTCAACTAGTATTAGAGAAAAGGCATTGAAGCTTGCCCGACATTCTCTTCAGCTCGGATTTGAAGAGCTTCAACCCAAGCTTCAATGGCAGCCATGGCACCTTCACTTGCAGGTATGTTTTGATCTCCCACCTCCTCCTCGAGCTTCCGGACCTTCAAAGGCTTCTTCCCAAGCTACATCGGAGCCCCCCTCGACATTGCCAAGTGCCCCGGAGAGCTATAGAAGATCCCCCAGTTCCCCAGGAGCAGCCAGCGCAAAATGCGACGCATTTTTAGGGGGTTGGGCACCTCCTGGCATTTCTAGCTTCTTCCCCGGCTTTCTGGCATTGTCGGCAACCTTTCTGATCATCTTCCGACTCCCTGGCATTGGATCTTGGCTCCCGGTGCTCAATTTGAGTGCTTCCCCTTCAGCCCTTTGTTGTATACACATTCTCAGGACTGTCAAAACAGGGAAGCACTTGACATTTACTATTTGATGCTACTTGGCATTGCCCGTTTGATGCCTATTGATGCCCGGTGATGCCCTGATGTTATGGGATGCTATATCTATGCTTTGGGACGGAGCAGATTTGAGCACCATTTGAGCTTCATATAACAATAAATTTCTTGTTGTAATACAGTGGACTGAAGCTCATTTACATGGTGTATCCATTGGTTCATGTATACAGGGTGCTCATCACTGGCAGTTTGAATGATCATACCGATGTATTTGGAGGTTGTCAAATGCTCCTTCTTGGTTCCGGAATGCTTTTGAGCTTCTATTAAGCTCCGACTTGGTTGTTCTTCACTGACATTTGGCTTAAATTGGCATGCTTTGGACCAATCTATGCCTGTTGTCACTGCTTAACATTTAGGCCTCTTGCATTTATGCTTTGGTCAGATATGGATGCCACTTGGTTTGCCCATGCTTGACAGTTACTTGGAGCTTCATCTTCATATGTATTTGAGCATTTTGGATCTACTGGGCATTACATTTGGTTTTCAGTTACATGCTCTTTTTGAATGATTTCTGGCTTATGCTTTACGGGTCTAAGATAGCTTGGGATTTATGCTCCGGATGTACCCTACTGGGATTTGGCATGTCTGATGCTATGTATTTGATGTATTAGAGTGTTGCTTGCTCTCTTTGCATCTGACTTTACTTCTAGTGGGAGCCTCTTGGTATTTTTGGATATACACAGAGTCTTATTTACAGATGAGCTTGAGCTTGTGGGACAATTACATGCATTTGCTCTCTTGAGAGCTTTATGTCTACATTTCGTCTATAGTGGGCTGATTTGAGACGACTATTGAGGCAAGCACCTATCTCTGTGTCACAGGTTTGTCAATTTTGTATGCATCTTGGATGGTTATGTATTGAGCTTCTTGCTCTATCAGTTGTGCTTGTGCTTGGTCTCTTCTCTTATCCCGAGACCCATTACATGCATGACTTCTGGACCTATGAGATGTCTCTTGCCTGAGAGGTTATTAGTTTTTGGGGTACTTTCTTGCCCCTGGAAACTCACTGTTGGATGTATCTTGCTACCTAGCAATTGCAGTGACCTATGTATCAGTGATTGCTTCATTTTGGCACAGTTTTACATACTGCTGTCATTTATTACAACAAGCTGAAATCTGCAGATTTTGAGCACTTCTATGAGGGTAATGCTTACTATTTGATATTATATTGGTCATATTTGGTGGACAGGTGCTTCTCTTAGTGAAATCCACCCTTTCAGCCAATTTTAGCAATGGTTTTAGTGCATTTTTTGCTAATTATAGCAACCTGCAATTTTACTTTTTTGCTTTGATTTGGGACAGTATGGCTGGCCATTTGAAAGACACATCTCTCTTTAACATTGTCAAGTTGGATGGTACCAACTATGGGTATTGGAAGTCCCAAATATGGCAGGTTTTGGTGTAGAAGTTGCAGATTAAGCCCTTGCATTTCAAGGGTGTCAAACTGAGGATATGGATGATGATGTTTGGATGGAAGTTGATGAGCTATGCAAGTCTACCATTATTTTGTCACTCTCAGAAGAGGTCCATCATAATGTTGTTGAAGATGAGAATCAGAGTGCATGGGATTTATGGGAGAAGATTTAGGAGCTCTATGCGCAGCAGAGTCCTGTGTCACAGATGTATTGGCTGAAGCAGTTAATGGACCTTTGCATGAAGGAGGGGACCTCCCTTTCATCTCATTTCAGTCAGTTTCATGCTATCATAAAGAGTCTGTTGTCACAAGGTATTGAGTTCAAAGAAAAATTGCACCCATTGTTTCTGCTTGGCACCTTGCCTGAATCATGGGATGTCTTCCGTAGTGCCATATGCACAAACAAGCTTGATGGGCTGAAAATTAAAGATGTTGAGAGTGCTTTATTGACTGAGGAAATCAAAAGGAGAAACAATGATGCTTTCCGCTCTTCGCATGCATTGACCATTAGAGGTGGCAGAAATGGCAAGCATGATAATGATCATAAGAGCAAGGACTCTCAAAAGTTCAGGTCCAAGTCACGTGGTCCCGGTAAGTCATGTGGATGGAACTTTGATCTTGCATGTCATTATTGTGGGAAAGTAGGACATATTAGGCCACAGTGCCATAAAATGTGCGATGATAAGTGCAAGGAAAAGGGAAAAGAAAAAGTGCAGGACAAGTCTTCTAAGTGTAGTATTGTACCTGCAAAGTCGAGTGTGAAGATAGAAGAGGTTAATGTCATGCAGGCCAATGATTCAGATGATGATTACATGCTTGCAACTTCTTCATGCGATGCCTTACAGACTTCTGAGATACATTCTATGTATGCGCAGTGCTAGCTCTTGGATTTGGGTGCGTTCTTTCATGTGACACCCTGTAGAGATTGGTTTCATACCTATCGTACCGTGTCTGGTTCTGTGGGTCTTGGTGAAGACAAATCTCTTGACATTGTGGGCATTGGAGATGTTAGGCTACAGTTTCCTTCTGGCAGCTCTTTTGTTTTGCATGATGTACGATATGTACTTGTGTTGGCACGCAGTCTTATGTCAGCTGGACAGCTTGATGGTGTAGAGTATCTTGTGTCTTTTGGAGACTCTGCATGGAAAATTACTCGTGGCAAGCTTGTGCTTGCAAGAGGTGCCAAGTCTGGCAGCCTCTATCCCTTACTTGTATCTGGAGCTACCTTGGATCATGTTTTGTCTATGGGTTCTGTCCCTCATGTATCCCTTTGGCATGCTCGTTTGGGGCATATGTCCCTTAAAGGAATGAAAATGCACCGTGCTTGGCAGTATCTTCCGCCTTTTGACTCTTCGCATTTTGATTATTGTGATCATTGTTTGTGTGGCAGGCAGACTAGAAATACGCATAAAATTTTTGGTAAGAAATGCATGGGTGAGCCCTTGGCTATTCTGCACTCAGATGTATGTGGACCCATGCCCTGTCAGTCACTCAGTGGGGCTAAGTACTTTGTTACTTTCATAGATGATTACTCACGTAAGGTTTGGGCTTCTCCCATTAAGAGAAAATCTGATGTCTTAGACACATTTCAGCGTTGGCTTGCATTGGCAGAGAACCGGTCTGGGAAAAGGCTCAAATGCCTAAGGTCAGATAACGGGGATGACTATGTATCATGTGCTTTTGAGCAATTTTGTGATGAGCGGGGTATTAAGTGTAAGTTGACCACCCCTTACACCCCTCCCCAGAATGGTATGGCTAAATGCATGAACAAGACCATTCAAGAAAGGGTCTGTAGCATGCTTAGCCAGGCTGGCTTACCACAGCACTTTTGGGCTGAGGCAGTTACTATTGCAGTGCATCTCATTAACAGGTTGCCTAGCAGTGGCATAGATTTTCAGGTTGCAGAGGAGGTATGGGCAAGCAAGCCCCCCTCTTATTATCATTTGCGTGTATTTGGATGTGAGGCATTATGCCATGTGCCCAAGGACAAACGCAATAAGCTGGATCCTAAAAGTGTCAAATGCATTTTCATTGGCTATGGAGATGCAGGAGAGATGGGTTACCGTCTATGGCATCCGCACGCGCGGAAAGTGATCCGCAATCATAATGTCATCTTTCATGAGGAAAAAATGCCTATGAAGCCTAAAAAAGTGGTTGAGGTACTTAGAGTTAGCTTTCAGGAGGAGCCACCTACTCCCGTTCAGCCCACTCCACGGCCAGCTAGACAGCGTGCAGTATCACCTGATGCTCATGGCCCAGATGTTAGACATGCTAATGTTAGACAGGATGTTGGTCAGCAATAGAGCTTGGATTGAAGCATTCTACTAGAGATAAACAACCTCCTGACCATTTTGCGCCCTCTATGGATTATGTACTGGTTACAAATGCAGGAGAGCCTCTCACTTATGATGAGGCTATGTGCAGGGGTAATTATCACTCTTGAGAGAGGGCTATGCAATCTGAGCTTGACTCATTGCATAAGAATCAGACTTGGGATTTGGTTTCCTTGCCTCATGGTAAGAAGGATTTGCCATGCAAGTGGGTGTACAAGCTGAAAAGTACCCCTAGACACCCCAAGCTGGCATACAAGGCTCGATTGGTTGCTAAGGGTTTTAAGTAGGAGCATGGTGTTGACTTTGATGAAGTATTTTCTCCTGTGGTCAAGATGACCACCCTACGCTTAGTCTTGGCCTTGGTTGCACAGCTTGACCTGGACTTGTACCAGATGGATGTCAAGACGGCTTTTCTACATGGGGACTTGCATGATGAGATTTATATGGAGCAGCCTAAGGGCTTTGCAGACCCTCGCAGGGAACACCTAGTATGCAAACTAAAGAAGATTCTATATGGCTTGAAGCAAGCACCTAGGGAATGGTGCCATAAGTTTGATGCATTCATGCAGTCACATGGCTACATCCGCAGTACTATGGATCCGTACTTATACACGAAAAAAGCCTGTGACGGTTCTTTACTGATTTTGGTACTCTATGTGGATGACATGCTTTTAGCAGGGACAGCTCATGAGGAGCTAGATGCTATGATGTATTGATCATCGAGGGACGACTTCAAGCTTGTCATTGGATCCGGATGCTTTTTTGGAAGCTTGAGCTTATTTCAGCCCACACTTATTGACATCGGTCTATGCTTGACAGTGGTCAGTGCTTTGATAATTATATGCTCTTTGGGTACATGTTTACCCGACGCCTACGGCTTGATGCATTTGTCTTGGCACAGTGTACCATGTACTTGTTGAGCTTTAGTGCTCTCTAAAGACTTGGCTTGGATTCTCATTTGCTATTCTGAAATTTTGTATTGGATGTCATTTTGGTTGTCAGAGATCTTTATTGGAATGTATGTCTTGCTCATGGATGCTACCTACAGTTGCTTTGTAGCCGTCATGCTCTTGGGATGCTATTGAGGCATTGTCTTGGTTACCTGTCTTTGGTACTTTGACTTGGTTTGATTGAGCTGTTTTGAGCTCGTTTATCCGCCTTTTGTGCCAGTGGGAGCACCTTGTATGCTTGACCGGCATTGAGCAGGAGGTTTATGCTATTTGAGCATTTTGCAGATACTTGAGACTTTGGGATCTCTTACACTTAAATGTTGCATAGTTCATACACTCACATCTTGGAGTTGCTTTTGACCTGAGCTTGGGCTTTGCACTCTTGTGAGCATACACCTACTGGTGTCAGGTCTTGCCAGTGTTATGTATACTTTGCCCTACTGTCAGGGGGTGTGCCTACTCACACTGACGGACGCTTTGGTGACATGTTTGGGTGTTTGCTTAGGGTCTTTATGACTGTTTGGTGCTAATTTATGCCCGTTTATGGCTGGTCATGTCTTGGCTGACATTTATTGACTTGGTGCAGTGATTTGGTCAGCAATTGACTCTCACAATACCCTACTGTCATTTATTACAGTAAGCATATAACACCGGACTGACATGGATTTTTCATGCTGAAATATTCTAAAATGATGTACTTTTACTAGTACTTGGTGGGCAGCAGCTTTGGTTACACTTTTCTCGCCATTTTCTCTCGATTTTGGTGATTTTTCGTCATTTTCTACAGTAAACAGCAAGCATTTTTGAATTGTATGCAGTCTTCCAGCTTGCATTATGGCGAGTTCATCCAGCTTGATGACGCAGGTTATCATGTATCTTTTGGAGACTCTGCATGGAAGATCACTCATGGAAAACTTGTGATTGCGAGAGGTGCCAAGGCTGGAAGCCTCTATCCCTTGTTTGTATCCACTTCTTCCCTTGATCATGTTTTTTCTCTGTGGGTTCTATCCCACATGTATCTCTTTGGCATGCCCGTTGGGCCATATGTCTTTGAAGGGAATGAAAATGCTTTCTGGTTTGCAGTACTTACCGCCCCTTGATTATGCATGTTTTGATTCATGTGAGCATTGTCTTTATGGCTGGCAGACTAGGTCTACGCATAAGAAGTCTGGTAGGCCACGCATGAGTGAGCCCTTGGCATTGGTACATTCGGATGTCTATGGGCCCATGCCTTGTCAATCTATGGGTGGTGCAAACTATTTTGTTACTTTCATAGATGATTTTTCACGGAAAGTTTGGGCTTATCCCATTAAGCTGAAATCTAATGTCTTGGATGTGTTTCAAAGATGGCTTGCATTGGTTGAGAACCAGCCTGGGTATAGGCTAAAATGCCTAAGGACAGATAATGGGGGTGAGTATGTCTCACGTGCTTTTGAGCAATTATGTGATGAGAGGTGTATTAAGCGTCAAGTCACCGCCCACTACACCCCCCTCTAGAATGGTTTGGCTGAGCGGATGAATAGAACCATCCAGGAGCGTATACGCAGTATGCTTAGCCATGCAGGCCTAGCACAGAGCTTTTGGGCTGAGGCAGTTAGTACAGTTGTGCATATCATAAACAGATCACCTTCTAGTGGTTTGTATTTCTAGGTTGCAAAGGAGGTATGGACTGGAAAACTTCCCTCTTATGCGCATCTCTGTGTCTTTGGATGTGAGGCATTTTTCCATGTGCCTAGGGACAAGAGAAGTACGTTGGATCCTAAGAGTGTCAAATGCATTTTCCTTGGTTATGGGGATGCAGGCGAGATGGGTTACTATCTCTGGGATCCGCAGGCGAGAAAAATCATCCGCAGTCATGATGTAGTCTTCCATGAAGACAAGATGCATAGGCAGCCTAAGAGAGTTGTTGAGACCCGCAGGGTCATATTTCAGGAGGAGCTGAGAGCTCCCGCACAACCAGTTGGATAGCCTACAGCTGTAGTAGATGCTCATGGTCAAGATGTTGGACAGGCAGCTGGGCAGGCAGCAGAGCGTGTCGTGAGACGGTCTGCTAGAAACAGACGTCCACCTGATAGATTTCAGCCCTCGATGCATTATGTCTTGGTTACATATGCAGGAGAGCCTTTCACTTATGATGAGGCTATGCGCAGGGGTTACAGTCACTCCTGGGAGAGGGTTATGCAGTCTGAGATAGACTCCTTGCATAAGAATGAGACTTGGGATTTGGTTTCCTTGCCTAAGGGCAAGAATGAGACTTGGGATTTGGTTTCCTTGCTTAAGGGCAAGAAGGCTTTGCCATGCAAGTGGGTATACAAGCTGAAAAGTACCCCTGGACACCCCAAGTTGGCATACAAGGCTAGATTGGTAGCAAAGGGTTTTAAGCAAGAGCATGGTGTAGACTTTGATGAGGTCTTTTCTCCTGTAGTTAAGATGACCACCCTGCGCTTAGTCTTGGCTTTGGTTGGTCAGCTTGACTTGGATTTATACCAGATGGATGTCAAGATGGCTTTCTTACATGGGGACTTGCATGATGAGATTTATATGGAGCAGCCTAAGGGCTTTGCAAAACCTAACAGGGAGCACCTAGTGTGCAAATTGAAGAAAAGTCTTTATGGCTTGAAGCAGGCACCTAGGGAGTGGTATCATAAGTTTGATGCCTTTAAGCAGCCACCACAGGGCTACAGCATGAACGCTATGGATTCGTGTCTTTACACAAAGAAAGCTCGTGATGGTTCTTTATTGATTTTGGTACTCTATGTGGATGATATGCTGATAGCAAGGAAAGCTCATGATGAGCTAGATGCTCTTAAGGCTCAGCTTAAGAAGAGCTTTGAGATGAAAGATCTGGGACAGGCCTCTCACATACTTGGTATGCGCATTAGACGCGACAGGCATCAGGGACTCCTCTACTTGTCACAGAGGGAGTACATTCATAAAGTCCTTGAGCGCTTCCGCATGCAGGACGTAAAGCCTATTAGCTGTCCATTGCCTTCTTATGTGAAGGTATCACAGGCTGATTGTCCGCAGACAGATGAGCAAAGGGCCGAGATGGCCAAGATTCCCTATGCATCTGCAGTGAGCAGTCTTATGTATGTCATGATAGCCACTCGTCCAGATATTACCTTTGCAGTTGGTGTTGTGGAACGCTATATGGCTACACCTAGCAAGAAGCATTGGGATGCCGTGAAGGGTATCATGAGGTACCTGAAGGGCACTGCAGGTATGTGCATATACTATGGCAACCAGGATACAAGAGTCGTGGGGTACACTGACTCTGATTATGCAGGATATGCACATAGTACGAAGTCCACTTTCGGCTATGTTCAAATAATGCTAGAGGTGTTGTTTCTTGGATGTCCAGGGTGCAGAAATGCACGACCCTTTCTACTACAGAGGCCGAGTATGTTGCAGCCACTGAGGCTTGCAAGGATGCCATTTGGTTGGGTCGTTTGGTTGCTGACCTTGGTATTGATGCTATCCCTACAGTGCATTCGGATTCTATGAGTGCTATTCAGTTAGCCAAGAATCCGGTCTTCCATATGTGAAGACAAAACACATTGAGGTGAGGTATCACTTCATACGCGGGGTCATTGAGGACAAGTCTGTTGACCTTGTCAAGATCTCGACTGACCAGAATCCTGCAGATCTGCTCACGAAAAGCCTCTCTACAGAGCGCTTTTCCTTCCTCAGGAAGCCGATGGGCGTGGGATGAGATGACGTCTTTCCTCATCCTGTTGTACATATGTAAATGTTGTACTGTCTTTTTTTCTTTTTTCTTTTCACTCCTCACTAGGGCAGATTCGCCTTTATGTGGGAGGTTGTTGGGGGTAAAGGCGCCTCCGCCTAGCCGCCCGTGTATTACTACACTGACAGTCAATTACTACACTGACAGTCACCGCCACTACACACTACATGTGGTGGGAGCCCGTCACTATCACTTTATTCTTTATTCTTTTAGTGACAGTTTGAATAAAGGAAGGCCCGGTCACACATTGTGATTGTTGGAGTTCCCATTTCTTGTCTCTCTCTTTCTTGCTCTTACTCTCCCACCATAGCTCTCGTGTGCAAGCTTCGATCCTTCTCACCTTTCAGCACACATATGGGGGGAGGAGAGAGAGAGAGAGAGAGAGAGAGAGAGAGAGAGAATACTTCTTTCTTGGTGCCTCATTAGCTCTCTTGTGACAACACCTTATTGGTTGATCACTCAAAGAATAATGAATGAACGTGTGTGTGTATATTTAGGGTTAGTGAGTAAGATGTGAGGCCAACAACATTGGCCTTTACCCCAACAACAGACATTACCCTATAGGTAGACCGGTTGACGTGTATATCTCCCCCTTGTTTCTCACTCTCAATGAACCAAGTGTGGCACTACTCCACTTCAGCTTGGATGTTACATAAGCAGCTACTATTATCTGATGCTAGAAATTGTGATAGGAGACTTAGAAATCAATTAGGACCTACAAGTTGATCCCTGTGGGGATGAGCCAAAGCTTCTTCTAGGAGGTAGGCTCAAGCAACACTAGGTAATAAAGTCTAAAACTATTCTATGGGAGTTCAAGATGGCACTATCTAGACACGTCACTTGATGGACTGGTAAAACTTGCCATCAAGTTATGGTAAGTAGACATGTTGCACCTAGTCTTACTTTGTTAACTTTAAAGCAATCATGATGGTCATCACAATATATATCCCTTGACTAGTTGTAAGAATAGCTAGTCATTCAAAGTCAATAGTAATATAGTAGAGCATCAATTATAGTAATATATTGATTTTTGAAATGAATGTTTTAATATTTTACTTACATAGATGTAAAGCATTCATTAAGTTGCCCAAAAAGAGAGATTTTCAAGATTGTAAGTCATTATTGATCCAACCAATGATGCTAAACACACATGTTATTGATCAACTTTTCCATGAAATATCTTACCATCTAGTAAGATTCTGCATGTGATGTAAAGCAAGATATATAGATCTTTCAAGGCCTCTAAGTATTATTTGATATAGTTTGTGAAAATTAATTGTGGTTAGTGAGATATTCTTATAGTAAGATTACCCTTGCCTCATATTCGAGTGCAACAAGTAGTAATTGAACTCCTCAATAACTTTAGTCCTACATTGTATATACTTGCGCTCCAAATTAGCTATCATAGTGACACATTTTGTAGAACTTTTGTACAAGCTAAAACATTCTAGTTTTGATTTAAACCTAGTTCTCAATATTCAAAAGGGTCTATTATCCAAAGTAGGCTCTAGACTTTGACTCAAACAACTAAATTTCCCAATCCTTGTCTACTTGTTAGATTTATAGCCAATACATCTTTCAAAGTAGATAGATTGTGATGACAACGTAAACTATGAAGGTGCATTTGGATGATTGTTTTTTTATTCTTGATACTTCAAAAGTTATAAGTATAATGTACAACCCAACTTCTACATTATTATGTAAAAATATCAAATACCCAATTGTAAATACGAAAGAGTGATACTTCTACTCAAAGTAAGGTAGTGACCATACTTCCAAACTTTTCTTTGTTAGCAATCTTTCTAGTGCACAACAAGTAAGTTTATAATTCATTTTATCTTTTGTAAACTAAGAGATAAGAGAAACACATCAATAAAAATACGCTTGTGAAGTATCATACCAAATTTCTTATTTAACTTTAGTGATTACAATTAAAAAATTTCAAGGTCAATGACCATTATATGACTTCTAGTTTATAATTTCACTTCCATCAAGGACTAAATCAATTAACACATGAAAAAAAAAACACAACCTTATATACTATTAAGAAGTAACGTAAAGAATGTGTTTCATAAATTGTCTACAACACAAAACAACTTTTTAATATCAAATCATGTTAGATCATGATTTGACTTTAAATGACTTAAGATCTTAGAAAATTTGAATTTTTATTCATAATAAAGTGGCAAAAGTAACTTTCTATTCATGGCATTGGAGCTCAAATTAGTTCTATTTTAATCACCCTCATTGTATCTTTATTATGGTGATCTTTATTTTAGCTAACTCAATAGTATAATTCTTTGCTTGTATTTCACACAAGGAAAGGTACTTGTATCAACCCCCTAAACGATCCTAGACTTAATTAAATATCAAAATCCTATTTTTGTCATATATATATATATATATATATATATATATATAGTAACCAGTTTTCCTCTACTTGATTTCTAGAATATTAGGAGGTTAACAAATCTAAGTAGAGCATTAACATTTCTACTTTTATTTCATTAGTTATAAATAATATCATCTACAATTTATAGTGTAGCATTTTATGGTATCAAATTTTGAACATCTCTACTTAAAAAAGTGTATCCTTATTTGCTAATATACTTGCTCATTTTTATTGATACAGAAAAATATTTTAGTAAATTCCCAAATTAATCCATTTCCACAACTTATTTGGTTTATTCTACCAAGAAGCTTTGTTGTTTGGACACTTGTAAAGAAATGTGTAATGTTTATATCAAAAAGTCATGTTTTGATTTATCAACCATGTGCATATGTTCAACTTAAGGGGTTTTTTTTTTTTACTAATTTAACATGCATTGACTTTAGGTTCTTCAAAGATCCTATGATAACTTTAATGAGACCCTTATGGCTTACATTTATCAATTTATGAGAATCGCTACTTAAGTATTTGCAATATGTGTGGTATCAATGGAGAATATTAACAAGACTTAGTTTGCCTAGAGTGAACAAGCATATATACAAGGCCAAGGGAAAAAAACTCCTTAATAAGGAAAAAATATGCACTGGAGATCCTAAGTGTGTTTAGACACATCATTACCAAAAGATGGTAACAAATCCTCAAAGTGACGCGATGAAGAAGAGCTAATACTCATGTATAAGAAAGTCCCAAGTCATGTGGAATATGATCAATCCATAAAGGTAATCCCAAATCTTTGTGAAAATCTTTAAAATTCTACCTGGAAAAAGCTTTGCCAAAAGGTTTGCAAGACGACTATGTGTTGGTATATAAATGAAGTTAATCTCTTTTGCAAAGGGTCTCTAAAATCTACCTTTAGAAACAATCTAAAGGGCAATGGTCATAAACTAACTTGCATACATGAACAAATTAGCAAATAAACAAAAGACTCATTAAGATATCTAGAATGCTCTTGCACAGTAGGCAACACATGATCGATTCCAAAGGTTAGTGCCCCTTTTCATATTTATTTATTGTTGTTCAAAGCTTGCACAAATCATAAGTGACCCATTGTCGCGAACTAGCACTCTCTTAATGCTAATAATTCCCATGTGCCTTGATCTTGAATCAGCCTATACTTGTCTTCCATGTAGTGTCCCTAATTACTCTCACCAATGTTGACCAAATGCACAACAAATCTATCAAATCACACTTTAGAAAGTCTAATGCATAGGAATACATGCAGTTCCTAATCCAATTGACTTGCAAAGGTAACAACGAAATTGCAATTTTGATCTCACATTGCTGCATACAGTAGATAATGTGTAATACATAGAAATCTCAATTCCAAATTAATCTAATCTGCTTTACACAGCCTGGTCCATGTTCATGCATCAATTCTAGTCTTTGTCATGATCTTTACACACTTAATTTACTATCAAACTAAGTAAATTTAGACCTACACTTCAAATGTGCATTGTTGCCACATCAAACTAGCATTCAAGTCGTGTCTAAAAACAAAAGGCAATTAGTCCAACCCCTATAGTATGCATTCCATTAGGTACTTCCTTGTATTTCCCTAAATTTACCATGCATTTCTTGTGATAGAACGGTTATATTTAATCCATTTTACATGTCACAACTAATCCACAAGTGGACAATGATCTTGTCACCTTCAATGTTGGCCTCCAACCAACTATAGAGTATTCAAAAATGTGCATGAACACTTCAGCCTACCAAACCCTACAAATGGCACTCAACATTTGAACCCAATCTCATGGAGTATTTGCCTAAACAACTATATTGCATAGCTCCCATGCAATTCCACACTATTCCTCTCATAAATATAGAGATTCCTCATTATGAAACTATGAGAAAATCGCATTCTTCACCACAAAGTTGTCCAAAAAGTACACTAAGCTTGAGATCTTAGAGAAGAAGTCAAGATATCAACTTGTACTACTATAATAACACGTTTTGATGTTAAGTGGCAAGAACAACATATCTTACCGTAAATGGAGTTATTGAGCTTTGCAATGGATTTTCCACATGGAGAGAAGAAGATTGGCTATTGTCCCAACTCCATATGTGTTGTCAGCTCATGCTCCATGGCTGAAAGCTACAATTTCTATAGCAAAGAAGAGAAGAATGGCTATCTCCAAACTTGTGCTTCTCAAATGAGGGAGAAAGAGATCACAAATAGCCAAGATCAACTTTCTACATGAGTAATCATGTACTCCTTAATCCAAACTCGTTTTTATTTAGAAATGTACGCTTTGCTTGTTAGAGGTTAAAGCACACCAAGCTGCCACAATGAGATATTTACCCACTCCCATATCATTTGTATATCATTTCAAAAACCTCACACCTATAATCAACGGGTCAAGTATACAAAAACATCTGACCAACATATGAAAAATCCCTCAATACAAGTCAATGACTGAAGCTTGGAAGATCATGAAGATAAAGGCTCAAGCAAGTTGTAACTTAGTGCATGATAGAACTCGATATCATAATGCCATTGCTCCATCCTATGGCCATCCAAATGTCATATTTAATACATGCATGCATTTTTCAACAACCCAAATGAAAGCAATCTCATCAAGTGCATTCAAAGTATAGCAACAGTCCACGAGCAAAGATACCTCATATGAGAAAATGTCACATTACAAAAACACACATTCCTTGTTTGTTTTTTGAGAATCAAAGAGAAAACAATGCATGATTCCACATGCCACACACTAATGCTTTCAGAAAACTATACTCCACTAGATACCTTGGTCGCTTGTAAGGGCTTCTTTACAAAACTTATGCCCAAAGCAGTGGTTGTTCCATAAGACTCATGCCCATATCCATCCTTAGAGATCCATATTGCTTCACAAGACTTATGGCCATGGCCATCCCAAGAGATTCACACTAGTGACATATCTTAAGCCTAAAAGCATTTAATATCTTGCACTTTGCATACCAAACAAAATACATTGACTTGTAACAAAAACTACCTAAAGCAACATGTATACTACTATTGCACTACTCTTGCCATAAACATGCCCTTTAGTGTATCCATAGTTGTATGGAAAGTACAATTGCAGATACATGTTTATCGTAACAATCATCGTAGTCAAAATCCAAAAAAAATCATGTAAATCTAGTAATAGTGATGTCCCCTTGGAATAAAATAGCTCACGGTGTTGAGTATCACTCATATAATAAAAGATACACTTCATTGTTTGCAACTACTTGGTGCCTAGACTCCATATAAACTTGCTCATTTCAAAGAATGCAAATTAAATGCCAAGCCTCATAACAAATACATGAATGAAGCATCAATTATATATATAGATCAAGTATCCAAAAGCCCAATGATAGAGAAATTCATAAAAATAGTCTCCAACAACATGAAGGGTCAACTTCAAACTTATCTCCCTATGAGTATCAATAGGCTTGTAGTCATCAAGACCAAATCTCTACAACAATATCTCAATATATTTTGTTTGGTAAAATGCCCAAATAATGATGCAATATACCCGAAGCTAACATATCAAAAGCTAAATTTAAAATTGGCTAAATCATGATATAATAAAACCAAATCTAACATATCAAAAGTCTAATTTAAATCAATCCTAAAATTATCAATAAATATCTGATTGGGACTAGTATCACCATGTCATTGATGTAAACTACAATGATTAGAGGCATATCATCTTTAGGTTTGACATATAAGAGGTGCTTCGAATTGGGCCATTTTGAAAACCATGTGCATTGCAATATGCATGTATTTCCCATACCAAACTTGAGGTGCTTCAAACTATATAATACCTTCTTCTATCTACACTTCTTGTTTTCATCTCCCTTTTGGATAAGCCATGATACATATATGCAAATCATCATTTAAAAATGTAGTTTTAATATCCAATCATTATACAGTCCAACCACTATGAGCTACTAATGCACAAAAGCTATTTTATGAAGCATTCAACCGAAAATGTATAAATATGTAGACATATACTCTCCCACTCATATAGAATTGAGAGAGTCTACTTTAGATCGTGACAAATTTTTAACCATACATACAAATTGTTTGAAGCATAAAAGCGCTTAAGACTTGGCTTTCAGAGAATAGACTCATGTATGGTTAAAGAAATCATTATTAAAGTCACAAAGTACAAGTAATTGCCAAAGAATAGTGTTTCCATTTGACCATAAAAATCATTATATAGAAGCTACAATTTACAAACAAGTCTCGCTTAACCAACTTTTAGAAGGAAGCATGCTACGCTATACCTAATATGCAACCCTCACAATGTGTTTTATAGGTGCCTTAAGAGTAGATAATGGATATCCTATCTCAAATTTTATCAAGCATAGCAAACTACCAAATTTTATATGTCCAAAACATGTATACCAAAGTTTTGCATCTAAAACAACTTGCAAATTTGCATTTGAACAAGCTATATCTTCAATATATTTCCTATACTTATTGCACCTGTACAACTCATGATATAGTAAACTAAATGTAATAATTATATCACCACATGAGGTCATAACCATTATATCAATCATTCAAAAATTCAACAATGAATCCAATCTTAACAAGGACAAAAGTAGACAACAAATTCTTTCTCGTCTCTAACACGTAAAAAGCATCTAAATTATGAAAGTCTTCCATTTGTATCAAACAACACAATTTTACAAGCTACTTTCATGGAATAAGAGTTGTTGGCACATGTGATAGTAGTGTCCTTGGTGCAAACTCAAGAGAAGTGAATTAAACTATGTTACGAAGTAACATGCTTAATAGTATTAATGCCAAGTACCATATATTGGAATCCATAACAAACATACAAACATGCTATAGAAAAGTATCATAAACAATATTGTATACTAACTATCCACTATTTCATGCTTGATAGTTGCATATTCCAACTTGGAAGGAGAGACATCTACAATAACCACACTAGCCTCGTTCTTATGAGCCTATTTCACAATTACTTCAAGACAATCCTTGATGACATGATCCCTTGCTCCTCTGAATATCTACAGAAGCTTTTGCTCTTATTTTTATTTTCATCTTTCTCAACCTTCTTTCTGTAAACCACATTTGCAAATTACTACTTATTGGTAGAAAAGGTAGCTTTTCCTTTTATCTTTTCGACTAGCCACAAAAGCTTTATTTGTAACATGCATAATGAACCTATTGTACCAAGATTATTCCTCTTGCAACAAAATTGCAACCAACTTCTCAAATGACAAAGCATTGAGATAACCTTCCATCATTAAACAAAAAATACACACAAAGCTCTAATAAGAATTGGAAAGACCATTGAGAACTATCTAAAGAAGTTTAACTATCTACCTAAATATCATGTCCAGTATTTAAAAAACTATCCATAGAATATCCCTTTTCTATATGTTCTCTCTCCTCTAATTGCTCACATAAGCAACATAGGCCTTATTTTTTCCTTTGTTGTGAGCATGTAAATGCATCCCACACCTTTTTGACCACCTTGCATGAACAAATGCATGAGATCATGGTGCATTTGATAGACAATGCAATGCCCCATTCTCGACCTCACCCATTTTTGTTGTACTTGGAGCTTCCATAGTCACAAACACAAATGATACCCATGTCACTCTCATGAGCTTTTGAGGTCCACGATGGATATAGTCCTATAACTATATCTTTAACATATCTATATGGTATATGGAATAATGTCACACCATTCCACCAAGATAACAATCCAAAATGCAAGTCATATGGCATAGATCATTATCCACACACATGGGAGCATTCCAAGGTTAATACATAGCAATGTTAGGGAGCAAGGTAGACAAGCAAATCATATTTTTGAGTAATTTGGTAGAGAAGAACATTCTGGTAAATGGGAGATGGAACACATAGGTAATTACTCTTTTTTTCTATCTTCCATCAACTTCCCATACATGAGAATAGAGATCCAATATGTCTCATTATATGGCCATCAGCAGTTGCTCTCAACAAAGTCAATTTCAGGAATTGAATTCGAGGAAAAGAGGGTATCACCTGACTTGGTCCACATGTCTCATACTTACCAAGATATTGCATTCCTAAATCAAAGGGAACCAGATAATTCTGACACCCAATAACAATAAATTATCAAGACTTAAATCTCAGAATAGCACAGCTTAAACATATACTTTATTGTAAACCAAACTATCTTATTGGTATACAAATTGTTCTCTTTCTACTTGTATCTAGATATCCTCTCAATCATTCTCGCAGTTCAATGCTTATTCACAAAAGGCTCCATGGTGGACTAGCTAAAATATCCAAGCTTAGTCTATGCTACAATGTCTGGTTCAACGACTAGATTATGGATATGCTCTAAATCATTGAAAATATTTACCACACTTATCCTTTCACTTCTGATGGTACCCAATTACACAAATTTGTACACCCAATAATATCACGAATCACGACCAACCCTCCAGCATTCTAACTTCATGCCTCTTTGACTGCCACCCAGCTCATAAAAAGACCATTGACTTATGTATGATACAGGTTGACAAATGCGGCCATTAGAAACTTGCAAAACGAGTTAACAAATTCAGCCACTTGCAAGCCAACAAACCTTATGGCTGAAATCTTCACCATTATTTCATTGGTCCTACTTGGCAAGCAGGGAAATGAAGCAAGTGCCTGGTGTGTACATTTCCAAAGATCGTTCACATGATGCCCAAGGCAACATTGGTATGCCGAGAGTAAGGTAATTAACAAAATTGAATTTTCCTAGAGCAAGAATGTGCCGCTCAATGAGCGATAACTTTTTTAACTCAATTGAGCAACACACAAATAGATACATCTCCAAAACTCAACTTCATAAGGCTTTTTCCCAAGCAATACCTACGTACTCTGCTAGAAACATCATATTTCAATAGAAAAAGTTCCAGTGATGCATGTTGGCTTTAGACATCTGAGTTTTGTATTAAATTCAAACTGAAGCTTTTCATGCATATTCAAGCAACCGATTGACTATCTAGACTACAGTGTTCCCACTAGGAAAAATTATATTAACCACAGATCAAATTCACACATGTAGAGACCTCAGAAAGTAGCCTACCTCATCCTCAAATTGACAGGAACCTGCAATCCCAATAAGGGCAATAGCCCGCATATACTACAAGTCACATACTCCACACAACGAAATCATCCCTGCTCCTTGCACAAAACAGACCTCCAGTACTGTTTTGTTATAAGCCCAACTCTGAACCACTGGGCTAACACACTTCCAGTAAAATGTTCTACTATGATAATGAAATTTCTGCTACAGAGCATTAGCCCAACACTCCAGTAACTTATAGTCTAGACCCTTGAATGACTCTGCTATGAACTGTAAAAAGAAAACATTCATTACAAAGCACGCAGTGATTTGGATATTGCAGATATTGCAGTAGTGTAACACCCTGGACACCAGTATAAGAGTACCAAGTGGACATTCATAAAAGAATGACATTATAACAAGTGCCCCCCCCCCCCAAAACCCCACCAGGGCCCCAATTTACCCAGCTGACTCTTACCTTACTGGAATTACATCTTGAATCTGCCTATCCATTAATAGGTTCGTAATAAGTTTCTTAGTAGTCACACTAATCATTTTACATAGCAAAAATTAACACATTATGTCAGGACACTCCAGGATGCTAATCAAGCAAGCCCCTAACCATCAAAAACTTTTGCTTCACACAACAGCCCTTCCAACAAAACCCTTGATATAGGAGTTTTTAACCTTTACAAAAAGCAGTTGAGTATACGACTTCCATAAATGTCACATTTAACATCCGACTAAATAATATTGTATAACAAAATCCGCGGTTTCCTATCAAAAGAGTTTTCAAGGAAAAAAACTCACCTCATGTATGGCATAAGCGGGCCTCATAATCCTGACACACTCAAAAATGTGTGGGTGATCAGAGGCCATGGTAATATATGAAGAAGTTGAAGGGCAGAGAGGACAACATTTTCTTCCTCTTCTACAGCTCCACCTTATTTCCAGTCAGGAGCAAAGATCATTCCTATAGGCAGTTGAGACTTGTCACAATGAGAACATCGATCACAAAAATTTTGCAGATGATTGGGTAGCTCCTTTCAGCATCATACTACAGGGTGATACTAGCTATACGCACCATAAATACTATCAGAGCTCATCCTTGCAGGAAAAAATGTCCACTCTTATCCTGGCTGAAAATAAGGTGGTATAAATTGTGACTTGATCCTTATTACAAAGAAAAATGCCCTACGCCAACCTAGGTTGTATTGTACATATGTAACCAGGCAAAGACTTTCTTTGGTGGTCCAAAACACCACCTATTCATACAGATCCTCCACATTGCATTCCCCTGTAAAAACCTTTATGCTTTTCGGCGAACCGCATATCCCTTCTGTAATTATAGCTCTGTCGTTTGATGCCATGTGTGCAACAATCTTGTATATCATCTCAATCTACATGAGTCAAAACAATATGCTGAATACAGTGGCACTTCCAATTAAAGGACATGAAAGAAAGCAGTTAACAACCAGGATGCTTCATCCACCAATATGACTCATTAATTGCTAGAATCCTACTGTGATTTGGAAGTTAGTCTAAAATTGAGAGTAATAGTAGAAGTTATTTTAATATCTGTGTGTGTCGACCTTCGGAAAACTGGAGAGTCACTTTCTTGGCCCCTTTGGTTTATCACTTGAGTTTGTATCTATACATGTGTACCATTGCCCCTTCAAGGCAACTCTAACAATGAAAGCACTCTTCCTATAACAAAGCAAACTCAGGGAGATGCAGGAAGTAAATGTGCGAGCAGCAGCCCTTTTCCATGCAGGAGACTTAAACAATTTAGCAAGAGTAGGAAAGTGCTCATTGAAAGTCATCACAGTAAGCTCTAGCCATGTGTTAATGGCAAGCCAGAGAAAGATCTGCAGGAAATTCCCTTATGGGCCAAACAAATTCTGTTGCTATGGGTTCAAATAAATATTTCCATACCTAAAATTTTGGGGTTGGGCACGATTTGTTTTTATAAGTTATAGTTTCAAAAATTTTAAAAGGCCCCAAAGCTGTTTTGCCCTGTAGTTCCCTTTGTCCATTTGCAGTTGAGCTAAATTGTGAATGGGTTTGTAAGCATTCCGTGAAGATATGATTTAGATATACCTGCCTTTTCTTTCAACAAAGTTGTTTGACCAACCTACTCCGGCTAGCTGAAAATATTTATGCAGCAACAGTGTTGACCTCATTATTATCAGCAAGTATACCCCTAATGGACATCAGGATAGAAGCACAAAAGATAGGCCCATATGTAAATTCAGCATCAAGACTCAGACCTATGGTCTGCAGAACTGATCACAAAAGGCAGCCTTCACCCTTGTTTTATATTTTCTCACACTGGGGACGCAACCGACCAGGGTCCAGGACCATGTGAATAAGTTACATGTCTTTATTGAACTTGAATTCAAGTAGATCTACCCAAAGCCCAAAATCAGGTTAGTTGTAGAACTGATTTGGTGTAGCTGGTCATTTCAGACTGACCTAAAGAATCTATTACGGAGTACAGCTTCCAAATCTAATATAAAGAGAACACAACCTTAACAAGTAACATACTGTTGCATCTTAAAAATGCTCACACACCTGGTGAGGAGAGTGAGATCGTTCTGCAATCTCTTCTACGGTCAAGGCCTCTACAGGATCTTTACAGCTACAACCAATGAGAGAGACATCAAAACAAAGCAATGAGATCCTTATACTGCTTGCTTGGAAAATTGCAGTCAAGTTCCTGCATTTTTACATTACACATACCTAGCATCATTCAGAACAGCCAGAACTCGCTTCTGAAGAGCTAAAACTTCTGCTGCAGCTTTTTTGCCAGCTTCCACCCCTGCAGAGCCCCATTGTAAGTAAACATGTCATATGATTAAGAAAGAATGTCCTATAAAGTATACAACCCAAAAGAAACTGCAAATGTACCAGGTTGATGATATGCATTTATGTTCACAAGGCTTGCATAGAGACCCACTGCACGCTCATAAAGAGCAATAAGAGCTCCTATAGATCGTGGAGTCACTTCCTCTACTGTCACAGTGATAGACTCCCGTTTATTGGCATACAAAGCAGATCTTGTCCCCTACATGCTCTCCAAGAAACTCAATGGTTAGAAACATTCCCTCAGAAACCAATTTTGACAAATCAACATGTCATTTTAAAGACATGATTAGAATCATCTGAAGGATTAACAGAATTGCAGCAAACCTGTAGCATGCCAAAAAGATAATCTCCACATGTGACACCAGGCTCAAGCTCCCAATCGTGGCCAGGTGGCCTGTCACGGAGCACTTCAATGAATGTTGCAAAAAAATTGTGCACTCCTTCTCGTAATTGCTGAATGTAACTGCGAGATGAAAAAAAATGTTTTCAATACATAAAGCAACTCCTTTATTATGCGGCAAATTTCAAGGTAATGGTCACATTCAAGACAAACTTACGCGTGTTGATCAGTGCTACCTTTGTTACCATACACTGCAAGACCCTGATTGACCTGCAAAACTCAAAACAAGTTTTCTGTGTTTAGGCTGCAGCAACAAATTACCTATCTCCTGTAAAAACCCTCCACACAATATGCACACCGAAATCTCTGAAATACACCATTTGCTAGTCAAGTGCATAATTGGCCTTTGCCAAGTAATAAATGCAATTAGGTATCATTCCCTATCAAGTAGCATATAACACACATCCTCAGAGACCTTGTGAAGACAAACTACAATAAAACTATAATGCATGTACAATATAGTATACATGCAACTAATATTATTCAGAATCATGTGGTATATAGCACACATCCTCAGACACCTTGTGAGGGCCAAACTACATTATGGTCATTGAGTGTGTACATTCTAGCATGTCTTTGCTCACAAGTAGCGTTATCAGAATATATAAATTCGAAGTCTCAGATAGAAAAGCTTCAAGCCAGAAGAACCAAAACAAGAGTGGCCTGAAGTCTGAAATATGATCCTGTTCTAGAAACTGATAAGGTAGCACAAAACCCTTTTAGCCACACTTACAAGCCATCTTATCTCTTCTGGAATGCGTCTTTTAAATCATTGTTGCAATACAAATAATATAGGTAAACTTACCAGATTTCCATCTAAATCGTACTCTTTACCCAAGGACTCCATAACTAATTGTTGCAAATACCGACTAAATAATAGCAAACTGTCTTTGTATGGTAAAACAACCATGTCCTGCACAAACAGCAAGTGATTGTAAATAAGCCTTGCAAGACTCAAATTGGAAATTTCACACAGGTTTTGTTACAGAATTTCTTAGGATCAGACTCTTCAAACTGCAGAAGGGACTTTTAGCAACAAATCTACATCAGACTCATAGCACCTGAATACCTTGGATCCCACTCCATCAGATGCCCAATACCAACAAAGAGCCAACAAAGCTGCGGGATTTTGTTCGACCTGTAAAAATACCGTGAGATTGATTTTGACTAGACTAAAGAGTCAACAAGCTCAGCAAAAGAGAACACAAGGAAGTCACAGCATGTACTTAACCGAAGGGATTCTTGTGGCCTCATCCATAATTGCAGCCCCAGCAAGCATTTCTTTTATATTAATGCCCTGAGAATATAAGAGTAACATTTTGTCAACCCCAACAGGAGCAAGTACTGACGTTTTTGCATATTGGCAGAGGACCAAAAGAGAGACCTGAAGAGCGGCAGGAAGTAAGCCAACAGCCGACATCTCTGATGTACGCCCTCCCACCCAATCAAACATAGGGAACCTTGCCAGCCACCCTTCAATCCTTGCCGTATTATCCAGCAACGAATTTTCTTGAGTAATAGCCACACCCTGACATACCAACAGAATTGTGTGAACAAAGGGCAACAATCTCAGTTAGCACAAGTAGCATACTAGAGAAATATATTAATATGAAAATGCACAAAAATAGTCTCACATAGCAATTCCTCAACACAAAAATGAATCTAAGGATTATCAGCATAGCATCAAGACAAGTGCCTCAGGTGTTTTAGGCTGGCTTCTTTCTTTGCATATGAAAGTAAAATTTTTCTTTGCACCATATAAAATTCTACTTTCATATGCCATGCCTCCTGGCATTAGAAGTGCACCAATGTTGTTCCCACATGCATTACCTAAACAATGAGCACTTTTCAAAGATCTGGCAAGATCAACACTAGATCCAAAGTAAGCCTTTCTTTCAGCTAATTGAAGGTTGCAATCTCAGCAAAGTGGTGTACAAACCTTCTCTAGTACGAACACAGCCCCAATAAGCTATGTGCATCATGCAAGGTTCTCAAATGAGGCCATCGGCATATTGCTTCTACTTTTGCAAGATCCATTTTGACACCATCTTTTGAGACAATATGCCCTGAGAAGTGAATCTCTGATATAAAGAAGTCACTGTTTTTTGCATTGACAATCGACTTGTGTTTAATGAGTTCCTCAAACAAAAAAGTCCAAATGCATTTGATGTTTTGCCTCATTTTTTATGTGGACTATGATGTCATCAAAGAATGTGCCAATGAAAGACTTGTGGAGTCGAAAAACTTGCAAGCTTCTTTCTTCTTCATTTAGTACATTATGTCATTCCATCCTCTAAGCACTCATTTGTTAGCTGTTTCGTTTGTAACTCTCTTTGCACCCACTAAATTGTTCTTACTTATGATGTTAAGCTCAAATCCTCACAAAAAGTACCCGTGCTTGTCAATGTACTAGAAGTGCAAAAATAATAACATAAACCAACAAGCATAATGAGCTAAACACAGATTCATCAAGGAAATATCTCCATTAATGGCTAGAATGCTCCCACGCTTGGTAGAAGTTGTGGCCAAAAGCCAGTGGATGCCTAGTGACAAGTCTACGTCAAATACATTGAATATGCCTTTGAGAATGACTTTTGGTGTCACATGGGTAAAGGAATTAAAACATCTAATGTCTTTGACTAAGGTTTGTGTGGAAGTTTCAATACTTTCAAATTCATAGAGCTTAGGAATTTTGAATTGGGACAATGGCCAAAGTTTGGGAAGGGCCATGTATATTTTTCAATTTATTGATTTACTATTGGGTGAAAATTCAGTCTACACGGTGAGTTTTGCACAATAGGTTTGCCACTTGGTATGTAGCCATATTCAGAGCCATTGCTAGTTACAAAGAACAGCAAGTTGTTCAAAATTTGTGAGGGAGTGAAACTCGATTTACTAGAATTGAAGGGGATTTCTGCTTCTGAAACTTGGAGGGATTTCGAATTCTCCACCTTGTCTCCAAGCGAAAATTTCAGATGAAGGAACTTGGAGGGATTCTGAGTCCTTGGCTTGGTCTTGCCAATTTCAAACACTTGGGCCTATACCAGTTGTAATCAATTTCTGGCATTAATGTGAAAAGAAATACCACATGGAGCACCAACGTTTTAGGTCTGATCCATGCTTGCTTGTCTCTTCTCTAGAGGGTAATCCAGCACAAAGTGGTAAAGTGCTGAATTTTTTCAATTTATCATTATCTTAAGCATTGATTGCTTGCTGTAATGAGTTGCAAATCAGGGTTCCACCACCCTTATTCAAAAGAAAGGATAGTTTCGGATGACAGCATGTCCGAGCAAAGAAAGAAGCCCATGTGTGGCCAGCTGTCACCTTCACTATTCATGCCAGAAGGCTCAAGAAGCTCTCATCAGCTCTCCCTGAAAATAGCACAACTAGTGAACATCTTGATAGAGGTACTTAGACACACTCCCCCCTTTTGACCTACTTACATATACAGCAATAATCAGATATAAAAAAGGTTCATCAATGATCTGAATACTTCATTAGAACTAATAATTTACCTACATTTAAAAGCTGACTTTCTCATCTAGCTTACTAGTCACATATTCAATGACATTTGAACTGCAAGTGAGCCACTGTCATTCAGAGAAATTTACACCAGCATTAAATTCAACACTAATCCTCTTCAAGTAAACACACATGTGTGCACCATGTGAGTGCAAACATGTACAAAAACTTCTAAAATCACAGGAAAACAACAGTGTGACAGCCAACCTGTTTGGCAAAATCAAGTCCTTTCTCCCGGAATGCTTTTTGGACCTCTAATAGACCATTACGAGTCTCTGGAGTTCCACCACTCTAGGCAAGGCCCATCAGTATTGATAAGTTGCAGCATCAAGAAAGTTAAAATTGCAACTCAAAAAGGAGACTACCAAAGAATGTCAAACCTTTGATATGACAACAACAAGAGTAGAAGACAACTCAGGCCCCAGCTGTGCAATTTGATGGTCAATGCCAGCAGGATCAGTGTTGTCAATAAATCTTATCTAGATGGACACCCACCAAAAAAGGGAAAAAAAGAGTCAATTTAGATGGGGGACAACACTTTAATTGCAAGAACACAACAATTATACTATAGATGTTCTCTTTTGTACAAGAACAACAATTTGAGAGCTCTGATAGTTTTATATATGCATGCCATATGCTGATAGCAAAGACTAAATTGAGATCAAAAGGAACCTTAAGAGGAGGATTATCTGGAGCCAATGCCTCTGCTACAAACTGAGGGCCCAACGCTGAGCCTCCAATACCCACTGATAAGACTTGTGTGAAGCGACCCACTGGACAGGGTGGTGGTTTAATCTGATCTCATATAACACAGTAAACATCCAACATCAGAAATACTCACAGTAAAATCAAAGACATCCCTACAGCAATACAAGCACAGCCATCCAAACTGAAATAATAAATCAATCAAACCTTCATATTGCATCAGATAATTTATGCTTGCTTAGAAGTTTCACCGACAGCATAAGGCAGCAATGTCTATGGATAAAGAAAATATCCTTGAAGTAAAAACACAAAACATGTGGAACTATATTGCCTGGTATTTTGGAAGTTTAAAATTTGGGTCAACCATTCTGACCTTGCAAACAAAAAGAGAGAGCAAAACCTGAAGACATTCATCAATATGCCACATAAGCCACCATGTGTAGTGTTTTGAATTGTGCGTGTGTGTGTGTGTGTGTGTGTGTGTGTGTGTGTGTGGAGAAAGAGAGAGATTAAGTAACTTCAATGTTCTAGAAATTGAAGACTAGCAAACTCTGTGAAGGAGAGTTGATAAGACAGCTCTTATCAGTAAGAAAAGGAAGTATTCCATTTCATAATATCAACTCTGGAGTGAGAGGGGCACTGTGTGAGTGGGGACATGATGAGATTCCTTCCCAACCCAAACTGCTTTACAATGATAAGATCGCAATATAGTCCAGTCCATTCATCTTACAAATTACATGTGCATCCCAAACCTTATTTTGAACCCTCAAAATAACCCAGTTTTGGCCCTTGGATGTGTCAAGCTTAGAAAGCCGATCATAGTGATCTAAGCTGATTGTCACATGAGCTGCAACAGGATGCCTGTCCCTTTAAGTAGCTTTTGGGGTCAAGGACATGTCTTAGCACAGCTGAAGGGCTGCTTAGAATGAAGACAGCTGGAGGACTGCTCAGAACAGTAGTTGCATAAGATCTATTCCTGAGAAAGTAAGCATTAGGATGCTTGCACCAACTTGTTATTTCCAAGGCAGCATTCATTGTCTCCTGGAACCTTGTTTTCCCATCCAATTCCGAAGTTGTAAAAACAAGCTTTAATGTGACATTGTACTTGTAGACTCACAGGAAGAAACGTTGCTAGTTTATTGATGTGCCTTATCTTTGAGGCTGATGGTGTCATTGTTTTCCTAAACCAATGTTCATAAGCACCTAAATGCAAACGCTCCTCTAACACCAGACTGACTGATTGAATGGTTGAAACTCGATGAATTTTCTAGACGTAAAAACGACTTATTGTCATTGCAGACTCCTGTGGGAACATCTCCTCTGATTAGATGTTTCAATCACATTACATGAGCACACATGCCTATATTCGGCCATCCAAAAGCCAGGTCAGCTATGCTGCACTAACTGAAAGAATGACGAGGAGCACTTAAATCGAGAGAGGAGAGGAGACATAATAGTTTTACTAACTGAAAGAATGACAAGGGGCACTTTAATCCAGAGAGGAGAGGAGACATAATAGTTTTGCTATTCGATTTCATGTTCATCATATATTGTAAAGGAAACAACAGCATCCATGCATTGCTTTGATGCCCCATCAAAGATGAAGCTGTTTTACAAGCTGCAATGTTTGATTGCATAGCCTGCCCTCTCGTAGGTGCCTAACCTCATGCACGTCCCCTTTTTTACGTTTTTGCATAATCAAATGAACCAATCGTTGGTAGATCATATACAAACTCAATCGACAATAGTCCATGTTGACTGGATTTCTCGACCGCCCAATCGAATACATTGAAGAATGCAATTGAACATTTCTACCTTTCCATTAACAACATCGGCTGCAAATTGGCTAACTCTCTCCAGAGCATCTTCAATCTGCTTCTTCAGAAAAGGGTTAGGAGCGAGCTCGGGCTTGCGCAGCCAATAATGACCAACCATGCGACTCTCGTCAGGATTTGCTATAGCTCCACCTTCGAGTTCCTTCATAGCCTGGAATGCCTTCTGAAAGCGTGGCTCCATCGCTATGACAAACTCATCAGAGAATCCGATGCGGCTGATGTCGACATAGAGGCCGAGCTCCTTGTGCTGGTAGAGCCAATTGACGTACCGCTGCCAAAGCCGAAGGGGTTCCGTCTCGATGAGGGTTTTGCTCTTGAGGGCAGGGACGTCAAGGAGGGTGGTCTGCGGGGGGCGGGACGAGATGGCACGGGGCGGGGAGGAGAGCAAGGGGTGGGAGGGGGGAGGGGGGAAGGAGACACGAGGGGGGAAGCGGGAGGGGGGAGGGGAGGGGGATGAGAATGGTGAGGAGGAAGAGGAGGAAGAGGAGGCGCAGGAGGCAGGGGAGGGGACCAATCTGGCGGCTGCCATAGCTGGGAAGCTTGTGCAGAGGGGGCTAAGAGGACAGGGATTGGAGGATCGAAGCAGGAGAGGAGAATTGAAGGGGGGGGTGATGATGGGGATGATGCATTGGACCTTGGGACGAAAGGAGAAGCAAAAACAGAAGGACAAAAAAAGCAGAGACGAACAACAAACGCAAATCCACGAAGAGGGTTTGGAAGACAGTCACAGACACAGACACAGACACAGAGAGAGAGAGAGAGAGAGCTCTCAGATTTGGCCTTTCCACACTCAAACCACACACACTCCCTGCCAAAACCAGCCTCCCTCCCACCCCTTGTATTGGAGTTGTCTCCTACATGTATAATAATACTCCTTGTTTTCCCCCCTCCACAGTCCACAGTCATTATATTTTAAGGCCCTGTTTAGTGCCCTTTTAAGGCTGGCACACATCTCCCTGTTGGCCCCCTTCACCTCATAACAAGAGCTGGGTCACATGCCCCATCCTTTGACGTTGTACCTGCGACTCTCACTACGCGGGCCATCGTTGAAAGGTCCAACAAGTTTGTGAGCCTTGCCCTTTAGGGCATATGCTTATACAATGGTATGGTGACAAGGTGGCCCCTAGTATCTCAAAAAATTTTACCCACTAGTGCTCACAAAAAACATTTTTGGTACCAGATACAAAAACCTCTAGCTCAAATTTTTAGAGGGATATTCGAGTCAAATTACATGTATTTTCCATATTTTATAATTAAATTTTTCAAGGGTTCCATGCTTTAAACCTTCTCTTTAAATTTTCAAGGTTTTTTTGAAATTTTTGCAATTCATTGTACGTGAAACCTCGATTTTTCATGGACATTGGCATTCCTTAGCCTCCTTAAGTGGCCTACTTCAAGGTTATGTGTGTGGATATCTTACTTTTTGAGAAAGAAGGGGTTTTTTTAGAAAATCAAAGAAAAGGGACTCTCTCTCTCTCTCTCTCTCTCTCTCTCTCTCTCTCTCTCTCTCTCTCTCTCTCTTTTATATGTAGAAAAAAGGGGCAATGCTCTTGTCTGTAATAGTGTGCTCTTGTTATTCTCATAACTAAAAAATTTTGTATAGTTCAAGATTTTGAATCTTTCTGTTTGAATTTTGAAGAGGTTTTTGAGATTTTTACAATTTAATTTACATTTAAAATTTGCCTTTTGTAGTTGCCTAATTACTTTGTTGTAGTTTGAGTTTCTTTACAATTGGACCAATTTTGCATTCTCCTCAAATATATGGTTTGTATGGCATTTTTCCCAAATATATGGTCAAATTGGCCTTAAAATTTAGGGACTCCCCAATATGGCTATCATGTGAAAGCTCTTTTTGAGTACATGATGAAAAAGTTATTAGAGTTTTCTATGCAAAAATACGTACATTATATAGCTCAACTACTTCAAGTCCAAAGCTTGAGATTGGACAAATTATAGAAAGATAATGCACTGCTTCAAGGCCTAGTCTTGCAAATCCCAATTAAAGAAGATAATGCATTGGACGAAGATAAAACAAGACGCAAACATGAGAGATACAAGAGATCAAGAGAAACCCAATATTAGCCTTTTATAATATGAAATTCATATGAAAAGAAGAAAGTAAGTAATTAAATCTTGTTCTGGGAATGTGCAACCACTTTTGCAACTACAATTCCCTATTTGGGAAAGGTAGATTCAATGAAGACTCTTAAAGAAGATCTTAAGAAACTTAAACCTTTGGCTCATGTATACAAGGTTGTGTATAACAAACTTAACAAGGTCTAGACTCTAGTGGATTGGCATCTACATGATACATTATACATTGGTGTTTTCTAAAAACACACACCATGCCTAAACAGCCCCACTCATCCCTTATTTTGGAGTTGTCCTACTTATAGTGCTTGTTTTTCTTTTAATAAAGATTTTAGGTTTTATTTATATCAAAACTTTTCTTAGTCCTTTGACAAATCCCAATTAGAGCTTCTTCTTGTGTCCCCCACCATCATGATGCAAAACTCTACCCATGAAACCCCTCCCACCCAACTATTGGCTAGTTACTTATCCATGCATGACAATGTGAGCTAGGGAATATTTGATAGCAAGCTTCATGCAACATCGTATGAACTAGCTAAGCTACAAATGAAGCTTACTACTGTGCACAAAACCTTCTTGTTGGGTTTGTTGATGAGACTCATAGACCTATTTTGCTTCAATGTATGGAAACTTGCTCTCTATGCGAGTGCAAAGCTAACAAATAAAAAGAGTAATGTTTAACCTAAGTGATTATTGTTGCATTCATGAAGATACCACGCAAACTTGTGATTAGTTTGTCAATGGTGTCATTCTTAGTAGCATAGTTTTCTCAAGTGCATGCTAAGGGATTACTTGTCATGTTCTAATTGTTCTTGCTCAATCAATTGCAAGGGTCTTATCAACATTTTTTACCATTTTAAAGTAATCGAGGGATATGCTTGTTGCAACTTAGAGTCGTCCAAAGCAAGTTAATATATATGCACATTGGACTCTATTATCTATGTCTCCATGCACAAGTCAAAACATAATTAGACTCCATGTGTGTGCGCATGTGTGTGTGTGTGTGTGTGTGTGTGTGTGTGTGTGTGTGTGTGTGTGTGTGTGTGTGTGTGTGTGTGTGTGTGTGTGTGTGTGTGTGTGTGTGTGTGTGTGTGTGTGTGTGTGTGTGTGTGTGTGTGTGTGTGTGTGTGTGTGTGTGTGTGTGTGTGTGTGTGTGTGTGTGTGTGTGTGTGTGTGTGTGTGTGTGTGTGTGTGTGTGTGTGTAGAGGGCAAGATAGACAAACATGGAGAGACATGGGGAGGGGGGGGGGGGGGGGGGGGGGGGGGGGGTGGGAGATGAGCATGCACACACCACACACACGAACACAAAGAGACATGGGGAGAGAGACACATAGTGCATGCGTGCGTGCATGCATGTGTGCGTGTGTGTGTGGCTTGTTAACCAAACGAAGTGAGCGACATGTGCATAACTAGCCTAAATAATCCCATCTCTTGAAGTTTAAGAATACTTATTCATCTATGCATTGCTTGCCATAAGATTGCATTATTTATTAGCATGCATTACGAATGAACAACTTTTTCCACATAGGCAAATGTTTTCTAGATGGGGAGGTTGGCTTTAGACTTACTTTGGAGTTGATCCATTACATTGTTAATGGTATCTTTGGATAGACTTTAATAGAGATAAGAAGAGGTTTGAATCGCACTTAAAACACTCAAAGTTGTTATTTACCATTGATCCTCAATAACTTATTGGCCTTTAAAAAGCTTTACACTTACATAAAAATAAGCTTTATCACTTAAATACAAATAAGGTTCATCATTTACATACAAATAAAGGGAGGAAAATTTACACAATCAAATCTCTATCTCAATCACTTGATTGTAAATAGATGTGCCATATGACCAAATAATTCATCTAATTGGCCAACATAAAAGAACCCAAATTAAGACACATTGTCTTGCATTCCCCTTAAACAGTGTTAGGCTCCATTCACCACCCCTTCCACATGTCAAAGTGCTTGTTCTTAATAAAGCCTGCTGTTCATAAACGTGCTAACATGTCCAATTTATGTGTTTTATGAATATGTCATCAAGATGTGATTTCTTCTAGATCATGCACAAGGATCTTTTATCTTAATGGACCCATAAAGTATAGGTTTATAAAATCAACGTGGATTGGGAATTTTCAACTTATGAGCCAATAGATTGTAGGTTTTTAAAATCAACATTGATTAGGAATTTTCAACTTGTGAGGGAGGATTTTAAAAAGTTGCGTGCTATAAACAAACTTTTGTTTGTTGTTCAATCCAAGAAAGACAACATGTAAAGATACTTGCATTTTCTAAAATTATTCCCCCAAGATATTGACCCTAAAACAAGACACACACATAGGGGTGGGGGGGAAGGAAAAAGAAGAAGAATACCATTTTTGCATGGTAGGAACAATTCCAAGATGCCTTAAGACATACCTACATTTCCAAGGTTTTTGAACCCTTAAAAGTATAAACTTGAAAAGTGGAAACACTTGCACTAACCATTCCACTGCCATAAAGGCAAGCGAAATGAAAGTACAAAGTTTCATGTTTTGAACAACCTCCTATCTTCTTTGTTATTTGTCTTGTGGTGGTTGTGGCACACACACCCATTAGAGAGAGAGAGAGAGAGGGAGGGAGGGAGGTACAATTCATAACAAATAGTCTATGAAGAGGGCAACATCAACATCGAATTACCACTTGCAATGAAATTAGAGAAGGTTAGAATGGTAGAAGATCAGAAGATCATATTAGAGATGCTTGGTACTTACGCCTTCTTAGAATTGTCATATGTTTGAAAAGTGTGGTACTTATATATCTCCTCAAATTGGTTAGATGGTGCAGATGGTGCTTTTAAAGTTTGTTGACCATAATGATTCACTTGTAGTTCTTCTTAAACAAAGCTTATTTATTACCCTTTTTTTAGTGGAAAATAAATAGCTATATCATGTATATTGCCTTACAAAGATGTTATTGATTACACATTGAGAGAATGTGTGATTAGTTTGTGATAAATACATGGATGAAAACCACTAGTATTTTCAACATACAATCATCTCTATTCATATATTGTGTAGCAAACCAAAACTGTAGCTAAGAGACAATAGCCCAGTGTGGAGGGTGTAGGCCAACTCCCACATAAGCCCCATACACTATTAAGAAAGCTCTCAAGAAAAGATTGTGGCCACCACATAACATAGAATGCCTTATCTATGGATCAATTTCCTTTATATAAGAAGTCCTTAAGATTGGTTAACTTTTTTTTATATATTATGATTCCTCCTTACTCCTGATCTTTGTCCCTAAAATTTGCCATACAAAAGGGATGAATGACATAAAAATCACCCAAGAGACATATGAGAGTGCCCATGTTATTGGTTTTTTTTTTAAAGAGCTACCAAGTGGCCTAATATTAAGCATGACCTTTTAGTTGATAAAAAATTCATCCATTGAGTGGTTCTATAAATGATCGTGAGTATTGATGAACTTGTCAAGGCTATGCACAATTTATTTATCATCTTTAATAGTGGGAAGCTCTATGAATTTTGAAACTAGATGGCCCACATAATTCTTGCATTGGAAGATGTGAATGCATCATACATATGAGAGGGGATTGTATTGATATGCGGCTTCTCCAATCCTTGAATATCATAAAAGGCCCTTGAACCAATATGCCATCTTAGCATGGTGCCCTTTCAATTATAGTTATCCTAGGAGAGTTAGGAATCCTCAATAGGACTAGCCCACTCATGGCAAACTCCTTGTGCTTCCTATGATGATCAACTTCCCTCATTATTGTCTCTTGAATTTATGAAGGATTTGCTTAAAATGGTCCAAGAGGGTATGCATTCTCTCGAGCTCATCCTTGGTTTGTACATTTATAAGCTTCTATTATTTGAACATCAAGGTTATATTTTGCATTTTAAACCTATATAATTGTTAGAGTTGTAGCAAAGGTCTACCAAATGTAGCAACCACTCCCAACTAGCTTGAGATCAATTAAAGGATGGCAAAGGTAGGTCTCTAGTCATCTATTTTCCTTTTTAGCTTATCCATCAATTTGGGTTGCTATCTGGTATTAGGAGCCAATTGAATGCCCAACGCTTGCTTCTATCCTCTTTGGGCATCCTGCCCACTATATCACCTCATGACCAATTCTATTCTAAGGTTCATTTGCCTTGCTAAGATGGAAAATTTACATTCAACACCTTGCTTTGACCTTATGAGTCCATGAAAATAAATACAACTTGTACATGATTGAGCTCGACTTTCATTTTAACACAGTCTTAATCATATTGTCTATTTGAAAATTACAAGCATGCCATAATTTAATCTTGATGAAGCTCAAAATTGATGTATCCTTCATAGCAACTTTTGACACTTGCACTTTATCTCATTTCGGCTAATCCTTCAAAATGTGTTAACATTACCCACCTCTTATATGAGTGTCAGCCCCTTCGCACTCAACAGCATAGATGCTTCATGATGGGAATGGTCTTGGTGTAGTACTCATGTTGGAGGAGTTGTAGATATGTTTGATGGAGAAGTAGGGGTTGTCTTGTCAGCTCTAGTAGATGATGGCTTCACAAGGATTTTACTGTTATATGAAGGGTGAAGGGAAAGAGGGTTGGAGGATGCATAGCCATTAGTGTTTCTCATGGTCTTTTGGCATACTTGTAGTCAACATGCAACCCTAGGGATGCGACTATCTGAAGTTCTTGGGCCGATGCAACTAAGAGTGGGGCGAATCCCAAGCAAGCCTAGAATATTATCCCACATTTGAGGACCCAATTGGTGTAATGTTTTATCCTATAGTGCAATTCCCAGGGTGATAGGTTGTCTGCAACACAAAGCCTAAGATGTCCTACCCTTGATATGTCTTGAGCTTGTGTTGTGGGGGAAAGGGCTAAGGAATTAGAAATGGAGTTGGCCAATCAAACCCACTGAGCATGTCTAACTTGACGATCCCTAGGTACAATGTATATACGCGTGTGCCTACATAGGTGGAGATTTTGCTCTCTTTTATTTTGTCTTTTTCTTTTTTTCTCTCTCTTTTTTGTTGGAAAGAGTGACAAGTGCAATGTGGGAAGAGGTCACAACATTCTTTGGAGATAGCTCTTGCTTAATAGATATTCATTGAAAGCTTTTTAGAGTGTAATGGAAGAGTTTGGGAAGAAGGGGTGGGTACATATGATATATTTGCTATCCACCATATCCTTGTTTGTGAAGTTTCTTGATGACATATGTACAGTTGAAGATCTCTCATGTGATGATATGGTTATTGCATTTGTTTCAATGTGTCATGGATTATATAAGCTCAATAACTATGGAAATGCGTGGAAGACATGCTATATGTAGTTGCAAATTCATGTGCAATTTAAGATGACCAAAACATGCATGTTTTTCATACACATTTTGGTCATTTGAATTTTGCTACTTTGCTACGTCTATAAAAATCTAACATGATATTTTCATTGCTTACTCTTGAGTCACTTGGAAAACACATTTGTGAAGGTTGCATAGTAGGTAAAATGCATCATACTTCAATTCAAAATATGGTTTACTTAGTGCTTTTTGTAAACTTTAGCTTGTACACAGTGATGTTTGTGATCCAATGCAAACTTTTGGCAAGCACTTGTACTTTGTGACTTTCATCGATGTTGACTACTCCAAGCATGAATGGGTACATGACTGAAATTTTGTAAAGATATAAAGTGGGCACTCCACTTTGATCAAGAGAAAATACATGGTTAAGGAATTTAATGCATATTTGGGTAAACATGACATAAAATACAAATGCATAGTGTTGTATACACCACAACAAATTGGTGTAGCTAAGAGGAAAAACAAATCACTTATGGAGATGGAATGATGCATAATTAAGAGTCAATCTTTGCCACATAGTTGTTAGCTTGAAGATGTTTTATATGTAGCCTATGCACTTAACATGTATCCCACAAAGGCTTTGTAGTTTATCACTCCTTATGAGGCTTGGCATGGTACAAAGCCATCTATGGCTCACTTATGTGTTTTGGGTTGCTTAGCTTATGCTTTGGTAATAGTGCAACAATACAAGAAGTTGGACGATAAGGTTGTAAAATGTATTTTTGTTGGGTACAATAATGAAAGCAAATATTAAAAGATTTACCATCCAAAAAGTGAGCGCATCTTGGTCAGTTGTAATGTTATCTTTGTGTAAAATGATGTCTAACCTTTACTTTCATGTATGAAAGAGAAATATGTATGCTAATAGGATACCTATGGCACTTTGTTGCCTCTTTTTAGTGGGTGTACCATCACATACAATGCCAAACAAGGTAATTTTTAGCCTATCCAAGTTTCTCATAATTGCAAAAATCAACCTATTTGTGATGTAGATGTGAATGGTACACTTATTGATGTGAGAGTAGAGTTTAAGCAATTTAGGACTATGCCAAAGTGGCTGGTGCAAACATTGTGTGATCGTAAGTTGATGCATTGTTGGCTGGTCATATTTGTTTGGGCTCTCATAGTGCCTCTTATTGCATCATATTGTTATGTGTTGGCTATTTCTAGTTTATGTGACGAGGATGAGCCTATGTCTCTTAAAGAGGCACAAAATGTAGAAAATTGGATGGTTGTTATGCAACCTGAGTACGATGCTATTGTCAAAAATGGCATTTGGTTCTTATGTGATTTGCCTCCTTGCAAGAAGGCCATTAATACCAAGTGGACAAGTTAAAGTGCAAGCCAGATGATAGTGTTGATCATTAGAAAGCCAAACTTGTGGTAAAAGGTTATGCTCAACAAAAGGGTTTTGATTTTGATGGGACCTTTGCTTCAACTTACTATATGATAACTATTCATAGCATTTATGCATTAGTAGCTCATAATGGTTGGAATCTACGTCAATTAGATATCAAAACTTAATTTTTTGAATGGTGATTTACACGAGGAAGTATATGTTTTTAAGCCTCAATGTTTTGTGAAAAAAGGGCAAGAAAACAACATGTGTAGATTGAAAAAAGGCTATGTATGGTCTAAAGTAAGCATGGGCTTGGTATGAGAAGATACATGCATACTTGAGTGCACATGGTTTTTAGAATAGCCCCATTGAGAGCACATTATATGTCAAACATGAGTGGGATGTACCTCTCATCATTTTGATTTATGTGGGTAGCATACTACTCATTAGTCCTAATGAGACATATATTGCTGATTTTAAAGCTAAGTTGAAGTCAACTTTTGATATGTTAGATTTGGGCCTATTGTATCATCATTTGGGCATTCAGTTTAAGCATCGTGATGGAGGTATTGTTTTGCATCAAGTAAAGTATATCAAGACATTATTCTAAAGATTTAGTTTGGAAGACTACAAGTCTATTGCTACTCCTACGAAGACATGCTTGAAGTTGAGCCTTATGATGTTGAATACTGCTTTGATTTCTTTCTCTATCAACAAACTATTTGTATTTGATCTATGTATGCATTGTGAGGCCTGACATTCAATTTTCCATCTCATAGATGAGCATGTTAATGCATAGCCCAAGCTCTAAGCATTTGTAGGCAATGAAGTGGATCTTCTTGGTGCATAGATCGGATGTTGTATGCGCACGTAGCAAGCGCTAGAAGGTCCCCAAGAACAAAAGAACTCTATGTTTGCATAAAAAACCAAGACTGAAGACTTGCACAACATGAACCAAAAGACCAATTGGGTACAATCTCCCCCCATGCCTTGTGTGAGCGCTCCACAAAGCATGTATTTTATATATTATTCATCTCCAAGCTCAAAAACTAGCCCAATTTACAATTAGCACGCTTTAGCTTTCGTGTTTGCTTTTGTCCCACTAAAGATTTAAAGCTACTGGGCACCCAAAGAGTCGGGTTGTGCCCAAATACAATGTCCAATAACAAATATTTAAATCGTGCACCCATGCGCCTACAAAATAATAAATAAATATCAGGCACTTCAATAATTTCTTTTAAATAACTTGAATACACGCTATCGCCCAGTGCTTCCCAACGCCACCGTTGCCTGCTCTACACATCAATTGAAGCATTCACAATTGTTAGAAAATAATAAAATTAAACCGACAAAAGTGAATACCTAGCAGTCTTCAACTACAAAATAAATAAATTGGTTAGAACTCAATCCTAACCTTAATTTATTACGAGTGCACACTCTAAACTCATAAACGTCTATTAATTTAAATATGTATTTTGCGGAATCACCCACTTGCACATTAAATTAACAAGACGCCCAAAAAGGACAGGTGTCCCCATCGACTTTTCGCACAAGGAATCCGCCTTGTGTATGAGCCCCAGCAACAAATATAATTTTACGAAATCCACCGCAAAACCTCACGGAATTCACCGTGGAATATGCCTCATGGCATCACTTCCACTACTTGAGTGGTACTCAACACCTTGGGTTGTTTTATCCCAAGGGGGGATTATTACTACTAGATTTATGTGCTTTTTTGGACTCTAACTGGGTTGATTGTTATGACCCTCACATATCCAGAAGTGATTTTTGCTTCATGCTTTGGTAGCTCATGCATATTGTGGTTGAGCAAAGTAATCCATTATGGAAACTTCTAGTTGTGAAGTTGAGTACATGGTAGCTTTCACAGTTATAGTTGGGTGTTTGGCTCAAATGTATCATGATTGATTTGGGTGTCAAAAAGTTATCTACACCATCTTCTTCACTACATTGATAGTTGCATGGAATTTAGTGTTCGATGCACATACTAAGCACATTGAGGTGAACTACCATTAAGTCAAGTAGAGCCTCTCTATAGGATAGGTCAGCTTAGCCTATGTGCCAACATAGGACAACCTTCTAGATCTTTTTACAAAATCTTTGCTTTGTGAGGAGTTTGAAGCTTTCTACAAAGCTTTAGGCTTACTCCCCTTTGTAGATTGATCTAGTCCATTAGGCATGGCTCTTTCCCACACCTGAGTACCAACTCTTGTCCCCACCACATCACTCCTAGGGTGGATTTGCTACCATACTTTGGTAGTGATGTGTGTGAACACACTTAGGACCATTGGGTACCTTTTTCCTCTTTATTTTTTTTGTTGCCCTTCTCTATATGCCTATTCACTTTTAGGGCATATTTATCTTGTAAAACTTATTTGTTGATACTTCTCAATACACTTTGAGTTGTGCTCTCTCAAGCTTCTAATGTTGCTTTTGGGAAACCTCATGGTTAATCAAGACCATCTTGCTATAGGTTGAATCGATTGGGGATTCTCCCACCCACTTCCCTTGAAGTCATAGTTTAGTTTTCTAATTAATTCCTACCATAGTTCTCTTAGAGACATAAAAACAACTTCCTTCATTAATTTATCAAATACATGTTCCTTCATGTAACGTTAAACACAAACATCAAAATAAGTAAAATATTATTTTAAGAAAACATTGCCTTTATTCTGACAAAAAATTGTACAACCATAGTTTATTTCCATCAATCATAGTCCAAGAAGTCAAACACCACCCGTAGGCAACCATCAATTGCCACCCTAACATCGAGGCCTTTTGGGAGACCTATCCTTAGCTCTTAAGGCATTGACCTAATCCTAGCATGTCAAAGGAATTATGGCCAAAGCCTCCTTGGCTCTTTGACATCTCTTAATTAACTTTACCCCCATAGAGAGACCTCTCGTGTTTGGTGCCAATCTTATTATGTGGTGAGGGTTCCTTGAGGTTGTGAACTTGTGAGTATTTCCATGAGTCCCTTTCGGAAGGTAATAAGCTTTGTGGTCTATTGTGGTTATTCCTTCTCATCTTTTTTGTGGGGGACTCAATCCTCTAACATAACTTAACTTGTCTCTTTGTGTAACTTAGAGTCTAGTTTCTAGCTTTTGTTTGTCATCCTATGAATAAAAAGCATCTAAAAACTAGATCATCTATAAAGAATTCATTGTTCTTACTTTGTAAATTTAACCAATATACTATACACTAATCATAAATAATTAAACTATGTGTTTGTGCACTAAGTGCCATCATGGGAGAGAAGTACTCCTTTACGAAACCCCTTCCCAGGTAGCCCATCTTTGCCAACATATTATTGATAGGTTTTACTCATAAGAGTTCTTAGGTAAAGTGATTATCCCTACTATAACTTTTCCATAAATAAGAATGTGTAAAGTTAGAATCTATGACTAGTACATAAGCTTGTACTGATGAAGATGGAGCCATGTTAGCTTTTGTGATCTCTTGTCTCATTCTAGCACTACTCCTTTTGGGTGCCATCTCAAACCTTTGAATTCCTCGTTTGGCTTTTTTCCTACTCCTTCATAATGCTCCTTATCTTTGGCACTAATGCACAATCTTTGAAGTAGGACTTGGGCTATGGAAAAAGAGTTATTGGTGCTTATCGATTCGTGTTGGGTAGGAATAAAGATGGCATTAATCAAAATGGAGTGCTACAATGATGTTTAGATTAGGAGAAGGCAAATTTTGAGTGAACTTCAATGTAGGCTAGAAATAGGGAGCTAGAGTTGGGGTTGTTAGTAGATGGAGGGAGAAGGATCAATGGGAATGGTGTAGATAAGGATGGGATAGGCTGGTTGAAGGTGCTGATGTGATCCTTCAAATTTACATGCTCTCATGGTCTTTTTGCCTTCAAATTCTCTTCTATTCATCTCCTTCTCTCTACCTCTCTCTCTCTCTTTCCTTCTCAATTTCTTTATCTCTCTCTCTCTCTTTCCTTCTCAATTTCTTTATCTCTCTCTCTCTCTCTCTCTCTCTCTCTCTCTCTCTCTCTCTCTCTCTCTCTCTCTCTCTCTCTCTCTCTCTCTCTCTCTACGTGTGTGTGTGTGTGTGTGTGAGTGTGTGTGTTAGGAAAATGGAGGGATCAACTTTAATAGCTTATTCAAAGGTTTATTATATAGTTTTCATTCCCTTCATGGTGATGGGCCGAGAGGTTGTCAACTAATGCATTGGGGGAAGGGGAGGGTGGAGGAGCTTCTCCTCTTCTTATGTTCTTTTATAGTCTTCCCTCTCATTTTTTTCAGCACCTCTTCTTCCTTAGTCCAAGGTGGCTCAAATCATCATCTCCCTCTTTTTTGTTTCGTTTGTCACTACGGCTCAATCATCTTCTCTTCTTTCTATTTAGCATGGTGGCATTGATAAAGACGATGCAAGAAAAAAAGATAAAATCTAAAAATTATAAGCTTTTAAAACCTTTTAAACTTTATTTTTTTCATTAACAATATATTCACTCCAAGGCCCCCCATTAACATGCTTAATAGCTAGTAGCTTAGGACATTGCATTGGGATTGAATTTGAAGTCTAGGAATTAGATCTCTAATCAATTTTTTAAGCCTAATCAATGCTTTTGTTTTATGAACGTGGTTGATCACTAAGAAGATGTGTGTTTTTCTCTTTTAGATATAATTCCTCTTTTTTTTAAAACATATTTAGGTTAGATCTTTTACTTTTCCTTTTTTATTCATTTTCCTTCCTCTCCTAAGCTTAGTGTATCTTTCTACTAAACATTTTTTAAATAATAAGTGAAATAGTCATATTTGTAATGATAATAAACTTACAAAACTCAATTGAGTTACAACATGTAAATGGAATATTTCATCTAGAACAATGAAAATAGGATTATAGATTACAGCATAGATGTAACTCTTATACAACTATTGTAATAGTTTTTCACATAGCTTATGATAACTCTTACAAGATTCTTTGATGATTGAGGGCATAAGATAAAAGTCATGAGCAACCACCATAAATGCATAAGCAAAATAATTGAAAGAACCATGAACCATAGTGCAAACTAATCACAAATTGAGAAGAGCACAAAACCTTGTGTAATTGCAAAGTCTTCTCTTTCTTTTGTCATATTCATATTTCTTTTCTTATTTCTAGTGCTAACAACCTAAGATATGACTAGTAATCTATTCTCCATAGTCTATTAATAATAGCATGTGATGACCGAGATAAAGAAATAGCAAGAAGAGATCAAGGTAGATCTTAGAAAAATAGTCAATTTTTTTTGGATGTATTTAACTTGTATCTCTATTCATTTTTCATGTTTGTGACCAAGCCACCATATTTTAGAGTCATTTATAAAATACTTGCATTGCATAGAGAATAGATGTCCAAGATGTGCATGTGCACTAGATATGTCATAGGTTAAATAGGAAAATCCCATGCATGCAATTCAAATCCCATGGGCAAGCTGCAAAGGCCTAGTCTAAAAGACTAGGCATGTAGGGTCACTTCACCTATGTGTCAAATCTAGATGGAAAGACACATGTAAGCCATGCGCTCCCTCAAGCCAAGTCTACTCATGGTCTCTCACCTCTTCAGGTTTCTTGCCATCTTGTTTTACTTACTCAACTTTTCACAACTGAGAATTTACAACCCATCAAGCAAGAAGACAACCAAAGGATAATATTTTGGGTATTCATGATTATTGAGGGCAAGAAGGGATGATTGCAGCTAGTGAATTGGCTTTCGTTCATGTCTTCCAAAAGGTTCAGGCAATAGGCACGTAGCATGGTAGCTTGGAGTATGAGCTTGGCCATGGAATACTCGTCTATTCCCCCATTTATATCAGAAAACAATGGGTGGAGTCCCCCTTCCTCAGGTGTTCTTTTTTGACTTAGCAACAACATCAAGAGCTTCAAATAGTTATAGGTTGTCACAAAGGCTGGATCTGGGCAATTCTGAAATGTGTCTACAAACTTCTTAAATGAAGGCGCTAGGTCCCACTCTTAAAACTTGAGGCAGTCCTTAGGTTGATTGGCTTTCACATTGAATATTAGGGGAAAGTTGTACTTTCCATGTGTGCCAGGGTTATACTCAACACCATACCTTCGTGGGTAGGGTGAATGCATAGGATCTCCTCTTCCCTTAGGTAGTGCTCCATAGAAGGCCATCCATGCCTCATTGATCTCCTCCAAGATGGTTCGGCTCCAAGCTAGTTGTGACTCGAAACCAAGCACTAGTCTAGGCATTTCAAACACCTTATTCTACCAGTACCTTGTCTCCTCTATTTGGCATGACTTAGGGTATTGTAGCTATTGATCTAGCCATCTCTTGCCTAAACATTGCCCCAATCTCAATCACCTAATTTATGACATTCACAAGGAGTATTTTCTTGAGCTTTGCTAGTATGTTGAAAACAAAGGTAATTAGTGTGTCCCATGAATCCATTCTTTATAGGGCTAAGAGCTCTTCTTCCTAGTGTATACTAACTTCCTATGGTCCTCTCAGGAAGGACACCTTTGACACCTATTGTGGCTCTACCCTAAGCTTTAGTTCCCATTCACCTAGTTGTTTTTGCCTCCAGTGCTTTGGGTCTCTATTTGCACCTGAAGAGGATGGCTCTTCAAGTGAGCGTCTTGGTTGTTATTATGTGTGGGATGGTTTGGGAGCATCTTCCACATCCCAATCAATTGGTGGTAGTGAAGGGTCGGGCTCCTCATGAGTCACAAATCCCAATCTTACTAGTTGCTCCCTTATGAGGCCTTCTTGTTCAAGCTACTGGGCCACATCATCTTGAGTGGGCTTGTACTTCAATAGTCATTGTAGTGTTTTGGAGGGCTTCCTTGGCCACTTGGAGTTTTCTCTTCAATCCCTCCATCGTGTCCTCTTCTTTTGGGTTGGTGACTTCGGTGAGAGTCTTCATAAAACTCTTATGTTGGATTCTCATTATCTTTTTTGCTAGTTGGGCACTATCTTCTATTACACCTTTGTCATGCTTAACATTTGCAAGTTTGCGAGCAAGGTCTTACATAGGCCATGAGCTTCCTTCCTTCCATTGGTTGATCTTTTTCCTTGCTTGCTCCAACCCTCGCTCTTGCCACTTTGTCAAGTCTTCTAAAATATTGATGTGTTCTTCCTTTATTCTTTGGAGATGGTCCTTCTCTTGGGTCAATATGACTATAGTCCTCTTGAGATCTTCGTGTCCTTGGGTGGCTTCCTCCCACTATTCTACCAATTTGAGGGTTCTCTCCTTCATCTACTTCACTTCATCATCATCTAGATGTAACTGTACAATTTTTTGATCTTGCTCCTTCAGCCTCTCTTCTAGTTCTGCCATAATTTTTGAGGTCTCCTCGTGGAGGGCTTTTGCTTTTTCCCTATTCTCTTTCTCCTATCTATACAATGCTAGTAACTCCTCATACCTATTACTATCCACTGTTTTTCTAGACAAGGTGACTAGCTTTATTATGAGAGCGTAAATCTCCCTAGTATACTGCTACTAGAGCACTACATAAGCTTCTTTTTCCCTTTCCAAGGCTAAGACCACTTGCTTCCTTTTTTCTTTTCCATCATTATTTGCTCCCATCAGTGTCATAGTATATGGTTTCCACTTCTTCCTCACTATCCTCATTCCTAGAGTCACAATCCACGTATTCATAATTAGAATCCTCTCATTTAAAAGAGTCATCTGCTACCAATTCATCATCTTGCAAGTTCCCATTGTCCCTTAGTAGAGCCCAGTTGTATAGTAGGTTCAGATCATGCACTTTAGTCAATTTCCACCTTGTCTCTTCCATGAGATCTTTGAGAGGTTTCAGGTTGGTTGTAGGGTTGCAAGCTAGTTTTCTCATCAGATACTCAAGGACCGTGTGTAGCTCTAATTTGTATGTTGAAATATGATACATCATAGGCAACAATTTTGTGTTCAAGCTTCATGCCATCATGCACAGAGGTACTACAAGCAAGGCATCCCTTGGTTCATGGACTTTAGCCCCCTCATTGAGGGTGGTTTCCTTTTCCATAGGCCTCCTGTAAGCATCCTTATCGTTAGAGAATGGCAAGCCAATGGTTGCAAGCACATGCATCCAATCTTGCTCATCCTCTGAAGGAGGGCTTCCACGTGTCCATCTCTTCTCAAACTACTTCTTTCTATTCGCAAAGAACATTAGTCCATCACCCCAATTCTCTATTACACATGCACTTTGCATCCATGGTCTTTGTAACAAGATATCGTAGTTCAATCATGTCATCACAATGAAATTTATTGAAAATTGTGCTTCAACTATCTTGATTGACCAATCCTTTAGTACTCCAAACGAGAAAACCTTAATATCGTTGGCCAAAGTCACATTGAATCTAGTAGTTTCAACAAGTAGACTTCCCCACGCTTGTAGCATTGTATGGCTAAGGATGCTCACTCTTGCCCCAATGTCTACAATGCCCTTTCATGTCATGTCTCTCGATGCTATCAGAGGTAGGACAACATATCTTGGTCCTTTCTCGTAAAGCATTGATCTATAATGATCTTATCACTAGAGATGGCATGATGTTGGGTATGTGAGTGTCATTATCTGCTTCATTTGGTGGCATAACTCTCTCTTGCCTCTCAACCCATGCCTTAAAAGTATTGCACAACCCCTGATTTTGCCTCATCAATTTCCCTAAAGGCAACGACACTTGTGTTAACACAAGAGCCACTAGCAGTCCAACATCAACCTCATTGGTTGCATATCGTCTGGGTGGTTGGGTTTCCATCCCTAGGTCAAGGTGGTTTCATCTAACTAGAAATGAGGTTTTTGCCCTTGGCTAGTCACTGGTCATATATAGGTTGGCGAGGAGGGTGGCTCTACATAGATATCTCATGGTCTTCACGATCCGGTAAAGATTGTCCAATGTATGATTGAGCCTCTTTGAAGCATCCCCTCACCTTCTCCATGATCTCCATTTGATGTCTTAGGTCGAGATGCTCCCCTGTCTTAGCACTCCCCTTCTTTTCCATTTTTGGTGTAGATGTTTTGGGTTTTGTATCAAGTACTTGCCTTCCCTATGTTAACATTATAGTGTTGTCATTCTTCAAATTAATCTTCCTTTCCACTCTCTTCTTCTTTTTCTTTTTATTATTTTTGCCAATAGATGAAACACTCCAGCCTGCTTGGCTTGTGCCCTAGTCATCACATTAATTGGTATGGGCATTGTGTCACCATCAAGAGTCTCTATTCCAAATAGTCCTAAGGGAACTAATGGCATATTTGAGCCACTTCTTGATGCTTTTCTTTTAGGACAATTCGCATACAAGTTTATTATGCTTCACTCAGGGCACCGCATTGTCTTTGTTAGTCTTTTCTTTCTTGGGGCATCAGGAGGAAATGTGTTTAGATGATTGTGACTCCTCTCTTGTTCTTTCCTCCCCCTGAAGGACTCTCCCTTTGTGCTAGAATCTATGCAACCTACTGGATGGACTGATTTTTCTTGCATAGTACTTTGTCAATGAAAGCCTTGACTACTCTTTCATGCTTTTCTTGATTTTGGTTCATCCAGTCTCTAGTTTCTTCCACTCTTTCTTCAATATCCTTTTGGTAGCTCTCTGATGATCATATGCTACGAGTCTCTTCCCCCCCTCAAATTCTCCTAATAATAATGAGCTTTGCTCAAATTCTTTCCTTTGCTACTTTTTCCACCTTTCAATAGGGTTGGGATTTTAGGTTTCTTCTCTCTATGTCTTCTCTTTCTCTTGGGTGATATGTTCTTCGATGTGAACCTGTGGGGGTGCATATGTGGATGTCGTGATGTCTTGTAAAGGAAAATACATATTGATGAATATGACATGAATCAATTTGCTACCGTAATTAATTGCAAGATATTAGAACAAAATGCATCATAAAATTAAAATGGGAGTTGTTAGTTTGCTAAGTCAAGGACAATAGTTATGATAAACTATAGACTAAAGATGTAGAGTAAAGATAGGGTTGAATGCTTCAACTAGTGGAGGACATCAATCAACATGTTATCGATAGTTTGTGATAAGAATAAGACATCATCAATTAGCTCATAAGGTTTTTTTTTGTCATCATAACCTCCTCCTCCAACTAGTGACATGTTATGCACCTTAACTCGCAAAAATGTACAAGCATAACATGAGTTCTCCACCCACCAACATGCCTTTCTTATTATGGAGCACTAACCATAATAGGACAATAAACACGCTTCCCGAGGAGTTTACCATGGGTAATTGATTGAATCATGCAAGTGTAGGGGAGGGGTTTTTTTTTCAAAAAGTACATAAGTGTACATATTAGGGGTAGGGGGTATGTAATAAATTTTTTTGATACATTGTATAAGAGTAAAAAGGGTGGCCATATGACTTTGCATAAGCCATAGATATGGGGTTTTCCAAGATTCTTCACTCATAGCATATGTGTCTCCTTTATAAAGAGTGAAATCCCTGGGACTTGATGCTAGATACATGCATAACAAAATTCAAATGCTATTGCAGGTCTACTAAGTCTAGGGCAATAGGAAACACTTATTATAGCCTTGCATGCAATGTCATTCGTATAAAATATCTATTGAAGTATGATAATTCCACTAAGAGTTCAAATGATATAAATAATAAAGTTTCTCATAAAGCTTATGCTCCTAGGGAGATTGAATGCTTTCGTAAGTTTGAAATAGTTTATGTGAGGGATGGGAAATAGGATAGGAACTAATGGAAAATAAGAGGACAATACTTGTCACATGGATAGGTATTAAGGTGTGTTAGGGACTTATCATTGATTACCATTGAATATTATTACAAGTCCCTTTCCTCTTTGATCTCTCTCCTCTAGCTTTCGAGTAGCTTTCACGGTTGCCTTCTCTACATTTCATCCATTGTAATAAGTCCCAAATTGCTTTTGAGGATAAACAACTTCTTTTGAGTGGGGATGGAATGTAAGGGATGGGAAATAGGATAGGAAATAATTGAAAATAAGGAAATAATACTTATCACATGGACATGTATTAAGGTGTGTCAAGGACTTATCATTAATTATCATTGAATATTATTGCAAGTCACTTTCCTCCATCTCTCTCATCCAACTTTCGTGGCTACCTTCTCCTTCCTTTTTCTGTGTTTTTCTCTCTTCTCCTAACATTTCACTCACCTCTTCCCTCTTTCTCTCTCCTTTTGCGAATTTTCTCTCTTTTATAGTCTTCTCTATCTTCTTTCTCTCTCTCCTCAAATTGCATTGTTCATCCTCCCAAAAATGAATTTGATCTTGAAAGTCGAGAGAAGAGAAGTATGCCATTTTTCTCCCAAAGCTATATGGATACCTTGTGCTACTCATACTTTGAATCTACTACTTAAGGATACTACCAAGCTTCCATTTATCGGATCTCTTAAATTCAAATCACATTGTTAAGTTCATAAGGGAGCATCAATTTTTACATTTACTCATTTTAGGTCTAAGTTAGTCTTGAAGACCTTGAAAATCTTTTGTATGCATGATTTGCCATAGCATACTATGTGCCAAGTATGTTGATTGCTATGCTATCAACACTTCAAGAAACAATGGCCAATAGGCGATGGGAGTTGTGGCTAGAGAAATACCCTTAATATCAAGAAGATGCCAACAAGTGTGTTTGCCTTGTGCAATTAGCCTCCTTTTAGCACAATGTAAAGAAAGTACTTGGCATTTCTAAGCCCTTGTAGATTTTCTTTGCTTGGTGGATACTAATAAGTTTGTCATGGGCAAGGTGTACTAGTATATGTCCAAAGCTACTAGGATGGCAAGAAAATACAATAGATTTATAGCAAGAGAGAAAAACAAATTACTATTGCTTGCACGCCTTGTGCTCTTTTACAAAAGTATTGACTTGCGCTTTTTCTTGTATGCCTTTCTCCTTGATTTAGGACATTTCTGCACTTCTTGTGTTTCCAGATTCTTATTGGCATGCCTTCATCCTCCGTTTCATTTTTGCCTTGGCCTTGTCTTATACTTTAGATTTTTCAAATTCTCCACCTTGTTCGTTTGAGGGTTAACATTACCCCCCTTCTAGACAAGTGCCAGTCCCATGGCACTCACCGTCATAGGTAGCAGCCTATGGCATGCACTAAAGATGTGTGTGGAAGGGACATTTGTGGTTTGCCGTGGATGAGTTTTAGTGGTGGTGCGGATGAAGGTCGTTGGGGGCACATTGTTGGCCTAATTGGCTGGTGATAGGGTTGTTGGAGTTGGTGGTAGGGTTGGTTTTTATTGGGAGTTGCACTCATGGATGGCATAGGTGTTGATATTCTAAGGATCTTGGTGTGACAATTCTTTGGTGGGCTTGCATGATGATAAAGGATAAGAATTCAGAGTTAAGTGTTGATGAAGAACTGATGATACTTTTGTTGGAGTCTTCAATACATATGCAATTGAAAATCTCTCATAGGTGGTCTCTCCTTGGGAGTAGTGCTAGTCTTCTTAAAATGCACAAGACGTAGTTTGATTAGTTTGGGAGATAGGTGCAAGCTGAGAGTACTATCCTACACTTGAGGCCAAACTATGTATAGTGTTCAATGGATTTTTTCAGTACCATGAAAAGTCCACCCCATTGAACCCTCGCTTCATCTATACATTGCTACGAGAAACCAAACATGGATGAAGATAGGGTTCAATGGGGTGGAAAAAATTATTGATGTTGAGGAGAAGTACACTTGAAGGCTTATTGAGACATTAGTTGTGATTTTGACAACACTTGAGCTCTTTGACGCCTGAGCTTTTGGTAGTTGGTGGCTACGTGTATGGTTTGAAGAGTACGGTGTACATTAGTTGTGATTTTGACAACACAATGTAGTATCATTGAGCTCTTTGATGCATGAGCTTTTGGTAGCTGGTGGCTACGTGTATTGTTTGAAGAGTATGGTGTACTTTCCATGGTCTTTCATACCTTGCTCACCACACTATTGATTGCAATGGTACTGAGATGGGGTGCAAAAAAGAATTGTGCAAATGCACACCTGATAGTATCAAGTGTATCCTCTGTGCTACGTAATCAACCTCACACTTTGTCGCCATTTTAAAGGGTCTTCCTAGGAGGGTTTCCTTTCCACAATTTGCACTATTTGGAGGAACATGGAATAGGATAGGCAAGCTTTCTGTTTCAATAGTTAAAAGGATTTTGCACTTTCCTATAAGTGCTTGTGGGTGTCCCTTGTAAGGACTAAGAGTTGCATTAGTTAGTGTGAGCTCTGGTTGACTTAGTAGGGTCCATGCTTCATAGGTCAAGATGTTAAAATCAACTCCTTCATCGATGAAAGCATCAATACTATGCTCTTTTTTTGCGGTGAGTTTGACCCTAAGATAAGCAGGCGGTATGTTATAAAATCCGAGATACACGCTTGATTTTCTTATATACTTAAAATATATATGGCAAATATTATGTTGGCACAGAGGGAGAATAGATGAGAGAAAAGAAAGATGTAGAGAGAGAGAGGTAGAGAAATTGGCAACAACTAGGGATTGGAAGATGGGCCAGTCCCCCCCCTGTGGAGTTATATTATTGACAAGGAGCAAGCTCCTCCGTTACACATAAGCCAATTCTTACTTGTAGATCTTGGAAACAAGATCACGATTCCTTGCACGGTATACAACCAACTAACACTTGCACAACTTGGAAGTTGGCAGCTTTTGATCCTTCTTGAGTCTCCTTCTCTCCTACATAATATGTGTAGGGCTCTCCTCTTGGCGCTTGATTTCAGCAGAGCTTCCATAGCACTTGCACCTTCCCTTCTCCTCTCCTCTTGGAACTTGATTTTAGCAGGGCTTCCACAGCACTTGCACCTTCTCTTCTCCTCTCCTCTTTGCACTTGATTTCAGCAGGGCTTCCACAGCACTTGATTTCAGCAGGGCTTCCGCAGCACTTGATTTCAGCAGGGCTTCTGTAGCACTTAATTTCAGCAGGGCTTCCACAGCACTTGTACCTTCTCTTCTCCTCTTGGAACTTGGAAAGCGATGCTTCCTTCTCCCCTCCCTCACACCCAAAGAGAGCCTCCTCTTTTATAGGCTTTCAAGAGCTTCTCTTCTTGGAGAGAGAGTTGAGTTGTTATTCATGCAAGATGTGGTTCTACAACACTAATTTTGAGATATCTCTTTGTGCATTGTTTGGATGAAAAAACGTCCAACAGGAAAGTTGTAGATCTCCTGTTTTCGATAACTCTAGCGGCCCATTTTTAGAGATCTTTTTTCTATTGCGAGATCTTTTAAAAATGGATTTTTCAAAAAAACAACTTTTTAAACTGTAGTCTTAACTTGTGGTCCATGCAACCACCTTGAATCATAGATAAGGAGACTTCATTAGATTTCCTTGGGCCTCAACCTTAAGATTGAATTCCACACAAAAGCTTGTGTCATTTTAGACCTTAGAAAGAGAAAATCACTTCTCTCCTCACTTCCAGAGGATCACGTTCTCTTGTCTTTCTTAGTGAGAGAATTCCGTCTCGCATCTTTTGTGGGAGCTTTCACTCAACCGCCAAGACCCATGAACCACTTATTGTTTCAAGCGTTCCAAGCCGAGCCCTAATGGCTACCTCTCATATAGCTGACGCATCATCCATATCTACGGGTGTAGTGAGCTTACCGCCATGTCGATTGAGTTACCTCCTCTCTCGCGCACTCCGGTAGCTCCACGATCCAAGTGCAAGCTCCATCCTCAAGCTCCACGCTCCAAGCTCCATAGCCGCGAGCAAGAGAAGAGAAGAGAAGAAGAGAGGAGAAGTTGGAGAGCTTCTCCTCCTCGGTCCCTCACCCTCACACACTCACTTTCTTACACTCTCACACTCCCTCTCTCAAACACAAGCTCAAGCAAGCAAGAAGAAGAGAGCCACTTTTGGGCACACACAGAAATGAGCTTCTCACTCACTTCTCAACTTTGTATACAAAACCCTAAATCTCTTTTGGGCGGTCATCCCCTTATCCCCTTTTTTACATGGTCGTCCATGGCCTAGGCCCTTTTCCCCATTGTCCTTCTATCTTCCTAGCTTCCTTTCCATCGCCCGTCTACATTTACAAATTGCACGGCCGGTGCTTCTTAAATTAAATCATGATGCGCTTGTGCTCTTTTACAAAAGTATTGACTTGCGATTTTCCTTGTGCACCTTTTTCCATTATTTAGGATTTTTCTGCGCTTCTTGTGTTTCTAGATTTTTCTTGGTGCGCCTTCATCTTCCGTTTCACTTTGCCTTGGCCTTTGTCTTCTTCTTTACCTTTTCTAGATTTTCCACCTTGTTTGTCTAACGGTTAACATTACCCCCCTCTTAGGTGAGTGCCAGTCCCATGGCACTCACCGTCGTAGGTAGCAGGCTTTGGCATGCACCGAAGACTAAATACTTGTTGGCACAACTCTCTCATGTAAGACACCAACCTCATCCCCTCAGCATTCATGATCACAACACCTCTCTTGTCATCTATGAGGTATCCGTACCCTCCTGGGGCATGTCTAAGGTGTGTCCTCTCCCACCTCCGACAATGCTCCTGGGCATAACCAGGAGACCCCTATGCGTTTGGTGTACCTGCAGGGTTAGTATCTCTCAGAGTAGCACTCATAGGAGTGCACATGCGGAATGGCTGAACCTGGAGCCATAGGAGTAGATGTCCCTACAAGTGTAACAAATCCTGGAGGTAATAAGTATCCACCAGACTGACGAGATGGAGACACTGTATTGATGTCTTCACAATACCCACATGAGCTACCCTCTTTGGAACTGGTATGAGAGTGAGGAGTAGCAACCCCTCCCTAGAACTTATCGCAGTCTCAGCATCCACATCACTGCAGTAGCCCCCAAAACCACTCCCTCCATTTGGGACTAGTCTAGAGCATCGACATCTCATCAATTGGAAATTGAAGCATGCCAAAGTAGACCTCACAAAATGGTATGATGATATTTGTGATAGCTTCTGGTTCACCATATCTCTAAATCAGGTCGTTTGATCCAGAGACATATGTGTGAATATCTCTTGCAACTCCTCATTGGTCATTCCTTGACTCATCGTGCTCTCTAGGTATCGTCAAATGTAACCTACATAGATAGAAAATAATGTTAGCAATTAGGTAAAGCATGATAATCTATCTCTGAAAAAAAGAATGCTAATTAAAATGCATATACTAAAGTACCCTTAAATTAAGTGAATCGTTGACAAATTGAGCAAGCGGATATAAATACGACCCAGTATATGGCCCTATGTCAATCTCCTGGCACAGTAGCTCGATGTATACTGGAAGGTCTATAGATATGTCACCACACAAAGAGAAGTCCACTTCATTCTCAAAAAATTCATGGCCTCTTGTCTCTTCTTCTATGTAACTCATGTATGTCTCCTCTACACGCTCCAAGCCCTCTTTCCCTCCACCCTCCGCAACATCGATCCTTCCACTTGCATACTCTCCTTGTCTACACTAGGAACATTGCTTTCATCATACACTCACGCACTTTGAGGAGTTGATGGCATAACATACCGCCATCGAGGTTGCCGAGGATTTGGATAGAAGATTATCTATTTAATATCACATATAAGAGTGAATCAACATTTGTGATTGTTTCGTGTCGTGGAAAAGTTAAAAAAATAGGTCATGCACTTGTTCATAATGACCTAGCAAGACAAACATGTCACGTAGATTCGTCCAAATTTTCTCAGAATCTATTTTCAAAAATCCAGACGGACCTTGTTGAACGGTTGTCCCAGCTCCTTCCAATACCACTTTAAACCACCCTACATCGAATATGATCATGGAGAGGTTGTGGTAATCCAGTGAGATAACACTTTGCAAGTTTCCAAAATATTCAATCTCATCTACTATGATATTCGGATCTGTGGTCCGCCGTTAGCTCTCTTACTCGAACTTTGCCATGACACCACAATCCATTGTGGAGCACATTTTGTCGATGCGCTCAATATGAAAATGTCGCCTCCCGACCATGCCACACTGTAGATTTTGTATTATACATCAAAACGGTTAGATTAGTTGTTGTGCATAAAATCTAGATACGATAGCAAATAAAGCGTGTGGTCACCTTCGAACTACATCCCCTTGAGAATTTCCACTCCTCGCTAGAGACCTCTACCCTTTTGCAAGAAGCTATGATCAAAGCACCATGTAACCACCGCATAGACATAAACCACGACATCTTTTCCATGCTCTCAAGATATCGAATTGGTCGATGGCATGTACTGCGTTGAAATTCTGATCACACTTCTTTTCAATCTTTTCTCACCTGCTCGTACCTAGCAAGCCACTTCTCCACAGATGCATGATGCAATATACAAAAATGATTTACTTTTTTCTCGATGGCAGCATCCATTCTTTTTTCTACTCCATTTCTAACCACCACATCTCTAGTCAGTCTATCATTGTCCTTCAGCAACAGTGCTAGTATAATCCATTGTTGGTAGCCACTCTAAAATATGCACTAATGTCTCCGACACTAGCCATGCTACCTTCTGGCCAAGCTCATTGTCGCACAAAGCCCTTCAAGGTTTTCATGAAGCACTCTAAGAAGAACAATCATCGCGTATCGACGGGTCCCGTAATCTCCACTTCATCTAGAGATGTACCAAGAGGTGAGTTTGTATCATGAGTATGCTTGCGGGTAGGTACTTCTTAAAGAGATAGACCATCTCCATTGCTCCCTGCCTTGCGGATTCAATAGAGGATGTCTTGATATTCTTTTATGAGACCTGTTGCACTAAATTCGATAATCTATAAATTGCCTCATATATTTCTAGAGTGAGGCATCTTGCGATCGCATTGGTAGTACAAACTGTCACAAATGGAGAAGCATTACGAACAATGAGTAGACACTAAATAACGAGATATTGAGGCTACTTGCAATCAGGGTCAAGACAAACCTGACATATCTTATGCCAATCATGGGATTTTAGCCCTGAGAGTTGGTCATCTTTGCAAAAAGCAGACCTGAGGGAATGCATCATACCTGTCGGGGTGCAAATAAACCTAATAATTTGCTTCACAATATGCTTTTCTTTAGTGAACAGGACCCAAGGTGCATGAGGTTGTTGCAAGTGACGGTCAATACTCAAAGTGCCTCCATATTGCTTACATTCTTTAAATCCATTCATGCCCCTATAGTGTCTCTCTTTCTTGTGATATAGTCCCATAATAAGTTGCACATATTCTTGAAAATATGCATGGGATCCAACAAATGGTTGATTTGTAAGTGGGTCCAATACGACAACTCGTAGAAAATTAAGAACCGTCACATTCCGCTTGGATGTGACTCCTTGTGGACAATTTTCAACTCATACCAGCATTGGGCATTCATTTATGCTGGAGGTCATCCAAGAAAACCTTCTCTTAGTTCATGACCCTTCGAAAAGAAAGTGGCATGTCCTTGGTATACCATCTTCTTTATGATCCCTGACCTTCGAGAGTAACTATGGCCTACACAATGGACATGCATGATAACATGAGGTAACCAGACCTGTCACAACATGCCTATCTAGTCAACACAAACTTGAACAAGCTATGTTAGATATCACCAATGAGAACGGAAGCCCACTTACTTGAGCACTCCCCGAATCCTAGTAATTCATGCATGATCCACATGAGAATAGCTCATATATCAGCAAATCGTCGACCATTGTGCTTACTCAGGTCTTCCACAGTGACCCCCTCCTCCCACAAAATCTTGAGTTGATGATCAACTAATGGACGGAGGTAGATGTCCATGTTCTTGATTTTGTAGCACCTAGGAATGAGCAAGCTAAGGATTAGATATATTTTATTTGTAGAAAGCTATGGCGGGATATTGTAGTTGACAAGGATTACAAGCCACACATTGTAAGAAGTTGAGTGAAGACCAAATGGATTCATGCTATCCATAGCAAGATCGAGCCAAAGATTCCTTGGCTCTTGCGTAAAGCCTGGAAAGGTGGAGTCGATGTGGCTCCATGCATGTGAATCTACTAATATTCGTTGAACTCCATTTGTGGATCTATTTTGTGCATGCCACGTTGTCAAGCTCGCCATGCTCGACGTATGAAACATGTGACGTATACATAGTATAAGTAAAAAGCGTCTAAGAACCTTTCGAGAAATGGTTTGCCCTTACAATACCAGTCAAATACCTATGAGTACCACACTTTAGACATGTCTCCATAGTCTTGTAGTTTCCTTGAAACAGCACACAATTGTTGACACATGCATGGATGCTGTTGTAGTCCATGCCAAGCTTTCGTAAAACCAATCGTACATCATCATGGGACTCAGGTATCGTGTTTCCAGGTGGTAATATATAATACTTTAGCAACCTGAAAAAAAATTCAAAAGCAGCCTTGAAGAGCACAAGAAGTGTTTTTATAATAGATTCGAAAAAATCAATGGATTGTAAAATGTATATGAATAACTCGGTCACACTCGTATCACTCCACCCATACTTTGCTTGCACACTTAGTAGTGCAAGCAACGTCTTTATGCAAGATACTCGATACCCATCATATAATGGTATGGACGCTTCCTCTCTTAGTAGATTAGATGATCGCCATCCATAGGCATTAATGCATCGATCATTGCCTCATCTCAGGCTTTAAGATTGGAGGAAGGTCAAAAAGGCCCACTGTCCTCTTTGGTATCGAGGGCGTAGTTTGTAGTGTGTCCTCCAATTGGTGTATCGGCTTAGGTACTCCATCTATCACATGCCCCATGAAATCTTCTAACGGGCCGCAATAAGTGCATTCCTTGGGATGAAGCATCACCTCTATGTATAAATTTCCAGTCACATCTAATATTTTTGTATATGATATCCAATTACTTTGTGAATGTAAAGCATGATTGATACTTTTCTTACCATTTGGTCCAAGTCTAAGATCTCTTAGTCAATGATCTTCAATTGAAACTTGTCGAAGTATCATACATGTTCTAAAGACAAGTGACACTTTTGTTTGATTGCCAGCTTAACATTGAGTGCAAAGACATGGGACACTTTGATTAAGATATGCTTCGCGATCTTGGATATCATGATCATCATTGTTTTCCATTTGGTCTATGTTATGGCAAAAAATATGTTTTTGTTCCCCTCATTGGTGATCTTCCTTTATTTTAATCTCTACTCCTCTTTCTCTTCCTTTCCCTTTATTTGTTTGCCTCCCTCTATCTCTCTTTGTCCATTCCTTTTCTCTCCTTGCCTCTCTAGCTTTATCTATCCCCCTCTCTATTTCTCTCCCCACCCTCTTTCTCTCTCTTTTCCTTTTTGTATTTGCCTCCCTTCATCCTTCTTTGTTTCTTGCCTGCCCCTCTCTCTCATTGTTTTTTTCTCTCCCACATCTTCCCTCCCCAATCTCACTTCTTCTCTCTTTTTCTTTCTCTCCCTTTTTTTCTCTATTTCTTTCTCTCTTTTCCTCTCCACTCACTTAACGCATCTCGATACAATCAAAATCAAAGATAGAAAATTAAAAACGTATAAATAAGGACATTGAAAGACCCTCTCTCCCCTCCTCTCTTTGTGTCTCTCTTGCCCCCCCCCCCCTTTATTTTTCTATCATTTCATTTTCTCTAATTCTCTCATTGTTTTCATATTTCTCTCTCCCTCTCTATTTGTTGTTCTCTCTATCTCTCTTTCCCCCCTCTTTTTGTCTCTTTTTCTCCCTCTCTCTTTCTTTTCTTTTCAACATCCTTCACTCTTCATCTCTCTTTCTCTCCCCCCTCTCTTTCTTCCTCTCTTTCTCTTTCTTTGTTACCTCTCTATTTGTTTCTTTTCCCCCTCGTTATTTCTCTTACTCTTTCTCTATTTGTTTCTTTTCCCCTCATTATTTCTCTTACTCATTCTCCTCTCTCCCTCCCTTCATATCTCATTTTTCTCTTCCTCTCTCTCTTTGTTACTCTTCCCCCCTTTCTCTCTCTCTTTCTCTCTTCCTCTCCCTTCCTTCATATCTCCTTACTCTCTTCCTCCCTTTCTCTGTTCCTCCCTTTTTATCTCTTGTTCTCTCTTCCTTTTCCTTCCTTCTTCTCCCTCTCTTCTTTCCTCTCTTTCTCTCTCTCTTTCAATGCATCTCATTGCAAAGAAAAAAAAAAGAAGAAAACATAAAAACAAAGCAAGAAGAGGCGACGTGCCTACCTAAAAGGCTCAAGGATGAATTCTTTTCCACCTCCTCTTTGCGATGTCCCCTCTTTCTCCCTCACGCACTTCTCCCTCTCATTCGCATATGGCGGTGGTGGTGAGGAGCTCTCCTTCTCTCTCTTTGCCTCTTCCTCTCCCTCTCCCTCTCAAGGCGGCAATCTCTCTCACTCTCTCTTGAAAATGTTTGTGGTAAATGTCGTGCCCTAATTTTCGGTCCTTTTTTTTTTCTTAGACCGGCATCACTATTTGTGATGCAAACACCTCAATGTGCTTTGTCTTCGCATGGAAGACCAAATTCTTGGCTAACTAGATATCACTCATAGAATCCAAACGCAGTGTAGGGACCATGCCAGTCATACCAAGGTCTACCACTAGGTGGCCTATCCAAAGAACCTCCTTGCAAGCCTCAGTGGTGGCTACAACATACTCAGCCTTTGTAGTAGAGAGGGTCGTGCATTTTTGCAACCTAAACATCCAAGAAACAACAACCTCAACAAAGGTAAATGCATAGCCAAAGGTGGATTTCTTATTGTCTGCATGTCTTGCATAATTAGAGTTAGTTTACCCCACGACTCCTATATCTTGGCCACCATAACATATGCACATATCTGCTATGCCTTTCAGGTACCTCATGATACCCTTGACGGGATCCCAATGCTACCTGTGCTAGGTATAGCCATATAGCGTGCCACAACTCCCACTACAAAAGCTATGTCGTACGAGTGGCTATCATGGGCTACATAAAATTGCCCACTGCAGATGTATAAGGGATCTTGACCATCTCAGCCTTTTTCTCATCAGATTCTAGACAATCTATATGGCTCACCTTCACATGAGAAGGCAAAGGATAGCCAATATGCTTAACATCCTGCATATGAATCCACTCAAGGACCTTCTGGATATACTCCTTCTATCAAGTAAAGGAGCCCTTGAGAGCGGTCATGAGTAATGCACATCCCAATAATATGTGAGGCTTGTCCCATATCTTTCATCTCAAAGCTCTTTTTGAGCTGACTTTTTAAAGCATCCAGCTCATCAGGAGCTCTCCCAACAATCAACATGTCATCCACATAGAGTGCAAAAATAAAAAGGCTACCATCACGAGCCTTCTTTGTGTATAAACATGGATCCATATCATTGCATGTATAGCCCTGTGAATTCATAAAAGTATCAAACTTATGGTACCACTCCCTAGGTGCCTACTTAAGGCCATAAAGGCTCTTTCTCAATCTACACACTAGGTGTTTCTTGCCTTTTTCCTCAAAGCCCTTAGGCTGTTGCATATAAATCTCCTCATGCAAGTCCCCATGTAAGAAAGCCATCTTAGCAACTAATGTTAGTACTAAGTGTAGGGTAGTCATCTTGACTATAGGAGAAAAGATTTCCTCAAAGTCAATACCATGCTCTTGTTTAAAACCCTTAGCAACCAATGTGGCTGTATAGGCAAGCTTGGGGCATCCAAGGGTGCTCTTCAACTTGTACACCCACTTACATGGCAATTCATACTTTTCACACTCGACAAAGGAACCAACTCCCACATATGATTTTTTTTGTAAAGAGTCAAACTTTGACTACATTGTTCTTTCCCAAGAGTGACTATTACCATGGCGGATGGCCTCATCATAAGTGAGAGGCTCACCTACATTTGTCACAATCACATAATCAATGGAGGGCTCAAACCACTCAGGAGGAGCACCTCAAGGCAAGGCTGAGGAGCATGCACATCCTGTCTAACATCATGGTCATGGGCCACTAGAGAATTAGCTATTACTACTATACAGGTTGTACGGGAGTAGGAGACTCCTCCTGAAATATAACCCTACATTGACTATCCGCTCAAACTGCGTATGCATCTTTTCCTCATGGAAAACTACATCATGGTTGTGGATGACTTTCTGAGATTGTGGATTTCATAGGTGATAGTTCATCTCACCTACATCCACATAACCAAGAAAGATGCATTTCATGGACTTAGGATCCAACTTTGTGCACTTGTCCTTGGGTACATGGCAAAAAGCCTCACAACCAAAGATATACAAATGAGCATACGAGGGAGGTTTTTTAGACCACACCTCCTCTGCAACTTGAAAGTTAATATAGTACCACACAAGGAGATTGATTGATCCGTGTATAGCAATAGTCACTACCTTAGCCCAAAACTACTATGGTAAGCTTGCATGGCTAAGCATACTATGGACCCTTTCTTATTAGTCCTATTCATGCCCTCAACCATACCATTATAGGATGGGGTGTACAAGGCGGTCAATTGATGCATAATACCCCTCTCATCGCAAAACTGCTCAAAGGATTTAGAAACATTCTCATCCCTATTATTTGACTATAGGCATTTCGACCTATTCTCAGACTAGTTCTCAACCAATGCAAGACAGTGCTGAAAGGTAGCTAAAACATCAGATTTTAGCTTTATGGGATATGCCTAGACCTTATGTGAGTAATTATCAATGAATGTGACAAAGTAATTCATGCTCCTGACAGGGCATAGGTCCACACGCATCAAAATGAACAAGAGCCAAAGGCTCACCCATGTGCAAAATGCCAGACTTCTTATGCGTACTACATGTCTGCTTGTCGTACAAATGATCACATGAATCAAAAAATTTATAGTTAAGGAGAAGAAGATACTGCAAATGTGTAAGCATTTCATTCCCTATAAGGGCATGTGCCCAAGGTGACAATGCCAAAGAGATACATGTGGAACTGCACCCACATACAAAACACAATCTATGGATCCATATACAACCAAGGGATATAAAGTGCTAAACTTGGCACCACGTGCTAGAACAAGGTTCCCACGGGTGATCTTCTAAGAAGAATCCTCAAAGGAAACAAAGTAACCCTCATCATTCAGTGTGCCAATAGAGATAAGACTCTTCGTGAGAGCCAATACATGTCAAACATTATGCAAATAAACATATTGCCTAAACCAAACTGCAGCCGAATATCACCAATACCAACTATCTGCAATGCCAAGTCATTCCATAAATGGACATATCCACTCATACTGCAATAGGAGTGGAAGCACTCTCTATGAGGGGTCACATGAAAGGAAGCCCTTGAATCCATCAACCAATACTAGGGTAAAACCAGGTGAGGCATCAGTCACAATTGCGACTCATCCAAAGAAGAAGCTACAAGTATGTAATCATCATCAAAGTAGGGTTGCTGCACTACATTGATCTCTTTGATCTTAACACTGGACTTAGCAAGGATAATGTTGTGGTCATCAAACTTGTCTTGTACTTTTCCTTTGCTCTTTTTCTTATTCTTTATCATCATGCATTTTATGGCACTGCAACCTAATATGCCCTTCTTTCCTACAATAATGGCATATCAAACTGGACTTATGTCCATGGGACTTATTGCGAGACTATCCACGAGACTTAGAATGAGACTTTTGTGAGTCTCTACCAAGGCGGTCATTCTTGCTCTTGCCATCATGGTGACCCCAAACAATCAAAGCATGAGAAGTACAAGAAGCATCCACATTTGTCCTATTATCTCCTCTATCAAGAGTGCATCCTCTACATCAGACAATTTTTGCCCATTTTCAAGCATATTTGCACACATAGCAGTATGAAATGTATCCCAGGACTCAAGTAGTGTAAGCAACAAGAACAAAGTGGAAGATTGTCCTTAAAGTCAATACCTTGTGATGTGACAACTGGCCAACAATAGCATGAAACTCGCTCAAATGTTGAGAAACATTGGTACCTTCCTTCATACGAAGGTCTATAAGCTACTTTAGCCAATACATCTAAGAGGCATGGCTCTGCTTATCATAGAGATTACATATTTTCTCCCAAATATCCCATGCAGACTATCCATCTGTGATGACATTATAATAAACCTGCATGTTGAGGGACATGATAAGTGTGGACTTGCAAAGCTCATCTAAGTCATCCCATATATCATGATCTAGACCTTTAAGCCTAATGCTCTTGCATTCGATCAGCTTGATCTGAGATTTCTACACCAAAACTTGTCAAATTTGGGTCTTTCAATAGCCATAATTGCTACCATCCAACTTCTCAATGTTCAAGATGGCACTATCATTTGAGTGACCAACCACACTAGGAAAAAGAGGCACAGTACATACCAAACAGACTGTTGTAATACCTGCAAATAGTCCCAAAACCACTTGCCAAAATAAGTTGAAATCAAGAGGTACGGACCAAATAATGAGATGTCCACAAACTATGACCAAAATAGCATCAAATGGAGGGGACTGCTCTCATAAATAATACAATAGTATACAATTACAACATGTTGAAAATGAGGTACATTAGTAGAAAATCAATGCCAAATAGGGACAATCACTGATACAAAACAACCTGCAACACATAAGGAAAAGTTGAAGTAGCTCGAGCTCAATTGTAAATAAAATCCAAAGCTCAATGTAACATCCAAGTGTTAAGTAAGCGGCTCCCACTGGAACAAAAGTCAAATTCCAAACAAGTAAACAAAGCTCAAATCCTCATGTGAGTGGCATCCAAGAATCCAAGATACATCAAGTACATAGTCGAGAGCATAAGACCCAATAAAAGCTTGAAGCTTGTAAGGTCATAGTCCTTTGAAGCATCCAATGAAGTAACTAACAACCAATGTCAAATGTCCTAAGCTCAAATGCATTCAATAGCATAAACAAGCATAGAGCTTCAATGGCATGCACCAATACACCCGATAGAATGCCCAAATAGCATGAAAGAGCATTAGGCATAGACAGTGTCCCTATTAAAAGCTCGTAGTCCATTGTATGTATAGTAGTAAAATGACAGTCAAGACTGAGCGAAAGTGAGCTCAATCGAAGCCCAAAAGCATTCTGGGAGCATGCCCAAGCATGTGACATCAACCATAGACATCAATGTATCATCCCAAGTAGCAGGAAGCTTCAACAAAGCAATAGGCATATACTTTCACTGATAAAATAGCCTTCAACTCTGCTTATTACAATAGTAAAAATGATAATAAAATTAAGCCAAATATGAGCTCAAATTAGTCCAGAAGCATTCCAATATGTTGGCTAAACATTCCCCAAGTGTCTAGCATAAAATGAACATCCTGAAGTATCACATAAGCCAAGAGCATGATATTTCCCAGACATAGCATTTAGCCCTGTTATGACAGTAGGGATATCTATGAGAAAACTAAGCTAAAAGAGTGCTCAAATCATTCCAATAGCATCCCAAACCAATGACATGATCCCTCAAGTATCTGGCAACAAAACATAGGTATATGGGCATCCCAAGAAGTATATACAAGCTCCAAACATTGAAGATGTGGCTATCCATGTTTTATGAACAGCATGCTGCCCTATTTGCATAGTTAATAGCTAAATCTCAATGACTCAAAACCAATACTCAATGTTAATAGTCAATGCCAGGAGGAGTGGTAAACAATGCCAAAGCCTTTGTTCAATGCCGAGGGGAGTGGTTGAGGAAGCACAAGTGCTTGAAAATATCCACAGTTGAAAAAACGTTTTTGTATTTCCAACCGTAAATACCGAGTTGAATGCTCCCTGGAATAAGCTCAATGTAAGCTCAAGAATGAGATGAGAGATAGCCCCAATAGGTCTTGAGAAGTCTTAGAGCAATGAGAGCTCAATATGAACCTCAAGAAGAGGTGGAGTTATGGCTACTAATGATGAAACCTTACTATAGGTAACTCGAATGAGAGCTGAAGCAATGCTGGATTGAGCTCAAGATCACAGAGAAGAAGGCTCTGATACCAATTGAAGGGAGAAGACCAAGTGGAAGCAAGAGAGGTATGAGCTGTGGTGGATGGAGCAAGAAAGCAAGAAAGAGAGGCTCAAGATGTGGGAACTCCAATGGTCACAATGTGTGACCAACCTTCCCTTTATTCAAATATCATTGAAAGAATAAAGAATGAAGTGACATTGATGGGTGCCTACTACTCATAGTGTGCAAGTGAGGGTACTATCAGTTTAGTAATACATGGGTGACTAGGCACATGTGTCTTTACTCCCAACAATGGAGAATAGTAAATAGTGAGCTCCAATATGCTTGTTTGATGCTTTAGGGATGCTATTTTGATGCACAAATGGTATGGCTATACTTCGGGATGCTACTTGGATTGATTAGAACTTGATTAGCTCAATTTTGCAAAGGTTTGTTATTATTATAATAGTTTGGATAGCAAGCTTTTTTAACTAGAAAGGTTATGCTTATTGACGCTTGATGCTATTTGAGTATGCCATTGCATGTGTTAATATCTAGCATTGATACTTGGACCTCGATATGATCATGGAATGCTTTGGGACTCATATTTAATTATATTTGATATATTGGAGCTTTGTCTACTTGCTTCAGTCACTTCAATGATTGCCATTTTATGAATTTAAATACTCATTGGATTTTATACTCTCGGATGTATTAGCTAATGACTATGGGTATCTGGATGTCATGTACTTGATGTATTGAGCCTTGCATTGCTCTTTTACACTCTAAATATGATTCAATGGATGCACATTTGAGCTATTTGCATTTATTTGGATACATTGCATTAGAGCCTTGAATTTTATACATAGTTGATCTTGGCTATAGAGACATTGGGACTCTTGCCTTATGTGCATGCTCTCTTGGATACTTTTGGATGCAGTTACCCCTACTAGTGGGATGATTTGATTTACATGATTTGGACACCATCACCTACCTCTATTAGTAGGTTTCAGTGATATATACATGCTTCTTGGTCATGTATTGAGCTTCATTACTCTCTACTAAGTCAGTTATTTATTTGATGGATCTTTGCACTTGATATTAAGATCTCTTACATGCATGATGTCTATGCTTACTGACTCCCTTGAGTTTATGACAAATTTTAGTTATTAGGATCTAGCTTATTGTGTTTGTCCTTGGGTACATGGAAAAAAGTCTCACATCCAAAGACTATAAGATTGTGAGAATGGTTTTCCATACCATACATCCTCTGTAACCTGACAACCAATAGCATTGCATGGGGATTCGTTTATCAAATGTATGGTAATAGTAACTACCTAAGCCCAAAAGTGGTGTGGTAAGCCTACTTGACTAAGCATACTTCAAACTCTTTCCTGAATGCTCCTATCCATGCACTCGGCAATACCATTTTGCAATGGGGTGTATGGGGCAATCATTTGATGTTTAATACCCCTCTCATCACAAAACTACTCAAATGCTTTAGAAACATACTCATCCCCATTGTTAGACCTTAGGTGTTTCAGCCTATATAAGAGCAAGCCGCGCTGAAAGGTAGATAAGACATTTTATTTTTACTTAATAGGATATGCCCAGATGTTAGGTGAATAACCATTGAATAAACATAACAAAGTACTTTGTGGCACCCAATGATTGACAAGGCATGGGACCACATACATTAGAATGAATAAGAGCTAAAGGCTCACCTATGCACATAATGCTAGACTTCTTATGAGAATTACATGTCTGCTTGCCATAAAGACAATGGTCACAAGAATCAAAACATTTGTAATCAATAGGTGAAAGATATTGCAAACGAGTAAGTATTTTCATTTCCTTTAAGGACATGTACCCAAGGTAATAATGCCATAAAGATACGTGTGGTATGCCAGTCATCACAGGCAAAACAGGGCTAAGGAATCCAGATACAAATAAAAGATAGAGATTGCCAACACGTTTAACATTCCATGTAGAATCACTAAAAGATACATAATAGCATGCATCATTCAACTATCTAGTAGATAGAAATCTTTTGATCAAATCTCGTGCATGATGCACATTATGTAGAGTAAAAGAGCTACCTAAAGGAAACTACAGTTGTACATCCCCAATGCTAATATTATCCAATGCCAAGTCATTTTCTAGTCTAATAGAACTTGTCATGTTGCAATAGGACTCAAAACAATCTCTATGCAAGGTGACATGAAAAGAAGCCCCTAAATCAAGCAAACAACATTGAGAATATGTGGACAAAGCATTTTTCAACTAAGAAGCATCAAGAGAGGAAGTTGATAAGATGTACTCATCATCTGACTCGAACTGCACTACATTTATATTTTCAATCTTTGCATTGGACTTACTAGGAACAATGTTGCAATCATCATACTTTTCCTATAATTTGGACTTGCCTTTCTCCTTGTGCTTATCATTGTGTATCTCACGGCACTAGAGTTGAATATGACCCTACTTCCCATAGCAATGACATGCTACAGAGGCCTTATGACCATAGGACTTACTATAAAACCGCTCGCAAGTTTGAGAGCTTTGTGAGTCTCTACCATGACTATTATTATTGCTCTTACCATTAGATTTGCCTTTAACATATGCATAAGAAGTATGGGTTGCATCCACATTCTTTCCATTGATCTCCTCTATGAGTTGAGCACCCTCAACATGCTATAGTTCAAATCCATTCTTAGGTATATTAGCACACATGGCCATACAAAAAGTGTCCCATGACTCTAGAAGTGTAACAAGCAAGAATAAGGGAAGTAGATTATTCTTGAACTCAATGCCCTATAGAGTCAATTGGCTGAAAATTGAATGAAATTCATTCAAATGCATGGACTATTGAGAAATAGACAGATGATGTATGCTCTAGGAAGAGATGTCTTGAATCCCATATGCACAATGATTGAGGAGAGTGAAACAACCCAACTTCTATAAAGCATTGTACTTGACTATCACTTTCATAATGATGAATACAATATCATGATACTTTCCTCTTTCAGTTAGTGACATTGTCATTGTTAGACCAATACACAATATTATCTTTATGAGCCCAAGCTTCCATCTTGGAACCTAATTCACTTATGTAACCATTGTCTACTCATTATCCATGTCAACATGAATTTAGTCTTCATCTTCCAACCTCCATAGCTCCTGCGCCATGCTCTAGATCCGACATTTTTACATGGTATTAGAGCTCATCCAAGCATGGCATAACTCCCTTCTTTGTTCTCTTAGTTCGTCTTAACCTCAAGTCAGCTCAAGTCTAGCTCATGGTTCCATTTCTCACTTCCATCTCCACTTGACCTTCTATCTGCCATAGCCAAAATAGCACCTACCTGACTTTGAGCTTCTAGATCTCCCAAACCAAAGCATATCTCAACCTCTTTCCCTTTAAGGATTTGTTCTTGACTTAGGGTTCTACTTTGTATCACATAAAGCTTGACATTGGCCACTCTAGAGCTCAACATTGTTAGAATTCAAACTTGGTGTCCAAAACTGTGTCGTTTACTATCCGTACGATGATTTGCCCTTTGCGCTACGCGATCTACCCTCCTGCAACCATAGAGGTTTCAAAGAGCCATACCTAAGCTCTCTCCAACTCAGAGGGTTTCCCAAATGGCCATCTCTGTAAGATGCAGTAAGTAAAAAACCAGGTCCCTATCCTGAAACCCTAAAAGGGCAGCCATAGCCAAGTTTCCTCAAGGTCATAAAACCTTTCATTTTCTTACTCCTCTTAGTCCACTAAAGACTCTATCACTTTGGTCTTATTGAGCACTTAATTTCCAACAAAGCATCACACTAAATCAGTAAAAGCAAGAAGAAGATCAAACATCAACATCTGACATTGAGCTCCAAGATAGTATCTTTTTAATACTCATGCAGTGTTGTTAAACACTAATCATCTTGTGTCTCTTGACACATTGAAGTACAACTCCTTTGCGAGTTGATTTGTTATTGATAAAAAATGGCAGAGCTTGAACAAATAGCAAAGTTCAATGAAGAAGGCTTCCATGCCTGGAAGGAAAAGACCATGTATCACCTCATGAGGAAAGACCTCTTGAATCTCTTTGAAGATGATGAAGGTGATGCAGATGGCAGGAAAGAAGATTTGGAAAACGGGATCCTTGCAGTAGCTCCACCAAAAACCAAAGAATGGAAGAAGATGAATAACAAGGCACTAAGCATCATTGTGTGGGGACTAAGTGATGATGTGCTACATTATATCTTTGGCATCAGAGATGCTAAAACTGCTTTGGAGGAACTTGATAGGATCTTTGGTACCCAAGCAAATAATTCAAAGGTAAAATTACTCACGCAGTTTTATAAACTAGATATAAGAGATAGTGTTTCCATGACCATACACATTAACAAGTTCAAGAGCCTAAAAACCTAGCTTGCAACTCTTGAGAAGAATATTGATGAAGATGAAACAATAGCTGTGCTACTTACAAGTGTAAATAAGGATCCATATGAGAATCTTGTGTCCACCCCCTAAGTAATGTTCCAAGTCTCTCACTTACAGATATTGAGCACTCACTACTTGATGGAGAAAGCAAAGTTAAAGGCAAGGATGCAAAGTAACATTACATTTTATATTGTAACCATAGCAACGTAATCATTTTTAATTAAACAATACTATATATCAATTTTAATAAAGTTAATTAATATTATTATTTAAACATAATGCCAATCTAAAGGCTGTTGCTCACAATGCACCAATATACACGTATAGCCAATCTAATTCACACTACATTAATGTTTTCATTTTCGTAACATGTAAGTTAAAAGTATATTACTATAAGTTTAAAAATGCATTAATATATGTATAGATTGATGCATTGTTTGTAAACAATAATTAACTTATATGTTACAAAAATGAAAAAATTCATGTGAAGTGATATTTAAATATAATGCTACAATAATAAGCTAACTAATTGATTGATATAGATATCATAGATTAAATGTGTCGCAATAATGGAATGTTAAAATCTATAGTCTAGTCTCTCTCCATTTGGCTCCATGAGGCCAACCTATTTTCCAAAAGTATATATAAAATAATAACTAGCATTCTGTGGGGGCATGGAACGCTAGGCCATTTCATGGCAAGTGAAGTTGCCATGATACTTTGCTTGACCATCTCTCTCTCTCTCTCTCTCTCAAATTTCTATGTTTAATTTTTTTCTCTCTCTCTTTCTCTCTTTGCCTTATATGTTAGCTTATTTTCTCTCATATTCTTGTTCTCTTTGCCTCCCTCTCCCTCTCTCGCATCAAACATAAAACTAAAAGTAATTTACAAATTTTGTAATATAAAGCACACGATACACATGTAATCTCTTTTATGCAATATCAAACTTATAAAATTTCATTTATACATAAAGTTGGTATTAATTGGACCTCACTAAGTTAGAAGTTTAAGTCACACTTTCCTCTCTCTCTCTCTCTCTCTCTCACTCCTCACCTCTCTCTTTTCTCTCTCCTTGCCTCTCCCTCTCTCTCTCTCTCTCTCTCAAGTCTTTTTCTCTCGCTCGCTCTCTCTCTCTTTTCCCTCCCCCTCCCCCTGCCCCTCCCCCTCCTCTTTTTTCTTTGCCTCTCTCCTCTCTTTTTCCTCTCTCCCCTTTTTTTCTTTTTTCTCTCTCCTACTTTTTTCTTCTCTTTGCTCTCTCTCTCTCTCTCCAAATTTTTTCCTTTTTTCTTTTCTCATCCCCTCCCTCTCTCTCTTTCCTCTCTCAATCTTTTTTCTCTCTCTTCTCTTTTTTCTCTCCTTTTCCCCCCTCTCCCTTTCCTCTTTTTTCTTTTCTTTTCTTTTTCTCTCTCTCCCCTTTTCGTTTATCCCCCTCTTCTTGCTTTTTTACTTTTCTATCTCTTTTCCTTTTTCTTCTCCCCTCTTTCATCATTACTTTTTCCTCTCCTCTCTTTTTCTTCTCTCTCCCTCTCCTCTTTTTCCTTCTCTCTCTTTCTCTCTCTCTCTCTCTTCTTCTCCCTATCTTTTTCGTTTTTTTCTCTCCCTCTCCTATTTTTTCTGTTTTACTTCTCTCTATTTTATTTCTTTTCTTTCCTCTTATTCCCCCCCTCTCTCTCTCCTTTTTTCTTTTCTTCTCTCTTGGTTTTTTGTTCTCTCCCCCCTTCTTTCTCTTTCTCTCTCCTCCTATTTTTTCTTTTCTTCTCTCTCTATATGTTTCTCTTAGTTTTTGTTCTCTCTCTCTCTCTCTCTCTCATTTTTCTTTTCCTCTCTTTTTCACTCAAGTTTTTTTCTCTTGCTCTCTTTCTCTCTCTATATATTTTCTCTCTCTCTATTTTTCTATTTTCTCTCTCCCCTCTCTCTCCACCTATTCCTCTCTCTCAAATTTTATATTTTTTCTCTCTCTCAAGTAAAAAACTATGTCAAAAAAGTTTAAGATGAAAAAAGACTTTTCCCTTTCCTCTTTTTCCCCCTCTCTCTCTTTTTCTCTTTCTTCTTCTTCTTTCTCTCTCTCTCTCTCTCTCTCTCTCTCTCTTTCTTCTTTCCCCCTCTCTCTCCCTTTTATTTTCTCTCTCTTTGCCCCCCTTTTCTTCTCCTCCCCTCTCTCCTCTCTTTACCTTCTCTCTCTCCCTCTCCTCTTTTTTCCTTTTTTCCTTCTTCTTCTTTTTCTTCTTCTCTCTCTCTCTCTCCATTTTCTCTTTAACTTTTTTCTTTTCTCTCTCTATAATTCTCTCCCTCTCTGTGTTCATATTCTCTCTCTTCTTCTCTCTCTCTTTCCCCCTTTTCTTCTCCCCCTCTCTCCTCTCTTGTTATTCTCTCTTCCTCTCCTCTTTTTTCCTTTTCATCTTCTTTGTCCCTCTCTCTCTCTCTCTCTCTTTCGATATATATATATATATATATATATATTCTTTCTTCTTCTCTCTCTTCCTTCCCCCTCTCTCTTTCTCTTAAAGTATGTGAAAAACGACATCATTAAAAAAAACTTTTTAAAAAGTTTGATTAAAAAAGTAAATAAATTTTATAAAGGCTTTTTAAAATATTTAATTAAAATAGAAAATTGAGAAAAAAGTGAGGAAAGTTTAAACAAAAAAGTTATCTTTTTGCTTTTCCCTCTCTCTCTCTCTCCCTCTCTTCTTTTTTCTTTTTTTCTTTCTCTGTATCTCTCTTGTTTTTTAATTTCCTCTCCCCTCTTCCTCTTTCTCTCTCCTCATTTTTCTTCTCTCTTCCCCTCCTCTTTCTTCTTCTTCTCTCTCTCTCCATATATCTTTCTCTCGTTTTTTGTTCTCTCTCTCTCTTCAATTTTCTTTTCCTCTCTCTTTCTCTCTCGTTTATTTCTTTCACTCTCTTTTCTCTCTATATATTTTTTATTCTCTCTCTATTTCTCTATTTTCTCCTCTCTCCCCCTATTTTCTCTCTCTCTCTCCTCTCTCAAGTCAAAAACTTAGTCAAAAAAGGTTTAATTTAAAAAATACTTTTCTCTTTCCTCTTTTTTCCTCTCTCTTTTCCTCTTCTTCTTCTTCTTCTTCTTCTTTTTCTTCTTCTCTCTCCTCACTTTTCTTCTCTCTCTCTCCCCCCTCTCCTCTCTTTTCGTTTTCTTCTTCTCTCTCTCTCTCTCTCTCTCTCCATTCTCTCTTTTTTTTCTTTTCTCTCTCTCTCTCTCTCTCTCTCTCTCTCTCTCTCTCTCTCTCTCTCTCTCTCTCTCTGTGCTTTGATCTCCCCTTTTCTTCTCCCCTCCTCTCTCTCCCCTCTTTTCCTTCTTTCTTTCTCTCATCTTTGTTCTTTTTTTCTTCTCTCTCTCTCTCTCTCTCTCTCTCTCTCTCTCTCTCTCTCAAAGTATGTGAAAAACTATGTCAAAAAGTTTTAAATTAAAAAATGACTTTTAAAAATGTTTAATTAAAAGAGAAAGAAAATTTCAAAAAGGTTTTTAAAAACATTTAATTTAAAAGAGTAAGAAAAAAGGGAAGTTTAAATTAAAAAGTTTAATTTAACAGAGAGAGAGAGAGAGAGAGAGAGAGAGAGAGAGAGAGAGAGAGAGAGAGAGAGAGAGAGAAACTTTTGATTTAAAAAAAGGGGAGAATGAGATATTTGTAAAAAGCTTGATTTAATTATAGAAGGGAGAGGGAGGAGAGAGGGAGAGAGAGCCTACACGTGAGAGAGAGAGAGAGAGAGAGAGGTGGTTTAATTAAAAAGGAGAGGGGGAAGGAAGAGGGATAGATTACGGGTGAGAGAGAGGGGGATTTTAATTAAAAAGGGGAGGCTTGGGAAGGGGGATAGGTCCATGAATCCCTTTGGAGGTTCGGGGCTTCTCAAACTTGCAACCAAAATAATATAATTATAGATGAAATAGATCAATAATAATAGGGAGAGAGGAGAAGTAGTGTGTGTTACTCTCCCAAGCCCTTTATTAAGGGCAAAGCAACCATTACCTCCTTTTTGTGAGAACTTAGTTCATCTACATGCAAATTAATCCTTTGACATTAATGTTATGATTTTAGTTGTCTTCAAATCTCTCTTGCTATCTCTCTCAACCCAAGGGGTAGTGTCTTTGAATCTCTCTCTCTCTCTCTCTCTCTCTCTCTATATATATATATATATATATATATATATATATATATATATATATATATATATATATATATATATATATATATATATATATAGGGCACCAATGTTGCCATGGTGGTGGTGGCCTGTATGTACATACATACATACATACCTATGCACACATATCTCTAGTAGAATAACATGCAAGGCATCAAAGAGTCGTATTTATTGATACCAATGACAATCTTTTGCCTTGCTTGATAGGATCTCCTAGTTGCAATTGCTACAGACATACCTGTGGTTGTAGTGTTTCCATTGCAAATTTACGTATCATCTTGTAGATCATAGGTAGAGAGCAAATCCGCCACATGATGCAACCATGACCCTCACACCTATGCTAGACACCTACAAAGGCAACATCATAGTGTAGCCATACTAGTAGTGAGCATCTCTCCCTCTTTCTCTGTTCCACGAACATCAACTACACCATTGATGTTTGTGACATTTGTCATCAGCTACAATTTCTTATAGGTTTCTTTGCAAATCTTGGTTAATAGCTCAAAGAAGCAAGGTTTTCTTTTTTTCTAATACTCACATGCTATCTGCTGTTTTGACAAGCCTTTTTTGAAGGATGTCTTGACAATCAATAACTTCTATGCAACTTTAGAATCTTATACTAGACATTATGATCCTATTGTTAATAGTTGCATTCACCAAGCTAATAAAGTGAAAAAGGGGTTTTCTAATCAATCTAAAGGTGATTGACATATGTTTTATTGAGTTGGATTTTGCATACATAAGTCACTTTCCATTGCTTCTCACCAACAGAAACTTTATAGGGCTTTTGCAATCCCAAATGGTTCTCACAAATACAAAAATACAATATAAAGTATATTTGTGTAGGCTTCATGATCCCCTTCTTAGAGTGGTTGCTACTCCTATGGGCATGAAAATTTATGCTAAAGGGCTTCTATAGAATCTCTCCCTCCCTCCCTCCCTCCCTCTCTCCTTGTGTGCTTGATATCCAAGGCACCAATGTTGCCATGCTACCGGTGACCCCCCCCCCCTCTCTCTCTCTCTCTCTCTCTCTCTCTCTCTCTCTCTCTCTCTCTCTCTCTCTCTCTCTCTCTCTCTCTCTCTCTCTCTCTCTCTCTCTCTCTCTCTCTCTCTCTCTCTCTCTCTCTCTCTCTCTCTCTCTCTCTCTCTCTCTCTCTCTCTCTCTCTCTCTCTCTCACCATAAACAAAATCTTAGTGCTTCCAAAAGTATTATGTGAGTAGAGCCAATTATTAAGTCTTAACAAGCATGTGAATAATGCTCAAACCTAAGTGATAAAGATAAGTTCAAGTAGTGATTGTGTGTGCATATAATATGTATAACCCTATCATACTACTTCAACTCAAGGCATCTTTGCATTGCTTTTGACATGACTTGATGGCATTGCTAATAGCAAACACATATTTTCCAATAATGCATGTGTTGTGTAGAGATCCACAAATAATGCCATTAGAAGCAAAGGCAAGGTTGATATTTCTCTCTATAGCATTTTACTTCCCCATCCCCATTCAATGTATATATTCTATGGCTTAGTAAGTATGTACAACTACTTTATAAATACTTCAATGCATGGGAAATTGAGAAACATGCATGAAAAGCTATTTATACTAACATAATTTTGTTTTTGCAAACAATGGAACCAACCTTGAAAAGAAGTAGCCTTCACCAACTATAAAAAGTAGCTCGCCGTTCTTGCAAACACACAACAAATTGCTCAATATTGCATGAAAATCAAGGAGAACATTTATTACTTGATTCAATTAAAAAAAAGTATAACCTCTCAAATTTGTAGCAAGATTTGAGGGTGAATTCTTACAAATAAGATCCTTTATATTACCTTGAAGCTTGTTTGTGAAAGGTAGAGCTCAAGTGAAAACACACAAGCAGAAGCAAAAGCAAAGAAAGAGCTATGGTGGATGGGTAAGTGAGTAAGTGAGAAAAATATCGTATTAGGGAACTCCAATAGTCAAAATGTGTGACCCTCCTTTCCTTATTTAATAGTCATTGAAAGAATAAAGAATAAAGTGACAGTGATGGGCACTTGCCACTTACAATATATATATATGTAGTCACGGTGTGTGTAGTAAATATAGGGTGGCATAGGTACATGTGGCTTTACCCCCAACAACCTTCCATTTAAAGGCAAACGTGCATCTAGTTAGAAGAGAACGAGAAAATGTGACAAAGTACAAATGTACATAAAGTACAACATGATGAGGAAGGGATGTCCTCCTATCCTATGTCCATCATCTTCCCAAGGAAGGAAAAATGTTCCATTAGAGACTTTTAGTGAGCAGATTTGTAGGCTTCTCATCAGTCAAGTTCTTAACAAGCTCAAAAAACTTGTCCTTTACCACCTCCTTGATAATGTAATAGCATGCCTCAATGTACTTTGTCTTTGCATGGAAGATTGGATTCTTCGCCAAAATTGGAAAAACACTCATAGTATTCGAATGTAGTGTAGGAGTAATAGTAATACTAATGTTTGCCCACCAGATGGCCTAACGATAGGGCCTCCTTGCAAGCCTTGGTGGCTATGATATACTCTACCTCATGTACACTGAACATCCAAGAGATAGCACCTCTAACAAAAGTGAAGACAAATCCAAAGGTGGACTTTCTACTATCTACATGTCCTGCCTCATAATTGAAGTTAGTTTAACCCACAACTATAATATCCTAGCCACCATAGCAAATGCACATATGTATAGTGCCTTTCAAGTACCTCATGATACCCTTCACAACATCCCAATATTGCTGGCTAAGTATAGCCATATAGAGTACCGCAACTACCACTACAAATGCTATGTTAGGGTGAGTGGCTATCATGGCATAGATCAAACCATACACTACAGATGCATAAGGGATCTTGGCTATTTTGGCCTTTTGCTCATCCGATTAGGGACAATTGGCTTGACTAAACTTCACATGGAAAGGTAAAGGATAGCTAATAGGCTTAGCATCCTGCATATAGAATCACTCAAGCACCTTCTATATGTACTTCTACTGGGACAAATAAAGGAATCACTTAGAGTGAACAACGTGATGGGCATACCAAGAATATGTTAGGACTTTCCCATGTCCTTCATCTAAAAGCTCTTCTTGAGTCGAGTCTCCAAAGCATCCAACTCTTCATGAGCTCTCCCAGCAATCAACATATCATCATCGTCATAAAGTACTAAGATAATAAAGGGGTATTTTTCATGTATAAACACATATCAATAACACTACGAGCATATCCATGTGAATGCATGAAAATATCAAACTTATGGTACCATTTCCTAGGTGCATGCTTAATGCCTTAAAGGCTATTTCTCAACTTACTCACTAGGTGTTCCCTGCCCTTTTCCAAAAAGCCCTTATGCTATTGCATATAGATATCCTCATGTAAGTTTCCATTTAGAAAAGACATTTTTACATCCATATGATAAAGGTGTAGATCTAATTATGTGACCAAGTCCAAAACCAATCATAGGGTAGTTATCTTGACTATAGGAGAAAAGACTTCATGAAAGTCAACACCATGCTCCCACTTAAAACCCTTAACAATCAAATTGGCCTTACATGTTGGCTTGGGACTCTAGGGGTATTTTTCAACTTGTACATCCACTTGCATAGCAATGCGTATTTTCCACTTGGCAAAGGAACCAAATCCCATGTATGGTTTTCTTTCGATGAATCAAACTTAGACTGTATGGCCCTTTGTTAACCCGAAGTCAAGAAGGCGAAAAAATAAATGAAAAAGCGGAAGAGAATGGAAAAATAGCAAAAGACACACAGGCGGCCTCTAAAGCTAAGCTGGGACCAAAAGCATAATTTTAAATGAAAGCAGCCTAAAAAAACTCCAAAAACTCGTGTAAAAGAGCGCCAGGCTCCCTCCTGTGCCAATTGTAAAGTATTAGATAGGTGTAGGCTAGAGGAATGAGCCTAGAAGAGGAAAATAGAGAAAGAACCTTGCCACAATGGCCGGTCATGTAAAAAAAGGGATGGGTGCCCATGGGATTTTAGGGCTTGTATATAAAGTTCAAAAAGTGAATGAAAGTTCATTCTTTGGTATGTGGCTAACAAGAGTCCTCTTCTTCTTCCCTTCTTCTCTTCTCCTTGCTTATGTATGTGCTCTTGAGAGAGGGAGTGTGAGAGTGTGAGAGAGTGAGTGTATGGGAGTGAGGGATTAAGAGGGTGAAGCTCTTTACCATCTCCTCTTCTCTTCTTCTCTTTTATTCTCTTCTCTTCTCTTGCGAGTGCAGTTATGGTGGATGGAGCTTGGAGATGGAGGAGGCTTGAGGATGCTTGAGCTAGCATCTAGGATCGTGGAGCTACCAGTGTGTGCGACAGAGGAGACAACTCATATCGGCATCAGGGTAAGCTCACTACACTCGTAGGATCGACGGAGCGTCGGCTTGGTGAGAGATAGCCATTAGAGCTGGCTTGGAATGCATGAAGCAATAAGCGGTCCTTAGGTAGGAAGTTTGGGTGTTTTGATCTTCGAAACAAGTAAGTATTTTGGATTAGTTTGTTTGTTTGATAATTGGAAAACATGGAGAAATCATTTCAGTTTGTTGCTTTCGATTCTTGTTGCATTTAGCGTAGGATAGGATTAGGAAATCGAATCGGGAAAGGGTAGGGTTGATCATTGCAAAACAAGTCAAAACAGGGCATAAATCATGCAAAAAATGGCAAAAAGCTTGCTTGGGATGCTTAATGTCAGCAAGTGAGTGATTGGGAGCATCAAAACCTTACCCGGGAAGGGGTTCAAGAGCCAAGAAGCCAAGGGAGAGATCATTTGCAACCATTCCACAGAGAGAGAGAGAGAGAGAGAGAGAGAGAGAGAGAGAGAGCCCTCGCAAAGATTCGATTTGATTTTGTCATCGAAGAGCCTACCGCTCGCCTCAGGTATATCAATCACTTCCCTTGGCATCCTAGTTAGGATCTGGAATTTTATGCTTGGAGTGATTGCCTAAATCGTGAGATTCGATTGAAATCGTCATCGCACTGTATTCATTGCACCGCGTTCGGCCCGTTCAAGCGACTGTTTCTGGGCCAAATCCCAGACTCGGCCCTTGGCCCTTGCCGTTTGGCCGACTCGGCCCGAGAACCCTAATCAGCTCGGCCCAAAGTCTACTCGGCCCCATTGAGACCAACTCGGCCCACTTGACTTAGACGCCCATCGCTCGGCCTATCCGAGCGACCCAATTTGGCCCTCGGCCCGTGCAAAACTCAGCCCTCAGACAAACCTGATTTGGCCCTCAGTCCTTGTGCCTCGGTGTCGTCTGAGTAGACTCCCTCGGCCCATCTGAGTGACCCCATCCGAGTAGACCTTTTTGGCCCATCTGAATCAGCACCTCGGCCCGTCCGAGTCCACCCTATTCGAGTCATCCATTTGGCCCTCGGCCCTTGCAATTCGGATGAGTTGGGCCGAGTGTGAATTTGTCTCAAATTTTTAGAAATTTGACCTAACTCGGCCAGAGCTCAACAGCGCAAACTGTCCCAAGTCCTCCTGACACTTAGAACTTGATTCTGCCGCATGAAATAGACAAAATCGTAAGGTGTAGCCACTTAGCTGCTTGAGTAGGCTGTCGTGAGACCTAGAGACCTAGAGGTAACCCACTGAGCCATAAAACCCTGATTGGACCAAAAAGCGAGCAAGGCAACATAACAGAAAAACCCTAAACCCCGTCAAGATGACCAAAGAATTGATCGACAAATCCTATGAGGCCTAAAACGAAGTGAGGGTGCATAAGACAGCTAGAGATTGTTTGGCGCGCCCACCTTGAATTTCCACACTTGAAGTATACTTAAGGAAACTTGAAAGCCTGATTGAGCACAAGTGCACCGGAAAAGACACATACACTGAGTGGAGATAAATTGAGGAGTGTATTTAATAAGTCAAAGAACTCACTCAAATAAAACACTCAAGGAACCCACCAATAGGAGAGGACCCAAGGACATAGACAAACCATCAACACACGGAGTAGGATCAAGCAAGCAGCACCAATGAAGTGGATTTGACAAACCTACTCAACCTGATCGATAGCTTGGTAGAGCACGAGAACTCGACTATGGTAGAAGAAAGCTTAGACCACGAGTCTAACGAGGAACTCGACTTAGGAGTCTTTCCAGAGGCTATTTAGCTGGTAAGTAGCTATGATGCGCACGCTTGGTATGAACGCCGCGGTAGGACAGCAGATGCTATCATCGTAGACTTAGAAGAAGAGAGAAAGCTAGCCCACAAGGCATTGCAAAGCATAGTCAAATACAATAGAGACCAGCAAGCTAGGAGCCAAAGGCAAAGCACGAAGTTGCATGAGGGAGGTGCAGGGTGTTGAACTTAGCCGGTAGAAACCGAACAGATCACAAGAGAGCCCTAGAAGGAGACTTAACGCTGAGCGAGCTTCTCATGAAGCGACTGCTAGACAACATTGTAGCAGAGCAAAGTGCCAAAGCATTGTCGACATCATTGCTAGCAGGATTAGGAGCAACCTAAGGCTCTAAGAGCCAGTCTAAAATCCCAATAGTCACAAAGCAGCTCGACAAGTACCAACCCCACGATGATCCATACAGCTTTGTAGAGCAGTTCGAGCAAGTCTGCGAAGCCAACGACCTCAGCAACTTGACTCAATGCTCTCAAGCGTTCGGGCTTTGCTTAGGTGACAAGGGTAGGACTTGGTATACAAGTTTAGATGTCGCAGAGCGAGCCAATTTCAATGGCCTCAAGAATCTCTTCATCAAGAGATTTGTCGAGCTTGGATACTCCGACAATTTGCTAGTACGACTGATAAATGTCAAGCAGAAAGAGAAGGAGGACATTAGCGATTACATAACCCACGTGAGGAGTATCTTCAAGAGAATCCCTACGGGTGAATGACTGACTGAAAGAGCAGTTTCAATTGTATTCATCAGCAGAATTCAAAACGAGGAATTGTATAAGGCTTTGGCAAGCAACTTGAGCTTGTAGCAAGACGTGCTAGCTAGGGTTTTTGAGGAAGCCATCAGAGTTGACGACCAGTTGAAAGAGCGGGGCTCCAGGAGCTCAAACTCAAAAGGAACCAACTCGCGAAGTTCAGAGAGAATGTTAGCCTCTGGTGAATGACCAGTCCAATCATCCTGAGATAAGGGGAAGGCCATTGAGACAAACCAAGTCTTGGCTGATGTCAAGATGGAGATAGCCAAGCTGCAAGACATGTTGAGATTGACCAATGCGCCCACACATCCAATGTGTGTATTGTGGGGGAAACCACTTGCCAGCCGAGTGTCAAGACCCTAGGTCGAGACCTTGCGCTAACTGTGGTAGGTTCGGTCACGACACGCGCATTGTAGATTGCCGAGAAGACTTCCATACTCGCAACCATACGGCCATCCTTACCTAGCGAACAAACTATAGCCACTCTTCGAAAGGGGAGCCCCATTGGCCCTTCTTGCACCTAACGACATTAAGCCGGCTATTCTTAGGATGGACATAAACCCTACAGGCATACCTAGACCGCCTGGTCCCTACGTGACCCATCCATCAAGTGACGCTCCAGTCCACTACGTGGAAGAGCCAAATGAGAAAGAGACTTACTTATACCCTTATGTCTCTTACGACGACCAAGGCAACACAGTCCTTATGGACTATCAACTAGTACCAGTGATGGTGTTAGGGAGAGGATGAGGTAGAGGCCTAGGAGGGCAAATGCAGGATCCAATCATTTGTTGGACTTGTGGTCACCCAGGTCATGTCCCATCATGTTGCCATAAGAGGGAGTAGCAAAACAGAGACAAAGCTGACCTAAGGTGCGTTGAGTGCGGAATCACCCATCTCTTTGTCGATTGCCCAAAGCGGAAACCTTCTTCAAGTTAAACCAACGTACCATTTGTCCCATTGGGGATATTTGGTGTCAAGAACCTTGATGGGGAGGCCACACCTATTCCATTACGGGTCATGACCCGTGCCTAGACGAAGTAGGCTGGTATATCACTACTACTACCAGGACCTAGCAACCTCGATGCAGCCTCGATAGGGAAGAAGAGCCGCAGGCGGAGAAAGAAGAGGTCGGAAGCTAAGATTGCACTGAAACTGAGAGTACTACAACTCTGCCTATTGTAAAGAAGGTCACGGATGCAGAGGCAAGAACTTCAGCCCCTAAGACGATCGAAAAGGGAAGTGCCAAGGTAGGGGAATACCCGCATCCGAAGTGCTAGCTAGAGGCCATAGAGAAAGTGAAGGACTGGGTGAAAGAGGCCCAAGAGCACTTAAGGGACGCTGAGCCCATCCTAGAGGACGAGATCAATGATCTCCCTAGCATAAGCATGCAAGTCTCACCCCCTCGACCAAAGTCAGGAGATGCGACCGCACCACCAACAACACTGCTTAGGCCAAGCCTTGATGCTGCAGGCCCGCAAATCAGTCACGACCATTGGCCAAGACGATCCGGTTTAGGAGAGAGACGAGCAACCAACACCCTCCTTACCATGATAGTGACCACCCCTGTGACGTTAAGCCTGGGAGACCTGCTTAAGCAGCATCCCACCCTATGTCAAGGTGGGTTGAGGGGTCATTGGCCAAGACGATCCGGTTTAGGAGAGAGATGAGCAACCAACACCCTCCTTACCATGATAGTGACCACCCCTGTGATGTTAAGCCTGGGAGACCTGCTTAAGCAGCATCCCACCCTATGTCAAGACCGGTTGAGGGGTCACGAGAACAAGCTCCTGATCTGTATGACCATGATGTAGAAACACAAATACTAAGTCTAACGCTGTACTCTGTGACAAAATCCTTGCACGTTAATGCTTTTTGGAAAGGCACCGAGATGCATGCAGTATTACCGGTCCTAGCCTTAGGCGACACAACGAGAAAGGGGATCGTAGACACGATAGCTGGGGTTAGTGTGTTGAGCCACGCAATACTTTAGACCTGGGAAAACCCACCTGTCAAGACTGCTCGGTTTAATGTCACATTAGAAAATGGCATGAGAGTGAAGCCATTCAAGGTACTTAAAAACTAGCCAGTGAAAATTGCAGGTATCCAGTTCTCTATTGACTTTATAGTCATGAAGGGGATGGACTACGATATCCTATTAGGCCGACCCTGGATGCGCAATGCCAGAGTTATTGAAGATTGGGGTAACAGCTTGATCTTCCTAGGCAACAGAACGAAAGCTATGAGGGTCGAGATGGATACTTGGAAGACCTCACCAGTCGAATTGGATGCCATCTCCACGATGCTCAAAGGTAATGCTCAAGTCAAGAAGTCTTATGGGCCCTTGACCAAGTATATCCCATGCCTAGAGGATAAGCGAGATTGGATGCATATCCTTACTACAGTCGACCTACCATTCTCGGATCATGAGGCATATGAGCAAGCCATCAAGACAATGGGCAAGTCTGACGGCACGCCCTCCGTACCAGTTTGCATGATGGCAAGAATCCTTTGTGGGAGACCTAAGCCCGTCACCTTCCAAGTGCCAAACAACAAAAGAGAACTCTAGGAGATTCTAGAATACTTAACGGACAAGCTAGTTGACAATCCATTAGCAAACTTCAAACCACTCCAGGATCTTTTGGACGAATCCAAGTGGCAATGGACCAAGGTGCATAACTTAAACCTTATGTACAACTGGGCCCTAGTCCCTAATCAATGACATGAGATATACCAAGCCCTAGGAGACAACGAGCAGCCTGACGCAGAGGACTCTAATGATAAGTATGAAGACTGACAATCCTTTAGTGAGACGGAAGTGAGGGTGAGATAGATACCATAGAATACGATACTAAGGGACATGAAATAGAACAAATACGGGCAGATTCCAAGCCACAAAAAAAGAGTGTCTTCAGGATAGAGCAAGGGGTCACGGGCATGGATTGTGATCGCGCCTGGTTAGAACACGTAGGAGCCATAGACTTTGAGCAAGCAGACCTAGCCCAGCTGGGAACGACACCAGTGCTTAGGACAGAATCACCATCTGAATTGTGACCACCTGGGAACGACACCAGTACCTAGGACAGAATCACCATCTGAACTGTGACCATTAGGGGAGACCACCTCTTCTAGTGAAGATGGGGAGTTTGACTCTGAGTCGGAGGTAAGTTCGCGGAGGTAAGTTCAGATAGCAACCCAAAAATACCTAGACCGACGCACCAAGGGGGACCTACTCGTTCACCTGAGGCGCAGACTATTGAAGCATGAAAGGGCGAAACAATCCACGGATACACGAACAGACAAACAACGAAAACTGCGGGACCTCCCTAAAAGATTTATTGAATTCAAGAAAGGAGATAGGGTAGTGATCCTGCTGGGTGCCAAACGGCAAGGGCAAACAAGCGAACTAATCGAGGGACTAGCCAAGGTCAAGGAGGTGAATCTAGCCCAGGAAGGGGAGACACCCCGACCAGCCTTTATTGCCGATGACTTGACTGAGGAAGAAGAAACGAGTCTTGTTGCTCTCTTGCAAGAGTACGTAGATGTATTCGCTTGGTCCTTTGAAGAGCTCAAAGGGGTAGATCCGAGTGTAGTGACTCATAATATACCCATGACACCACACGCAACGCCGGTGAAGCAGCGGCCATACCCTATGAATCCAAAACATGCTCATGCTGTCAAGGAAGAGATTGAAAGGCTGATGAGAGTGGGATTCATTTACGAAATTGAGCACACGGACTGGGTATCACCCCATAGTCATCGTGATGAAGAAAAACGGAAAAATCAGAGTGTGCATCAATTACAAAAAGGTGAATTCCACTACTAAGAGGGACAATTACCCATTGCCATACACCGAGCACATGCTTGAAAGAGCGGCGGGTAAGGAGACCTACAGTTTTCTGGATGGCTTCTCAGGATACAATTAGGTGCAAGTGCATCCTGTCGATAGGCATAAGACTGCCTTTGCCACTGAGTGGGGCGTCTTTGCCTACATAGTCATGCCTTTCGAGTTGACTAATGCCCCTGCCACTTTTCAATGCCTCATGTGCACCATATTTAAAGACATGCGTCTTTGTCGATGACCTCTTCGTTCACTCGACTTGGATGGAACACTTAGAGAAACTCCAAGTAGTCTTTGAGCGGTGTCGCCTATATCGTCTCTCCTTGAACCCCTTGACATGCCAATTTTGGGTGAAGCATGGATGCATCCTAGGCCATGTGGTGTCAAAGAACGGCATTGCCACTGACTTCTCGAAAGTCAGGGTTATTGTTGACCTTCCACCCCCAATCAACTACAAGGGACTCCAATGCTTCTTAGGCCATACGGGATACTATCGGTGGTTTGTGCTATATTACGCGTTGATGACCAGACCTTTATACATGCTGCTGATTGTCTTTGAATGGGCTGAAGCATGCCAACGAGCATACGAAGAGTTGAAGAAGGCTCTAACCACAATACCGATTCTACAAGCCCCAGATTAGACCATTACCTTCCACGTTCATATCGATGCTTCTAAATTTGCTGTGGGGGGAGTGTTATGCCGACCTGGCGAGCACAACCTAGACTATCCAGTGAGATTTGCTAGCAGACAACTCACTGAGACGAAAATGAACTACTCGATGATAGAAAGAGATGGCTTGGCCATGGTGTTTGCTGTGAGGAAGTTCCGACATTATCTATTGGCTACACCCTTTACCTTTTTCGTGGACCATTAAGCCTTGCTATATCTAGTGAATAAACCTTGCACTACAGGATGCATCACTCAGTGACTCCTTCTGCTTTTGGAGTTTGACTTCTCTGTGGTTGTATGGAAGGGAAAACAACACTACATGGCTGACCATATGTCACACATCCCCACAGGAGAAGCCATTGGGAAAGGCATTGTCGATGAATTGCAAGACGCCCATCTCTTTAACCTTTCCAACGATAGAGATTTATTCAAGGTCAATCTAACGCCATATTGGGCAGATGACGTAGTCCAAGTGCTTGAGCATGGACTACTTGAGCGACCGATAGAGAAGGCAAGTCTTAGGCGACTCATTCTCAAGATCCAACCCTACCAGTTGATAGCAGGCCAGCTATATCGCCTAGGGCAAGATGGATTGCTGCGCAGATGCGTGTGCGAGCATGAGATGCATGACATGCTCTCAAAGGCATACAACGAAATTCTTGGTGGACATTTTAGCGAAGACAGGACAATCCACAAGGTGCTGCAGTCTCAACTATGGTGGCCAATGCTGTTTCGTGATATAGCACGATTCGTTAAGCATTGTGACGAGTGTCAGCGGACAAAGGTCCCAATTCGCAAGGATCAAATGGAGTTGATCCCAATCATTGCATGACAACCCTTCGAAAAATGGGGAATCGACTTCATAGGACCCATCAGCCCCGCTGCACAGTATTCACAGGCCAAATACATCATTGTGGCCACATAGACTACCTAACGAAATGGGCGGAGGTGAGAGCAACATGAAAGAATGATGCTCGAATGAGTGCCAAGTTCTTATGGGAGCAGGTAATCTCACGATTCGGCTGCCCCATCAAACTAGTCAGTGACAATGGCACACACTTCATCAATGAAGTGATAGCGCATCTCCTATCCACCTTCCTAATTATCCATCGAAAATTCTCTCCATACTACCCTCAAGCAAACGGCCAGGCAAAATCCACAAATAAGATTCTTGTCAATGTCCTGACCAAGGTAGTCTCTACCTCACGCATCGACTGGGATAACAAGCTGATGGCAGCCTTGTGGACTTACCGCACCTTATAAAATAGCTGTCAGCAGCCAGACCCCCTTTAGGTTGACCTATGGAACCGAAGTGATTCTCCTCGTAGAATTCTTCATGCCTAGCCTGAGAATAGCACTTCAGGAACCGGTGGGAAGGAAAGGAGGCATGGACACAATGCCTAGTTGAACTCGAATGCTTCTCAGAAACTCGCCTTCTAGCCACTCATGTGCTCATATGTGAGAAGGCACGATGCAAGAGTTGGTTTGACAAGCACATTAAGCAGCATGACTTCGAACAGGGCGACTTAGTGCTCCTATACTCAATTAAGGGGCATAAGTAAAAAATGAAGTTTAGAGGTCTTGGACCTTTCAAAGTTCGTGGAATTAGCCAAACGGGCAACGTCAAGCTTGAGACTCTAGACGGCGAGGGAATTGGCTTCTTCAATGGCAGTCGTGTCAAGAAGTACTACCCTCCCACACATCCTTTGCATGAGCCACCAATGTTGGAACCACCTGTCAAAGTACGAGTAGCCACAATCATTGAAATCAATGATGAGGATGAGGAAACCGTAGAGCTCGCATACCTGCACATCGTGGTCACTGCCAAGTGAACATGCGCCTTCATTGCCTTGATTGACAAGGGAGAAGACTTCAACGTCTTGACTCATGAGCATTGGACCCAACTTGGCAAACCGCCGTTACAGCCTACTAATGCCAAATTAAGCCCATATGGGGGCCGCTCATACGCACTTCTCGACAAGTGTAGAGCCGCCATTTCTATCGAGTCTAAGACTGTATCAATGATCTTCTACGTGTTACCAAATGCCAAAGATGCAGGCATGGAGTCGCTGCTAGGGCGAACCTTCAAAAAGCAAACTCATTGCAACGTTGATTATGAGTTGTAGTGCATCCACCTTGCCATAGGCAATGTTTGCATTGTTACAGCTTTCAACAAGGGCTGCGCGATCTCATAACAGTCTGCAAGGCCACCGGTAGAAGTATTAGCAGCCAAATCTAAGGAGGGGGATAGTGCTCGGCCACCACCCACCAATTCTCAAGAACCGCTGCTCATAGTAGCAAAAGCTAAGGCCCAATAGCCTAGGTTCCAATGGAAGCCTAAACAGCCGCAATCGCTGCCTAGGAGTCGATGCACATATCCTCATAAGACCCGAAACTGTAAACCTAGGAAACCAAGGTGCAGTCATAGAAATAAATCATGATCAAGTAATGATGGGTCCCTAAAGCCCTCTTGCACACGCAAGGCTACTATGAGGGAAACACTTGGATATGGATCCCTAAATCCCACACGGCCAAAGGCACCACTCGTATGCCGCCCTCAAGCTTGATCACCCCAAGTCCCATAGAACCTCAAAACCATAAGCCACAGCACTTTCCAGACCCACATCCATCAAGCTCATCCACTCCCATGCCCAAGAGAGTCGAACAAGCCTATCGGCCCAAACGAAAGTCATCGTCACATGAGCCATCACCTGCTAGAGCCAATCCAACTACAATGATCCATTCTGAAGGCAGCAACCCATCGGATGTAGCTGCTACTTCCCCAGCCCTAATCCAGGAGGTCCAACCACAATCTCAAGAACACCCACAACCGCAACTATTCATTGTCAAAGGCTCTAGTGCTATCACCCTCCTATGAGCGAAAATCATTTTTAACTCTGGCCTCAGATCTAGTCGAAGATATGGGGGATGACGTGGTTGATTACATTAGACGACTAGATGTCACTTTCAGAGAGTTAGCTCTGAGCTACGACCACTTGGACTTAGGCATGTTGCCCGAACCCTTTGCAACCGAAGTTCGTACAATGCCTTGTTCTTGGGAGACGTTTGAACTTGCCTTCACAAAAGCAGCTAACTCCGCTACTGAATTGCTCAATAGCGAGATCTCCAAAGAGCAAGCCCTCAAACAATGCCTCATCATGTCATATGATCAACGAACCACTTCTGCCATCACTGACCAAGAAATTGCAGAATTATCAAAACTTGTTGATACTGAATCCCCGTTCTTGAGGTATTGGTACACTCTTAGGTTGCAATGGGCAGTTGAAGGGTGCCAAGTCATGACAAACGCTGAGTAGCGCCACGCCATCAAAACAACGGAGTATGACCCCACTTACGTCGCACCAACCTCGTATATAGTGTTAATCACTCTTCAGGGTTGGACCCATGGAAGAGCACATCAAAGGACACCCTTAACTCGATCGCCTACTACTAACAGAGGAAGAGTTACATATTGCTAGCCGCATCGCTTCTGGTGATTTTCTAACAAATGTTCTCACTTACATCACACATGTGGGCATTCAACCATTTGATCTAGACCGTGAAGCTTAGTTAGAGTACAACCCCGATTTCTACACTTGGTTCCTATGCCGGTAACTCCTAGACCCATCGTAGAATGCCCTCGACCTCCTACCCTTCAATCCTAGGAAGGATTCTTCTCGAGCTGGAAGGGGAGGGGGGTGAGGTGAATCAAATTAAAACCAAGGAAAATCAAGCAAAAAGCATAAACACATAAATAATGAGCGAGGTAGGAAAATGGCACGAGAACTTTGAAACAAAGGGCAAAAAGTTAAAGTCTGAAGGGAAGATTCTACATTGGATTGGATTTTAATGCTTTCATTCAATAAACATATAGAGTCTTGACTAATACATTTGTGATACAGGACTTTGCTTGTTATAAAGATTGCATTTCTTTTTCCATAACTGCCAGACATTATCCTTATGTACCACAACATTGAAATAAACATATTTAAACAATGAAAGTTCATTCCAATCATTCTAATCCATGACTTTAGGCTTTATAATCTTGGTTTTCAATGCCTAACTTGATTCTTTAGACTCGTAGCTGCCATATTTGTGTTGAGAATGGCAAATGATGCTTGATATGTGTGCCCAAAAGAGGCTTGCCCATAAGTGGCTTTGTATAAAAGAACTGACAAATGATGTATGCTCCAGGAAGAGATGTATTGAATCCCATATGCACAGTGAGGAGAGTGGAACAACCCAACTACTATAAAGCATTGTACTTGACTATCACTTTCAAGATGAGTAATGCAATATCATGATGCTTTGTACTTTCAGTTAGTGTCATTGTCATTATTAGTCTCTTACACAAGATTGTATTTATGAGTCCAATCTTCCATCTTGGAACCTAATTCACTTATGTAACATTTGGTCTCTGGTCATTGCCCATGTCACTATAAACCTACTCTTCATTTTCCAACCTCCATAGCGCCCATGCTCTAGATTTGTGCTTTCAACATGGTATCAAAGCTTAGCTAAGCATGGCACAGCTCCGTACACTGCTTCTCTAGTCTCTCTTCATCTCTGGTCATCTTTGTCCAACTCACATCTAGCTCATGACTCCATTCACCCACCTCTGTTTGAGCACTTAGATCTTTCAAATCAGAGCATATCTCTTCAACCTCTCTTCTCGAATCTCTCCCTTGACTCCCTGGGTAACTTCTTGTCACATCAAAGCTTGGCATTGTGTCCTGCAAGACTTGATATTTCGAAAAATCTTAGTTGCTGCCCAATCTGTGCTTGTGCCTATTCGTATAGCCTATGCCACACCTATAGTCCGCGATGTTGACGATTATCATGGGGCATTTGAAGCTTCACACCTAAGCTCTCTCCCACTCAAAGGGTTCCTCAAATGATCACCTGTATGAGTTGCAATCAGAAAAAAACCAAGTCCATGTCTGCAAGCCTAACTGTGAAAGCCATATCCAAAGCTTCAAAGCTTGACATTTTTAGTGTTTCTTCTCCACCGAAGCTATCAACAGTGATTTTTAATCACTGAGCTTCACTCTCTAGAGCTCACTACAGATCTAGAAGTGCCCGAGTAAGCTTAGAAGTCATCCACAAAGATTCAAGAGAAGACCAAGACTCCATACCCATTTCACCTCAAGCTTTCTTTTCACTTCATTTTCACACCTCTCTTAGCTCAAGAAAGTTTTTGCAACTCTGATTTGGTGATTCACTCAGTTTTCAGCAAGTTCTTTCCCATCAAATTAGAAAGAAGGGGAGAAATCATCAACAACATCAAGCTCAACATAAAATATTTTCAAATCTTCAAGCATAGTATCTATTGATACTCAACTAGTGTTATTTGTGGTACTAATCTACTTGTTGAAAGGTGAGAAGGATCAAAGCTTGCACGGAAGAGCTATGGTGGGAGAGTAAGAGCAAGAGAGAGAGAGACTCACAATGTGTGATCGGTCTTCCCTTTATTCATCTGTCACTAAAAGAATAAAGAATAAAGTGACGATGACCGAGCGCCTGCTGCCTGCAATGTGCAAGCATGGGTACTATTAGTGTAGTAATACATGGGGATCTAGAGGAGGCACTTTTACCCTAAACAACTTGCATGGGAGAGCTATGGTGGGAGAGCAAGAGCAAGAGAGAGAGAGAGACTCACAATGTGGGAACTCCAATAGATAGAATGTGTGGCTGGCCTTCCCTTTATTTATTTGTCTCACTAAAAGAATAAAGAATAAAGTGACGGTGATGAGCACCCACCGCATGCAATGTGCAGGTGTGGGTACTGTTAGTGTAATAATACACTGACATGCCTTTACCCCACCAACCTCCCACTTAAAGGTGAATCTGCCCTAGTGAGGAGTGAAAAAGAAAAAGAAAAGACGGTACAACATGTACACATGTACAACAGGATGAGAAATGACGTCATCTCATCCCACGCCCATCAATCTTCTGAGGAAGGCAAAGTGCTTTGTAGAGAGGCTTTTGGTGAGTAGCTCTATAGGATTATGGTCAGTCGAGATCTTGACAAGGTCAACAGACTTGTCCTCAACAACCCCACGTATGAAGTGATACCTCACCTCAATGTGTTTCATATTTGCATGGAAGACCAGATTCTTGGCTAGCTAAATAGCACTCATAGAATCTGAATGCAATGTAGGGATAGCATCAATACCAAGGTCATGAACCAAATGGCCTAACCATATGGTCTCCTTGCAAGCCTCAATGGCTACAAGATACTCGACCTTAGTGGTGGAAAGAGCCGTACACTTCTGCACCCTAGACATCCAAGAGACAACACCTCCAGCATAGATGAACACATAGCCAGAAGTGGAATTCCTACTATCTGCATGTCTTGCATAATCAGAGTCTGTGCACTCGACGACTCCTGTATCCTAGCTACCATGGCATATATGCATATCTATAGTGCCCTTCAGGTACCTCATGATACCCTTCATGGCATCCCAATGCTTCTTGCTAGGTGTAGCCATATGGAGTGCCACAACACTAGCTACAGAGGCAATATCTGGATAGGTGGCTATCATGGCATACATAAGACTGCCCACCACTGCGGATGCATAGGGAATCTCAGCCATCTCAGCCCTCTGCTCATTTGTTTGTAGACAATCGGCCTATGATACCTTCATATAAGAAGGCAATGGATAACCAATAGGTTTCACGTCCTGCATATGGAAGCGCTCAAGGACTTTATGAATGTACTCCCTTTGTGACAAGTAGAGGAGTCCCCGATGCCTGTCGCGTCTAATGCGCATACCAAGTATGTGAGAGGCCTGCCCCAGATCCTTCATCTCAAAGCTCTTCTTCAGCTGAGCTTTAAGAGTATCTAGCTCATCATGATCTTTCCTTGCTAATAGCATGTCATCCACATAGAGAACCAAAATAAGCAAAGATCCATCATGTACTTTCTACAAGCATGAATCCATAGCACTACAGTTGTAGCCCTATGACTGCATAAAAGCATCGAACTTATGGTACCATTCCCTAGGTGCATGTTTCAAGCCATAAATACTTTTCTTCAACTTGCACACTAGGTGCTCCCTTCCAGGCACTGTAAAGCCCTTAGGTTGCTCCATGTAAATCTCATCATACAAGTCCCCATGTAAGAAAGCCTCTTGACATTCCATCTAGTATAAGTCCAAGTCAAGTTGTGCAACCAAAGCCAAGACTAAGCGCAGGGTGGTCATCTTAACCACAGGAGAGAAAACCTCATCAAAGTCAACACCATGCTCCTGCTTAAAATCCTTTACTACCACTTGTACATCCACTTGCATGGCAGAGCCTTCTTGCCAACAGGCAAGGAAACCAAATCCCAAGTCATATTCTTATGCAAGGAGTCTATTTCAGACTACATAGCCCTCTCTCAGGAGTGACTGTCACCCCTATGCATAGCCTCATCATAGGTGAGAGGCTCTCCTGCATCATCTGTAACCAAGACATAGTTCATGGAGGACTCAAATATGTCAAGTGGGCATCTATCTCTAGTAGAACATTGCATTGCAGGCTCTGCTACTTGCCCAACATTTTGTCTAAGACCCTAGCCATGAGTATCTACTGCTGCCGCAAGCTGTCCAACTGGTTGTACGAGAGCACATAGCTCCTCATGAAATATAACCCTTCGTATCTCCATGGCTCTCTCAGGCTGCCTATGCATCTTGTCTTCATGGAAGACTACATCATGGCTACGGATGACTTTTTGCACGTGCGGATCCCATAGACGGTAACCCATCTCTCATGCATCTCCATAACCAAGGAATATGCATTTATTAACACTCTTAGGATCTAGCTTGTTATGCTTGTCCTTGGGCACATGGCATAATGCCTCACATCCAAAGACACGTAAATCTGCATAAGAGGGAGGCTTTCCTGTCCATACCTTCTTTGCAACCTGAAAATCAATGTCACTACAAGGCGATCTATTAATGATATGCATGGCAGTTGTAATTGCCTTAGCCCAAAAGTGCTGGGGTAGGCTTGGATAGCTAAGCATACTACGAACCCTTTTTTGGGTGATCCTATTCATCCACTCAACCATACCATTCTAGGGGGGGGGTGTAAGTGTGTAAGGGGCTATCCCACGTCATCAAGCTATCCAGCGGACATGAGATTGTGTGCCAATGCAAGTATATGATGTACATCGTGCATAACAAAATTGCTGCCATAAGGAAACTGCAACCTAACATCACCAATGCCGACAATCTCAAGAGACCTATCATCACCCAAGCGCACAGAACCCAAAACAAAATGGTATGAATGGAACCACTCTCGGCAAGGTATTACATGAAAGGATGCACCTAAGTCCAAGAGCCAACACTGTGCATACATAGAGGGTATCTCTATCATCTGCAAAGCACTAGATGAAGCTGCTCCAAGGATATAATCCCCATCACTATCCTCGGGCTACATAATATTGATCTCTTCAATTTTAACACTTGCCTTAGCAAGTACTATGCTACGATCAGAAGACTTTTTTGATACTTTCTCTTTCCCCTTGTCTTTGTGCCTTTCATTGTGCAATTCATGACACTCTGGCCTTTTTGGCCTTTCTTCCCACAATGATGACAAGTTAGATTTGCATTTCTCCCACGAGACTTACTGCGTGACTTGCCATGCGACTTGGATCGAGATTTCTGTGAATCTCGTCCACGGCCATTACCATGGTCATTCTTTGCATTTCCATCATGTCAGTCTCTCTAATTGTCAAAGCATGAGACACATGAGAGGCATCCAAATTCTTATGGTTTATCTTTTCCTATAGAAGAGAGCTGTCAACATCAGATAGCTTCTGAGTAGTGACAGAAGCACATAAGACAATGCAGAATACATCCCAAGATTCATTAAGAGTTCCAAAGCAAGAACAATGGAGTGACATCCTCTTTAAATTTAATGCCCTGCGAAACCAAGTTCTTAAGAATAGCATGAAACTAGCTCAGATGAGCTGACATGGTCACATTCTCTTTCATGCGGAGATCCATAAGGTGTTTTAGCCAATACATTTGACTTGCAGGACTTTGCTTGTCATAGAGGTTCTTGATCTTATCCTAAAGCTGTGAAGCACTCTATACTTCCTCAACCACATTGTAATGCACTTGTTAAGTGAGAGACAAGATGAGGGTGGACTTGCATAACTGATCAAAGCTCCATCCATTCATCATTAGTCATAGTTTCAGGCTACTCTCCACATAACCTTAGTGGCTTTATCTGCAATTTCTGCACCAATACCTTTCAAACTTGGCTCTTCCAATAGGCATAATTTGTACCATCAAGCTTAGTGATGTTGAAGATAGATAGCACTGTCAGTGGAAGAAGATGCCATACTGCAGTCCAAAACAGTGCAGACAGTTCAAAACTGCTTGTTGCTGTAAACTGCCGAAAATGATAAAAAATCCACCAAAACCAAGGCCAAATGGTGAGAAACAAGTATATAATGATGCTTCCCACCAAGTACCATCAAAAGTACATCAAACCATGATTTAACATGAAAAATACATCATAGTCCGGAGATATATGCTTGTTGTAATTTATGACAGTAGTGTACAATGAGAGCTAACAGTAGGCAAAACCCAATATTCAAAGTCAATCACTGACTGTTAATGCAAAACTAGCATCAAGCAGGCATAAACAAGCATGTAACAATCAAACTGACATGAGCCAACACCCAAGCATGTCAGACAAAGTCCGTCAGTAAAGTCGGTGCACCCCCAATCAATAGGACAAAATGTACATACCATTGCTAGGACTTGACACAAGTCGATGTTTGCTCAGTGAATACAAAGCCAAATTAGCCCAAGTACATCTACACGGACCAAGGTATATCAACCATATTTCATCCATGAGGAGATCCTAGTCTCAAAGATCCAAAAGCTCAATATGCATAACCCACACTGCTCAATGTCTGACAAGTGTACAAAGATGCTCCCACTGGCACAAAAGTCATAATTGTCAAGGAAATAAGGTCAAATAAAGCATGTAAGAGCACAATGATGGAGTATCCAAGATCATACATCAGTAAGACATCCAGAGCATATGAGTGGTCAAGTATCCAATGATAGCATCCAATGTCATGAAGACAATCCCAATCAATCTCTGACGAGCCAAAGCAAGACCAAAATAAGCTCCAAAATATCCAAAGTCAAGCCCAAATGAAGCTCTAATAACATTCAAGTCCAAAGAATGTAACTAGCATATGTAAGCATCAAACATGTACCAATGGGTCATACATAGACCATATGTATAATCTCTATCACAAAGCATGCCAGTGTAGACCAATTTCAACTAAATGCCAACCAATATGGAGCTCAAACAAGGCTCAAAATACATTCCGAAACCATCCAAAGCATTTTCCAACCTTCATTTGCATCACAATAGTCATATGAAATACCCAGGAAGCACCTATGAGACCAATAGGCAAAGCATAAAGTGACTAAGCAAGCTTCATCCCTGGAGTGTACAGTAGTGATTTACTATGTAAAACTAAGTATTTTAGGCCACTAAATCAGCTCCAAATGATGACCAATCAATAGGCATACATTTCCCTGACATTCGAGGACCGTTCCTCGGGACCACTGGGCATCAAATGTCAATGCCAACCAAGCATAAACATAAAGTGCTGATGTAACACTGTTTGTGGCTGCATGTGGACTATGGAAAATAGTCTTGGACTGAGGTAAATCAGTCCACAAATCAATGCCAATGATAATCACCAATGCCAAGCATCAAAGGGGTGTTCCCAAGTGCCATATGAAGTGTTTTCAAGCTGCCAATGAGCCCCCAATGAGTGCCGAGGGAGGGAGGGCTGAAGTAAAAGATGGCCCAAACTGATATGGAGCCTGTGCAAGGGCTGGACAAGATCAAGGCAAGGCTGGGGGAGTAGTCAAGGACTCCTAGGAGATCCCTCTTGAAGGGCAAAGTCATCAGTAGAGTGTATGCATCACAAGAAGCATGAGGACATGGCTGCCCTGCTTCACAAAACCTGTGGATTGAAGTAAAATAACAAAAGAGAGCTCCAATACCTTTGAAGGAATGCCCTGAGGGTATCCAAACAGGCTGGATAGGTACTCAAGAAGCCGGGGAGTGATCGGAGCTCAAAGGAGTCAGATATGGCTGCCAAGAGTGAGAACCAATGGTATAGGGATTCGAATGAATGTTGAAGGAGTCACGAACCAAGCTCAAATCCTCAAGCAACCATGCTTTGATACTAGTTGAAAGGTGAGAAGAATCAAAGCTTGCACGGGAGAGCTATGGCAGGAGAGCAAGTGCAAGAGAGAGAGAGACTCACAATGTGGGAACTCCAGCAGTCACAATGTGTGACCGGCCTTCCCTTCATTCATCTGTCACTAAAAGAATAAAGAATAAAGTGATGATGATGGGTGCCCACCGCCTGCAGTGTGCATGCGCAGGTACTATCAGTGTAGTAATACACAGGTGGCTAGGCGGAGGTGCCTTTACCTCCAACACGTGTTCTTGGGCAACTCATTTTCTGGTATTATCTCAACTATTTGAAGCTTATCAACATGGCAAAAATTGAGCAAATAGCCAGCCATGTTCAATGGAGAGGGCTTTCATACATGGAAGGAGAAGACCTTATACCACCTTCTGTGGAAAGACTTGTGGGACCTGTTTGAGGATGATGCAGGAGATGCAGGTAGCAAGAAGGAAGATGATGAAGACATGTTTGTTGAAGAAGACCAGCTCAAGACAAAGGAGTAGAAAAAGATGAACAACAAGGCTCTAGGCATCATTGCATGAGGACTATCTGATGATGTATTACACCATATCTCTAGTATCAAAGATGCCAAAAAGGCTTGGGATGAGCTTGACAGAATCTTTGGAAGTTAAGCCAAAAACTCTAAGGTCAAGTTGTTAATGCAATTTGATGTATGCTCCAAGAAGAGATGTCTTGAATCCCATATGCACACTGAGGAGAGTGGAACAACCCAACTACTATAAAGCATTGTACTTGACTATCACTTTCAAGATAAGTAATAGAATATCATGATGCTTTGTACTTTCAGTTAGTGTCATTGTCATTATCAGTCTCTTACACAAGATTGTGTTTATGAGTCCAAGCTTCCATCTTGAAACCTAATTCACTTGTGTAACATTTGGTTTGGTAATTGTCCATGTCACTATATACCTAGTCTTCATTTTTCAACCTCCATAGCTGCCATGCTCTAGATCCGTGTTTTCAATAACTTGCATGTTCCAATAGGTGAAATGTCTCATTAAGCTTTTCAATATTGAAAATAGCAATATCGTTCAAGGATCCAACCATAGTGACATTAGACAAATGCAAAATCCATGAGAATGGGTTGCTATAAATGCCTGCAAATCAACCACTCAATCAAACCAAGGACAAAACATAGCAAACTAGAAAGTTATCCACCAATTGCAAGTAACAGATTGCCAAAGTATAATGTCTGCTCTTCAAGTCAATGTTGAAAACTATAATTATAGTAGTGTTGAAATGAAGATACCATTATATATCAATCCAAGTGTGGGCAAATAGCCAAGAAAGAAAGCTCCCATTGCTAGGGATATCCAAGTAGCAATAAGGATACAAAGAATACAACTAGTAGTGACTAAGCATAAACCACCGATACCAAAGACAGTTATGAGCTTAAAGTGTTAGTAAATCATATATCCCACATGCATATATATCAATGACAAATTGCTAATAGAGGTAAGTGTTAGTGTCCAAAGCATATAGAATCAAATTAGCCCACAAGTAGGAGTAATTGCATCCAATATCATATATGAGATCATATACATGAACCAAGAGTCCCATTGTCTCAAAGAACCAAGCATTGCCTTGTAAGTACAAGTGTCTCCCACTGGAAGAAAATCCAGAATGCAAAGTGAGAAAGAAAAGCTCAATACATATACATTGAAGTAGTCGAAAAGCCTAAGTTCATCAAAAATACATCCAAGAACATAAGTATCCAATGAAGCTTCAACACTCATAAGTGAATAAGTTTCAAAGCAACTGACCAAAGCCTGAGTATATCAAATGTAACTCAAATCCAAGTACCAAAGCATGTCATAACCATATTCGGGCTCATACATCAAGGCTAGACATCATCATAGACATGTAGCATATCCAAAATACCATGTATGCACAATAGATATTCAAAGTATGAAGCTCACTATTGTATGCTTGTTGTTCAAACTATTACTACAGCAATAAACACTTCAATGATTGAGCTAATGAAGCTCTAATCAACCCCCCAAAAGCCTTTCCGAAGCATCAATGCATCATCCAAGGATTGCAAACATTTCCTATAAGCATCAATAGAGCATAAACCAATCACATGCTTATTATCCAAACCAAAAATGCTCTATTTTGTGCAAAATAGAGAACTACAAACTATACAAAATCAACTTTATGAGTGCTCTAACTAAATCTCTCATCATGCTCTTTGTTTCTAGCTATAGAACACTTGAATCCAATATTGTATGCAAAAGTTATAATAGCCAAATACAAAAGTGTTATCAAGCTACCATAGCTGGGCCACAACTTCTATATGCTTTGTATCCACTCAAAAGAGATAGAATGGCTACTTATTTACTTAGTAAGCACTCAAACATCAATCACAATGTGTAATGAAACAATAAAGTGATGGTGTTGGGCACCCACTAGCAATGTACAAGTGTGTGGTCACACTATGTTTAGTAAATAAGGGCGATGTAGGCACATGTGCCTTTACCCTCAACAGCATGTGCTCCATATATTTAGCCATATGCAAGCTGAAGGTAGCATGCTCTCTCAAAAACATGCCTCCCAAAGAAAACATTCTAATTTTGGCTTCTTAAGTGTTGATTGCCATGTTACTGACAAAAATTGGTCAATCACTTCCCATTAACATCATTCTCGGCCCACCACTTTATTTGTATATGCAATTATGAATTTACTGAAACTAATAAATAATTTCTTTTTATATTTCCTCAACCTTTTGCTTTCCTTTTTTGTATGCTAAAAAGGGAAACACTTTAGAAAAATAAGAAAGAAAAGCCCACATCCATTCATTTTAAAGTTTCTTCATAAAAATAAGGAAACAAGAAACTTGAAAAAGGTTCTTAGGAATCACGCTATGTGCACCACGTAGGATATGTCATCCCAAACCTCAGGCTTGATACATTCAAAAATAAAAGATAATACATATACGAAGAATATTAGGGAGAGGGACAAAGAGTTGCTTTTGTTAGAGACACCCACACTAGAAAAAAGGCTCTTATTTTCAAGCGCGGAGATGTCTTCTAGGAAATTAAGAGATAAATAGCTATCATTGAAAAACACACACATATGTACACAAAGTCAAGCAAGATCTCAGAATATGTAGTTCTCAAGTCCTTTGTGAGCTTGTAGTTGCTATTGTTCTTGACCTCTCATTGTTACGATCTTTGAGCCTCCCCAGCTTGCAATTGCACGAACTCTAAGATCTACCCAAGCAATAATATTTATCATATTACCATATCCTCATGAGAGGTTCTTCCATATAGGAAATGCACAAAGAAATTAATAAAGCATGAGTCTGGAAAATTTACTACGTATAGGAATCTAAAGGGGAGAGAGAGGGGGGGAGCACTTGTGCAAGCAAAAAACTCACCACAGAAGTCATGACATCTCTCATAGAAGAGTTCCCATCTCACTTGAAATAATGTGATTGACATCATCCTGAGAATAGTATAATATCACAATCTCTCACTCAGTGAGTTCTCAACTATGAACAACATTTCACATTTACTTGAAATTCAACTCAACTCCTAATTGCACATATATGAGTACAAAACCATTGCACAAGGTAAACACACCCTATAGAAAGCATGAGTGACTTAATAGCTACAACGGAGCTCCTCAAGATCCATCAACATTGATGGTTTACAAGCATCACCATCCATCGAGTGTTAGCAATCTCATCTCCCTTCCTCTTCAAGCGCTAACCTAGCATGCTCCAAGTCTCTCAATCTCTGAATCCACATGCTTGAAAAGCCAAGTCATGCATGGGAGAGAGAGAGAGAGAGAGAGAGAGAGAGAGAGAGAGAGAGAGAGAGAGAGAGAGAGAGAGAGAGAGAGAGAGAGAGAGAGAGAGAGAGAGAGAGAGAGAGAGAGAGAGAACCAAGTTTGGAAACTTCCTACAACTGTGATTTAGGATTTCATGCACGTAGCCCCATTAAACCTGAGTGTAGTTGCTTATTTGGAACATAGGAGAGAGAGAGAGGTGCATAATGTAATGATTGTTGACAACTACCTATATTAGTGCACCAAGTTGTGAGAGAGAGGGTTTTTTGTTTATTTAAGAATTGAACATTTTTAGATTTCGGAAAAGATATGTGTTATGGAACTTTTTACAAACTATATTCAAATTGCAAGGTTCAAGGAGGAAGTGTATATGTGCTATAAAGAACTAGGAAGAGGTTTTGTATTTCTTTTAATTCTAAAGTATTATAGATATGGCTAGACTATATCTCATCAACATGCTTTAAGATTTAAAAGTAAAAGCTTATATCTTTATGTGCCTCACAATAAGTATCCACCAAGTGGAGTGTAAGTCTTCTTCTTCTTCTTTTGTTTAGAAAACAATTTGTCTCAAACTCTAAACTCTAAATGGAAATTTGCACCAAATACATAGAGATTCTTGAAGTCATCCTTGGCACAAACCAAATAGGTGGGTGTGGCACTTGTTTTGAAAAATGCTATATGGTTCAAAGACCTTTGTTTTGTACGATTGCTTTAATTATGTATCTACCTTGATTAAGATGTGAATATTGTTGCCATTTTCTACTTGCTACATATAGATATCTCGTATGTGGGGAGTATACATAACATTTTTTGCATTTGATTTATATGTTTATTTAAAATGATAATCGTAGGATAATGGGATAATGTAGAAAGGAAAAAAGTGAAAAGCATATAGCTATAGAATACTTACTGAAAAAGAATTTTCCATTTTACATTTTTTTGGAGATATGAATATATAAGCATATAGGGACATCAAGAGAAATTGATTGAGTATAATATTTATTTTTTGTTTTTAAAATATTTTACACAATTAAAAAAATTTAGGGTGTTTCTTAAGGTAGCGGTACACTTGTGAGTGAGCCTTATGATACTTTTTAGTAGATCAATGACATCTAAGCAATATTCTCTCTCTCTCTAAAAATGATTACCTCCAATGTGTTTACTTTTTTGTGCCCACAAAAGCACCCCCACCCCCCCCCCCCCCCCCCCCCACAACTTTCATGGAGCCTCAAATTAATTGGGAAATATCAACTAAATGACACATTGTTATAATAAAATTTAAGCATGTGGATGAGAACAAGACTATGATTGATCCACACCCATAATACTCAACCTTGGTTCTGCTTACTTGATGACACATATGTTCGTCTTCCTAAAAAGACAATAGAGTTCTATGCAACGAGAGAAATTTAAAGGCAAATGCTCACAAGATCTAAACTAACTTAAGAGACTCTTCATCAAAGGTACCGTCTATTACCAAGTACCACCACCTAGACATTGAGCGAATTGTTGAGATTAGCTTTGGATACCCTAGTAATATGTAAAAAGCTTAGGAAATATGTCCATGTCTTTAAGGGTAATGTATAAAAGGCTCTCTAGAGCCCCTTTTTTTTTGGTAATGCGAGTAATATATTGGTAATGTATAAATAGGCTCTCTAGAGCCTACGTTAGCTGCTTTTGCTTAATGCATTCATTTTTTTGTGATGTTTATCACTTGGGCCTATTACTGACATATCCGGACGAGTGCGCTATCTCCCAAAAATATGGGGCGCTTAGCTTTCACACCATCTGAACCAGTGTTCGTGAAAACCATTTTTAGGAACCAATGGAAAAACCCCCTAACCTTTAAATTGTCTAACACTTTTTGAAGCTAGTTAGTTTTAAAAGATAAATGCTCATATCATTCCTTTTTCACAAGGCAACATCCAATGGTAACCCTTTTTCTCAAGAAACTCATAAATTTAACCTTTAAAAACATCATATATCAAGGACATCACATAATTAATTCAAATATATATTTTTCACATGATATGTATTATTTTGGCTTTAGAATGGATTGGAGACTCTATTGTCTATAAATAAGATGATAAAAATGTTAAAGAATATAAAGTTATATATATATATACACACACACAAGATTTAGAAAAAGAAAAAAACATAACTAAGTGTCAATATTGACAACTCTATGCATGCGTGCGTGCGTGCGTGCATGTGTGTGTGTGTGTGTAGATTTGTTTACTCATAGATATATATACACAAATAAAATAAGATACAACATATGTGCCTCATTCTTATTGTTGTTACCATATATAAAATAGCATATAACAAAATCATATAAGTGTACAAGTACATAGCAAAACCATAGATAAAAAGACAAGCAATATGAACTTAGAATTATACATTGTATATAAAAGGCCTTATACAAAAGGAAACATATATATATGTTTCCTTTTGTACAAGATGGCATAGAGAGAGGATAACTAACACAATGTAGATATTTTCTAGAGTCTACCTATACTCTTCTTTGCTTTAGCATATAGCAAAGATCGAGATAATATCATCATTGGCTATATCATATAATGTTTTGTGAAAACTTAGGATATTTCTCTCTCATTGTGGGATTTCTAGCTATGGCAACCCATGTATCTTTTAAGCACCATTCATGCCATTCAAATGGGGCTTGAAGCTTAAAGTATTGATATTCTCTTTTTATTTCATATTTCCTAACTAATGGGCCATACGTCTCACCAATACAAGTAATATTTTATTCTCCACACAATTCAACTAATTTCTCTATTTCTAGATTTCCAAAGTCCCTAAAAGATTCCTTCTTTGATCGAAAAGAGCATGGTGTAAGTGCTTTAAAATATCCTATGATCTCATTATCACAAAATCTTTGTTTTAAGTTTTCCATCATATATTTTACGAATAGCTTTTGAAATGTGATGCATGCATCTAAATCAAATCCATCAAATTTTCTTGGAATTTTAATACTCCTATAATAATTACCTCGAATGGAAGCTTTGAGAGCATGCAATTGTCTATCTAGTGGTTCATAACAACCGAGTATGATGTGAAAGTCACATCTATCATGTGTTGATGCATTTACATCAACAATGGGATCATCAACAAAAAACATTTCTAATGCTCTTATTTCAGTATTTATAAAACTAGCTACAACCATAACATCCACAAAATCACTTTGAAAAACTCTACTCAACATGCCTAATCTATCAAAGACATTGGATAGAAAATGTAAATTATACATGAACTCTAAGTTTGCTAATTTATAAAAAAAGAGTCATATATTCTAATTGAGTATATGCTAATATTGCCTCATAAGAATCACACACTTTGTTTTACAACAATTCGTCTACTAAGCCATCTTACCTTGTGAATACAACTTAAATGTCAAACCGCACAATTGAACTCTTTTTGTAAATTCTCTAATGCTTTAGTTCTACAAGCACTTTTTGAGAAAATAGAAGCAATTGAATTCACATATAAATAATGCTTTGTGCAATTTCAAAACTTTTTATTGTATTAGCTAAACATAAGCTCATCCTATGGGCAATGCAATGAATATTTGTCGAGAATGGATTATCCCTTTTCAACCTAGTAGATAATCTGGTATAACAACCTATCATTGCAGAGGCACCATTAGAGCCAAAACAAACCATTTTTGAAATATCTAGCCCACATTTTGACATAAAATCAATGCATGTATCATACAAACAAGATGCAGTGCCATTATCTACTACATTAACCCTAGAAATATGGTGACAGAATCATAATTATCCACAAAAGAAACATAAACAATCATATTTTGCCTATTTCTTATATCTGTAGACTCATTTAACATTGAACTAAAAAAAGGAGACAATTAATCTTAGCAATTTGAGCCTTAAAAATAGATTCACTAATATATTGTATAAACATGACATATGCCTTTTCATTTCTATACATCAACATGAATGCATTCACAATCAAGGACCTCAAGTAATTCTAAACTATGTTTGTAAGTAAAAAAAGATAAGTCATGCTTTGTTGCTTGATATGCAGCAACAAATAGAACTTTACATGCATGATCAATTTTATCTTTTCCTTTCTCTAATGTATCAATTGGCATCACAATGATATCTAGCTAGCTTATGAGAATTGGTTTTTGTGTGAGCAGCTAATGCACTAATTTGGATATTTATTGAGCCACATTTACTAAATTCTCTCTTGCATTTTGGATCTTGTTTACAAAATGCACAAATATTCTAGCTAATTCGCGATTAAACTATGCCCAATTGAAAGTTTTAGTCCATGCTTCATTCCAATCTGCACTGGCCTTTTGACGTCTTATATTTCCACATCTCCTATGACTTTATCTTTTTCTTTAAATCCATCATTTATTAAATCAATTGCTTCATTATTACAAACAATAGATATATGGTTCTTGGTTACCTTTCTATGCTTAGATCCCGATACCTCATTTTCTTTCAATTGCACTTTGATAAAACCATGCATACCAAGCAAAGAAGATTACACAAAGTTTGGCATAGTGAATTCTATTTTCCAATAACACGAAAAATCAAATTTTAGAAGCCTAATGTAAATGTATGAAATGTGTAGTACAATGACTTATAAAAAATTAGATTTTAAAGAGTCATTACTTAGAAACAATCAATCAATATACAAGACATCACAAGACACAATGAGGTAGCACATAGACTGTAGACACGTGAATATTATAAATTCACAAATATTATCTTATTCATAAAATTTGAAACTTCAATATGTATTTTATATATGTTATATCTCTCTCTTCTTTTTAATCCTCCCCTTCTCTCTCTTTCCCCTCCTCTCTCTCTCTGTCTCTCTGTCTCTCTCTCTCTCTCTCGACTCTCATCTCACCCTTCCAAGTTCCTACATGTGGCATCTCTCTCTCTCTCTCTCTCTCTCCTGTTGAATCTTGATTGCCAATTCGCTAGTCCAAACACCTCTCTCTCTCTCTCTCTCTCTCTCTCTATGTTGATCTTGTGGCTCCCCGATTGGTTGGTCTAGGGCCTAGACTCCATGCCTTTTTCTCTTTCTGGGCGTTGGTTGTGTCAATGGTCTAGAGTCCAGAATCTAGAATCCATGCCTCTCTCTCCACACTTTAGCTCACTCGCCACAATGCTGAGGCTTGGCAAGCCACGCACTAGGCATGCCTCTCTCTCTCTCTCTCTCTCTCTCTTTGTACACTAATTCTCTCTCTCTCTCTCTCTCTCTCTGTGTGGACCTATACCCATCATCTGAGGCTTATATTCAAAGTAGTGAACTGTGAGATGAAGATCTCCCTCTCTCTCTCTCTCTCTCTCTTTGCGTTGATAGGTTGATTGGGCTGTAGCAGGCCTCTCTCTCTTTGGAGTCTGCATGTTGATTCTCTCTCTCTCTCTCTCTCTCTCCTAGGACCTGGGTCCTACAGTTGCCATCTAAGGAGTGTGATCACTGTGATGAAGTAGAACGATTTTGATTTAATTAGGAAGATCACACACACACACACGCACACACACACACACACACACACACACACACACACACACACATGCACATCAATGATACGTCATACAAATTACATAGCACAACAGAAGTACAAAGCACTTGAGTAGATTCAACCAAGAAGAATGAGTAGACTGATTATGACATACTTGGAGCCGGGAGGTTTTTAGTTGAAGCTTGACTCTCAAGGATTGTAAGCTATTGATTCAGTCTCTCAGCTTGCTATTGTGAACCCCAAAAGCTTGATTCAATCTCTGAGAGTGCTTGTGTGAGTCCAAAAGCTGGAAGTTGCTGAGTGAATACACTCATTACTCACTCAACACAGCATAAAAAGGTAACATGATATGTGAGAGCAAGGTATACTCTTGTATTATTCAATCAAAGAAACAATACAACATAGGCACATCCTAGGACTACACCTTCGTGCCGCTACACATAAGAGGGCTCACCACTGGGTATAGGGAATCACATGTAGAGTAGAAACCAAGCAGGGCTCAGAGTCATTACTACTCCCTATATAGTTGTTTCCGGTGATAACGCCATGGTATAGCTACAAAGCCCTTACACTCACCCCCACTTACTAGATTGTTGTCCTCAATAATCTAAGGGTAGTGTTTATTTGACTCATTCGAGGTCCTAACACAGCTTTTGTTAATAAGTTGGCCAATGTCTCTCGGCGGTCTAGGATTTGGTGAGACATTCGCGGGGTCTTAACACAATCTAAACTTTAGAACTTAAAGGACTAACTTCTAGAAGAGTTAGAACCTTGAATGTTACATATTAAATTCTCGTCCATGCCACAGGTGTATTAATAGGTTTATTAAATCCTGTTTATGAATCTTGACTCTTGATTCTTGACAAATATGTATTCAAATTTTAAAGGACCCTTTCCTATGCATGTCTTGAAAATCAAAGTTGGAACAGTATGGACGGACAAATCAATGTAGATAATAATTAATTAGTGCAGATAATGTTTAATAATCAGGAAACAAACACAGAGAACGACAGGATGGAAGGATGAAGGCACGATTCGTGTCTGTGGATTGTTGTAGCCTACCTACCCTAACCTGCTTGCAGGGATTCGTTCCTTGCTTTTGTCGTGATTTTCAATCCGCGTTCATGGCGGCAACGAGGCTTCCTGCCGATTCGCATGTCGCCCCTCCTTCCCTGCATTGTGCCCTTCTACGATGCTGGCTAACTCATCATGAGATTCCATACTTGCTGGAGCAAGCCTTCGCCGGCACCAGGTATGAACTCAAGCTTTAGTTTCTTCGCTTTTTTATTGAGAGAGAGAGAGAGAGAGAGAGAGAGAGAGAGAGAGAGAGAGAGAGAGAGAGAGAGAGAGAGAGAGAGAGAGAGTGAGTGTGTGTGTGTGTGTGTGTGTTTTTATGACATTCTTGCTGTCTTTTGAAAGAGAAAACTGGTGGAAATATTTGAGAGAAGCTTGAGACAGAGCCTGTTTGTTGGCATCTTGCTGTCATTTGGAAGAGATAACTGGGAAGAAATCTTGAGAGAAAGCTTGCTGATTGTGATGGTTCCTATCATGTGTATTAAGAGATAGTTCACAGAGAGAGAGAGAGAGAGAGAGAGAGAGAGAGAGAGAGAGAGAGAGAGAGAGAGAGAGAGAGAGAGAGAGAGAGAGAGAGAGAGAGAGAGAGAGAGAGAGAGAGAGAGAGAGATCACATTACTCCATCTTGCTGCAGTCTATCGTCCCTTACTGGAGCACCTGATCAATCATTTGTGCTCTATCTCCATGTGGCATTCTATCCCTTAGCATTTTTATCAGGCTGTAGCTTCCGACTTGCTCTACTGTCAGCATGTCAAAGCCTGCAGCTTTTGCGGCCAAGAAAGGTGTTGGCTTGCTTAAGAGTGGCTTGTCAGCACTATCCATCGGTGTTAGTAAAGCACGAAAAGGCTATGCAAACCAACATGAAAGCAGTGTCATTGCAGATCTCAAACACAAGGGTCTGAGCCCAACAGATTTCTTGTTTGAAGGTAGACAATTCACGCTCTCTAACCTAGCTTTCAATCGTTGTATGCTCTATCTCTCCATTATGAGCCTTCCCTTTTTTGGTGGATGAATCCTCCTCTCTCCAATTCATTCAATAAATAGCTGTGCAATACACAAGGCTCCTTTCGCATTTTCAAAGTTACAAGACTACATGAAATCTTCTATGTTCTCTTACCTAGCTTTCAATCATTGTATGTTCTATCTCTCCATTGTGAGCTTGCCTCTTTTTGGTGGATGAATCCTCCTCTCTCCGATTCATTCAATAAATAGTTGTACAATACACAAGGCTTCTTTCTCGTTTTCAAAGTCACGAGAGTACATGAAATCTTCTGTTTCATAGATTTGCTAAACATGAATATCATCTTATTTTGTTGTAACAGCTCTCCAGAAGGTCTACTTTCTTTTTATGGCTGGCTACAAGCATGAAGTTATTGCTGTGGCTTTGCAGGCAGGGAAACGACTGGTAAGCAGGTTCCATGGATCAAATTGATCAAACCATGTACCATGACACTTAGGGTGTGGAAAAATGTGAACTTTTGATCTATGCATGTGTCAATCCTCATTGACATGCCAATGACCAATGTAAGCTTTATGAATAGGTGTGCTCAATGAGTTGTCCCGTAGAGTTTATGGAAGCTCTACAGACAGGTTTGCACAATGAATTGTCCTTTAGGATTCTTGTGACCCTACTTTCTCTTGTGTCAATGAGGTTAAGTGCCAATATATTGGTGTTCTACTCACAGAGCACAACTTCAAGTAGTTGCTTTAACTGGTCCATTCCAATCGAGCCAGTCAGCTCTGCATTCTCAATGGATAATGTTTTTAAAAGTTGGATTTCATATTTGCGGATAATCGAACTCTTGGCAGCTGCATTGATGCTTGAAGCTTCATTTGGAAGAACACATGTTTTATCATTGTTGTGGTTGAGACAACTCCTGGCAGCTGAATTGATGCTATTCGGTATGTGTGAATAGAATACATCAGTCCTTATTTTTGTCACTCTCTTCGATAGTGGAATTTGTGCTCTAATTGTGGTATGGGGATCGTGGATCAGTTAAGTCTGTAAATTTGGTGCTAACATACTTTGCACAGAATTGCCACATTGCTACATCTGTAATAGTGGTAACTGATGATATGGGTCCAGATGCACAATGGTTCTAGCTCTCAATTTTACTTTCCCTTATCTTTCACTAATGTGTCATTCATATTCTTAGTTTTCAGTATCTCTACTTAGTGGCTTATGATTTGCTATTTCCAGACGGAGATGGAGAAAAGCAGTGTCCCTGTTGATGTTGTGAAAGCATTTGGGTATCAAGTGTGTGAAGAGTGCTTGAAATATGGAGATTTTGAGAAGGGGAAGTTCCAACAGACAATGCAAGACTTTTTGAGTAAGGCTAGAATGGGAAAAGAACAGTTTGATCGGGACTCTTTGGTTCATGATATTTATTATGGTGTACTTTTTGTGGTTGAGGTCAGTTTGAAAGGCTTTTACTTAACGTTTTCTGCATTAAGATTGTGAAATTAATCTCACAAAGTATGTAATGTAATTTTGATAAAGACCGACACTTTTTGCCCTTTTCAAACCTGTGTTTAAGTAAACTTGAGTGTCCACATTCTGCATGCACTTAGCTAGAAATTTTTTGCATGCTATCAAAGTTCTAGACCGCAATGGTGAACTGAAGAAATTCAAAAGCATACCTATGCTGATAATTTTTACCTGCACGTATCAGATCATTGACTTTTGTGAACATATTTTAGTTATTTATTGTCATGTTCATTCTAAAAGTAGCAACATACAAATAAGTTCCGGTGCTGTCAGTTCTTATACCTATGCTAACATTTTTTGTCTTGCTTGCTTTCTTTATTGAATGTATAGGTAAAAGAAAGAAAGTGAGATTGATTTCTCTCTAAAGGAACAAGATTTAAGAGCAAAATTCCAATTTACAAATGTTATCATATCTGTGTCATATTACAATCGCCAAACAAAAGTAAAATAACTAAGGGAAAAGAAAAAAATCGCCTTGATTCTAGCATGGAGAACTAAGGCTTTAAAGGCACGTGAACTGAAGAGAGTAGCATATGGGACCCAATTGAACTTGGTTTGATTGAGACTCTCAACTGTACGACCATTCATTATGCCAATTTTATTAAGATGATTAAAGACAAACAGAGAGATTCTATTCCAATTTTATTAGGATGATAATGGCAGAAGCAAATGCTAGACAAAAGATGCAAGGGCTGCAGGCATTGCCAAAAGGACATGATTGAGTTTTTTCTCAGCATGATGGACACTACTGGTGGTGGTCATGGAGTGTCATTTGCAAACAAGTAGGATCACCCACTCTCTTATATGTCCACCGTGAGAGTTTTAATACTTTGCTCTGCATTGATATGCACAAAGGGTTCATGTCAGCTTCTCCAGATAGAACTCTCTAGCTATCTTAGTGATCACATTTCAGTCTTTAGCAGGTAGAGCTTTACTTAGTAGATATTAATTCAGCCTTTGCTTATGTGGCCACATGTGAGGAAACACTAGGATTTGCAGAGAAAATGTAGTGTGTACAGCAAACACACAGCTTATAAATGAACTGAGAGCAAGTGAAAGAGAACTCAATGAACAAACTGATGATATAGAGCTATATGAGCAGCAGAGTGTAGAGGACCATCTAACAACCAGTGTCTTTGGCCGCGGGCTGAGGGATACCGCAAGGAGATTGTTAATCTTCGGGAAAGATCCCAAATGCAGCTGACTATTGTAACTCAATGGCAGATGCCAGGAATGTGTCTTTGAGGCTGAGGACTGCTGGAAACCCGCAAAATATGGAAGACTAAATGACGGATGGCTGAAACAGCAGAGGCAGCAACCTGTATGCATTCATCTAGTGGCAGCAGTGCACAAGATGCAAGCTGTGTGGAGGCTGTCAGGGAGGTAGTTGGCTGGAGCAGCAGGCTGCTAGGCTGAAACACTGCAGGAGTGGTTTTTGATGGCATGTGAGTATCATTAGGCTGTAATGACATCGTTAGCAGCAGCAACAAATTGCCAGGCAGCAGATGGTGTCGTTGTTGATACAGGGCTGGTGCTGATGTTGGTTGGGCAGCTTAGCAGTAGGCTGATGGCAAGATGAGGGCAATGGTGGTGATGGGAGCTGATGCCAGACACAAGGGTGGTAGAGTGTGCGATGATGATGGATCAGGGATAAAAGAAGTGGTTGGGCATTGGCACCCTTTTATAGAACTTGAGCCATTTGTCATGCTGAAAACCTTTTTAGTTTTGTATTTAGCCCATAATATGAGGTCATATTTTAGGCTAATTCTCAAGTAACTCGACAGATACACCACACACACACACACACACACTCTCTCTCTCTCTCTCTGTGTCTGCAGCCTTTTTGAACTATTAACAGATTTCGGATTTTAATTGATTTGATTTGTACCCCACAACAAGCATCTAGGTCTTAGCTCTTAAGTCCTAATGCTGACTCCTGAACAGATACATGCTAGTGTATGCTACAACTTCTGTATATTTAGAGGGCTTTGTTCAAGATTAGGCACCAGCCCAGAATTTTTGCAAATCCAGAGTTATGGGAGCTAGAAAAGTATTCTGCTGCTGAGGTTTCTATGTGCCTTGTCAATTAACTGCTCTCTGGGAAAGTATTCTGCTGTTGAGGTTTCTCTAGTTAGGAAAGTGTTCTGAAGCGATGCAATACTGCATTGTTCTGTGGTGATGAGGGTGGATTTCGGCTTTTTTTTTATCTTCTCACTGTACTTGTCTTTCTGCAGACAACTGGAACAGAGTGGCTGAAGTTGGAACAAGTGTTCAGAGAAGCTGCATCCCATGTGATATCAGATTCCATCAATGTGACGGCTGCCACAGCTCATGCGAGGTTATTTGACACACTCCTTCTCTCTCTGTCTCTGTCCCTTGCCCCCCTCCTGCCTTTTATACACTCACGGATTAACAAAGTCTGCTTATCCTATGTCTGCCAGAAAAAGGGCAGCTAAAGCACTGTTTATGTTTGCGACACAAGTTAGGACAATTGCTCAGGAATCTGAACTGAAAAGACAGAAAGCATTGAAAGAAGCCGAAAACCTGCTTCGGAAAGAACAGGAAAGGCAACGTAACTCCCTTCCAAGATACAGCAGCGATGCACAATGAATTTGAAGATGGGTGTGACCTTATTGAAACTTGCTTATACTTGACGAAGGTACCATTCTTGGCGTTTGGGCATGCAAAGCTGCTCATTATTCCCATGGTTTGAGTATATTGAAATTGCACCAAGGGCATGTGTACACAGTTGTGAGGTTTCTTCAGTGTTATGTATATTATATATGGAAGCACATGTGCCTTGTATAGTAAAATTTACTGGGCCGGATACAAGTTTCACATGGACATTCATTGCCTTACAACACAGTTTTACACGTGTACTAAATGTTATGATAGTTGAATGAAATGGTGATGCATGAACTGGCCAACCAACATGCACGTGTGAGCTTTAAAAAACACTCTTTGAAATTGTCTTGTGTGAATTGAGCTTTTATGCTTTAGCACTTCAACAAATGTTTAATCTAATAATCACACACATGAAGGAAAGTTTTCACTTATCAATAGCCCTAGCCTTGCCACCTCTACCACCACACCCTTGCCAAGACATTCTCTTTACCCATGGTGATTGCCATAAGGCTAATTCTTGCCTAACTTAAGCTAGTTAAACTTGCCAAAGCCACCCTTGAGCCTCCATGTCCTCTCTATAAATACTAGGAATATTCCTTCAAGCATTGGCCCTCTTTGTAACTTTGACATCGTAGGTTTTGGTTCTCTATATTGATAGTTTGCATGATTGAATTACTTATGGTGACAACCATTATCTCACCTATATTGATATTAAACATAAATACCTTGCTTATATAGATGACCACCCCACTTATCTTATGAGCAATAATCACCACCATGTTGCTTTTGGAAGAGAACCATTTTAGCTATGGTGATAATAATCATTGCCTTGCTTGTTGATGTCAAATTGGAAATGCATGCCTATGTAGTTAGTTCAATCCATTCTTTTTACACTACAAAAATTGAGGATCTAGTTGAATTGTTAGCAATAAGACCTTGAGCCAACTACTAATGTGACTACTTTAAAGCTCTAAGTAGTTTCAAGCACCCTAGCATTGTGGATCTCATAGGACCCTAACATATTGGTGTAAAAAGCTTTGATCATGTCTTTCACTTTGAAACATATATGGATATGTGTTGGATCACAACTGCGCTCAACAATGGGACAAGTAAAGAAAAGAGCTCCTATTGTTTCAAGAGTTCGACCATGCGATGCAGACTAGCTCCACCTAGTCTCTCACCCCTTGCTCATTACCATTGGATACCCTCACAAACAATAACAATAGCAACCAATAGTATTGATATTGTAGTAGATAAACCTCGAGCTTGCTCATCATTGTAGTCTTCTACAAGTTGAAGTGTACCTCACAATCCTTGTGCAAGTGTCTTGTTCTCCTTGCTCTACAGTGGATTCTATGTCCTATTGTGGATTTGGAACCTCATCATTGGTTCCTTCTAGTGGGGCAACATATTCTAAAAACTCAACTCAATCCTTGAAGGAGTCATTACTGAGGGTGTCTCCCATGTTTTCTCTATCAATAGTTGATGGCCTTCACTTGACAATGAAATGATAGGTACTAAGAACCCCATGTCATTAAATTTATCATAGCAAGTGTGGTGAAGATTGGCCACTAGTCTCTCCTTTGTAGACTCATAGATCATCAATTTGAACTCTTCTCCAAATTAAAATATTTTCCAAGGCCGTAATAGCCACTCCTAACTAGGCCTTAAACTCCTCAACTTGATTTATCCATAAATTTACAAGAATGGTTATTGCCTCATGGTACATTCTTTGCTAGGAAGAGATGACATGTTGCACATAGCTACTCTCTCTTTATATTAACTTTCTCGTAAGAAGAGGGAACTACCCAAATCAATAGCCATGCACTGTAGTATATCCAAGTGTGCTTGTTCAACTTCCCCCCACCATTATTGCTTGTTTCTGTAAGGTTGGTCTCTAGGGCGATTTGTAGGCTCATGAAGGTGATTTGTAGTTGGCAACATTTATGAGTTCTTTGTTTACACCTACTACCTTGTTCTTTGCTCGATCCATTTGTACTCTGGCTTTTGCTAGTTGTATTTTGGCTTCCTCAACTTGATTCTGCACCTCTTCCATCCCTTGGACTTGTATTTTCAACTCTTCCAACTCCTTGCTTTTCTAACTAATTGTGGAGGTCATATTTCTACATTGTAGTTTTCTCCATTCCTGGTGTGCTTTCTCCTTATTTAGCTATTTGCATAGTTGCTCTAGCATTGGATGGTTTCCTTTGGCATATACTGATTGAGCACCTTGCTTTGTGAGAGCCAACTATGGAACCATGTGGTTGTTGCCTATCCTTCTTAGAGGCAACCTTCTCTACGAATCACCCTTTTCTTTAGTTCTAGTAGTTCTATTTGCATGGTTTGGAGGGCAGTCAACATTAGCTGTAGTTCTAGTTGTCCTTCACTGGCTTTATCCTTCCCTTTGCTGGAAGTTTTACCTCCCTCTACTAACTATAGACATCATTTTTTATTGCCAACTCCTCCTTCCTCTTGTGCAGCTCTTCTTCCCTCTTAAGTAAATCTTCTCGATAAGATAAACACATGTATGTGAGGAAGTCTTCATGTTTCTTCAAGTGTTATGCTTGCTCTTGTTGTAGATTTCTTAGAGCCTCTATTAAAGTTGGAGTGAGGTTAGATCTTCCTTGCTTTGACCATTGTGTTTTTGTCATTTTCTCCCTTCTCACCTCTTATGTCATCCCTTCTCCTTTTTTTCTTGTTTTGCTACATCTAGCCCTATTGTGTACCTTGCACTCTTGTGCTTTGTTCTCTATCTTGTGTAGTAGTGGTTGTTGTGGCAATGATGGTTGTAGTTCCTTCAAGAGGGCTAAATTTTGCACTTACTACTAGGCTTTTCACGAAGATTCTTGCAGTAGGAGCTCCCAAGTCAGTGCACACTAGCCAAATGTGCAAACCCATAGATTATCGTACAAAACTTGGTCTTTGCACTTGTTAGTGTTTCTAGAGGCTTCCACAGTTCTATTCTAGCCCTTATAAGTGATTCCACAACATTATCAACCCACAAGTGATTTAGATTTTGCTTGGTAATGCTTCCAGACAATATATCTTCCATGAGCCCCTTTAGAATCCTATTGTGGCTGATGCACCAATTTTACGGTAAGTGAAATAGAATGGAATATCTAGGCTGTGACTCTTAAGCCTTCATCTTGAATTGTGCTAAAGAGCACTCCATCATTATTCAACCATGTGTGTTCATTCCACCTAGTGGCAATCACCAACATTGCTTTCTTCATTGGCTCATATATATCTTCTTTTTTCTTTTGGCCTAGGGCGAGCTCCACCACTTCTAGTGTAAGGGCTATAGGAAAAAAATTTCTTCCGGCTTCTTCTCCAATACTAATCGTGCCTATCTTGGCTTTTGTGTGAAGGTTTGGATGAAGGTTAAGCATCCCAATAATTATGCCGGTCCTCCACACATTGCCTTGACATAAGTCATGAGCCCACAGTCTGATATGCTTTTTATCACTTTATCTAAATTGCACAAAAGGTGAAACTTCAACTCCCCAACTCTCCATTACTATGAGCAACAATCAAATCGTTGATGTCCTAGGGTGTTGTAGAAGAGTACAAATGGACATTAGATAGTCTCTTCACTTTTGGAAGCTCTCCCAAGTATTGCGACCATCTTTTGAGCATAAAACAACCATTTGAGACCAAGTACATGCAAATTGTCTTCATAAGTCAATTTCAACCTACATAATCTTTGCAAAGTAAGTAGAAACTAGTAGGAAAAATCTCCAAGATTGCAACTTTATCAAAATCTATGTAAATTTTGAATTAAATATTTTATATTTGGCATAGAAAAGGGACGTACCTTTAGCACTTTTAAAATTAGATTTAGCATCTAGCTTTCACATCCCATCACACAGAATCCTACATTTATTCTTTAATATAATCACTACATGCATTTGTTCAATTTTTGCATCTTTCTAGTTGCATTGCATCTTTCTAGTCCCTAGCTTGCTTGCTTGCTTGCGGGCATGGAATGCTTCTGTGTCCTTGATTGGGAGACTTCAATATAGGTGGCTTTAAAATAGTAGAAATGGCGTGATTTTAATAAAGGCTAACAATAGACTTCCATTGCTTGCAAGCATGGTTAGATAGGGAGGTTTAATTGGAGATCTTATTGCGTGTGCATATAGTGATTTTTTCCAATGTGCGTGATCATGCAAGCTTCTTTGTAGAAATGGTAAGTCTTGTTTCAAGAAATGCAGAAGAAGAGGAATAGTTAAAATTACGAGCATTGCCCTTGATGCTAGGAGACAAAGTAATATTATAGCACTGATAGGATCATTGACACAGATGACAAGACATTCCTGTACTTTGTAGAATATGCCTTTGCATTGCTTTTGACAAGACTTGACAGTATTGATAACAATGAGTGCATATCCACAAATAAAGCTAGTGTTGTTTGGAGATCCACCAATGATGTTGGCAAAGGCAAAGGTGTGCTGGATATTTTTGTCTATCTTCTATGGCATTTCACTTTCCCTTTTCCATTCTATGTACATATTCTATGGTTTAGGGAATTTGTACAACTAGTTTACAAATATTACGATGTGTGGAAAATGTAGAAACATGCATGCAAAGTTATCTGTATTGACATAATTTTGCTTTTATAGACAATGAAACCAACCTTTGAAAGAAGCAACCTTCACCAACTGCAAAAACTAGCTTGCATTTTCTTGTAGACACACAACATATTGCTCAACAACGCATAGACAAAGCCTAACCTCACAATTGTGTAGCAAGATCTAAGGCTGAATTCTTACAAATAGGATTCTTTACAATACCTTGAAGCTTTCGGCCACCATAGGTAGGTTGAAGGTAGTGTGGTCTCTCATAATCAGGTCCCCCCAAGTAAAGCATTCTAGTTTTAACTTCTTAAGGATTGGCTACCATGTAATCAACCAAAATGGGTCAATCACTACCCATTAACAACTTTCTCACCATCGTCACTTTATATGTATTTGTAGTTACTATTTTATAAAAATTAAGAAATGTTTTCTTTTTATGTTTTCTCATCCTTTTGTTTTCTTTCTCTATGTGCTAAAAAAGGAAACACTTTAGAAAAAAATTGGAAAGAAAAATCTACTTTCCTTTTTTTTAAAGAGGGTTCATTAGAAAATAAGGAAAGAAACAATTGGAAAAAGGTTCTTGGGGGTCACACTTTGTACACCATGTAGGATAGGTCATCCCAAACCTTAGACTTGGTAGATTTTTAAATTTAAAAAAAGACAGTTTAGATTTGGGCCATGTTTCTTACTAAGTTGCTTATATTTTAATGTAAATATTGTTGAACTTTTCATTGTTTCAAAACGTTTCATGAGGTGTCTTGCAATGGTGTTGTGACAAGGGACTATGCTAGTGTCTTTCCAGACATAGTATATAGCATGCCTATAACAAGTGTGGATGTATGGAAGTGCCACAACTTGGTTGTACTTAGAATAGAAAAGCACGCAATGCATGCATGCATGTGTGGGCCTTTGAAGAAAAGAAATATTCAAAAGCCCTTTTTCAAATAGTAGTAAAAGAAGTGGTTTCGCTTTGAGGAAGAGCAATGTTAGAATGATAACTTTTTCGGAAAATTTAATGGAGTAGTGGAGGATTTTCCAATGTGAAGAAGTGAATCCATTGCTCTAGATGGCTTGTGGTGCAAGAGATAAATTCCCTACCTCATAATGCAAAAAAAGGAGAGAGCATTATTGCGAGATCGCCTCTTCAATGCATTGATGGACACTATGCTCCATTTCTTGAATTGGCGAAGCATGTGCCAATGTTGTGAAGGGAGGTCGGGGAATTTACATTTTTTCAAGGGCATTTCATTGGCTTGTTGGCATCCATGAATAGAAACTTGCACATATTGGCTCCTCACCCTAGGAGGTGCTTGCTCTCATGTTTTGTATTTTGAATATTCGATGACTATAATGTAATGTCATTGCTGACATTTATGAGTTCTCCTTTATTGAATATCATTTACACACACGCATGCGCACGCGTGTGCATGCACACACACGTGTGTTTTAACATTCATATCTTTCATGCCATTGTTAACAGTGTTCTTTCAACATTTATTTGTTACATATCATTTGTGTAAAACATATCCTTTTGTGTTGTCCATCAAGTGCACTCTTTTGAAATTCCTTTTGTGAAGAATAGCTTCATTTATGAGGAGCATGCTAAGAACCAATGTCTTGGGAGTTCAAAAAAGAGTTCTAGAAACTACAAGATAGAGATATAGGCTACAAGCAATATTTAGATGTGTTTCTAACTTATGCAAAGGGGATTTTTTAATAATGAGCTCTTGGGAACCTTGCTTCCTTTTTCATGTTTGCATGGGCCAGTGTGTGCAAATGTCTAATTTGCTTTACATCAAGTGTAAATGTCAATGATGTATGTCTTGGCTTTACTAAATGGAGAAGATGGATAGTATACAAGGATTCAATATAGTAATGTCACTGAGGATGTGATAGTAGATCAATTGACAAACAAGGTCTATATCATATAGATACAATTCTATGCATATCATCTCCAAGTATGCATTGATTCAATTTTGTTTGTTGAGTAGAGGCAGATTGTTGCAACAATTTATAGTGGATGTGTACTATATTATTAGCATTGGAGGCTTGTATGGTATTGCCAAAATCGATGAACATTGCATGGAGAGTTGTATCAAGGTTTTTCAAACATGGTGTGTGGTTCTAAGTGATGATGCTGATGTTCCTGTCATGGGGGCAAATGTTGGTAAGTGAGTTGTCTTACCTTTCTCTTTCATAGGTGGTTCAAGGTTCATGCATCAACATATCAAGATGCTATGGGAGTTGTATGTGCAAAGAGCAAGCTTGATCTTTTTATAACATTTATATGCAATCCCAATTGGGTAGAGATTCAACAAGTTCTATTGAGAGGTTAGAAAGCACGTAACCATTCCAACCTCAAAGCTTGAGTTTTCCATGCAAAGCACATGGATTTGATGGACACACTCATTAAGAAAAAGCTTTTTTGAAGGGTTGCTAGAGATTTTAGCGTAATAGAGTTCCAAAAAAGGGGGCTTACCTCACTCCCATACTTTGTTGATTCTAGAAGATGGTATGAACCTTCAACACTAGTGCAATATGACATAATCATTAATATTGAGTTGCCAAACAAAGAGAAGTTCCTTGCGTCACATGAAACAATGGTTAGATGTAACGTGCATGGCCCATGTGGGATGTTTAATTTGCATAATCATGTATGAGTGATGGAAAGTGTACAAAGGGATATCCAAAGATGTTTCTTCATGAGACAAGCATATTGGTTATATTGTTAATAGGAGATGCAATGATGGGAAAATTGTGAATGTTAGGGGTAGTGTGATTTATAATCATTAGGTTGTGACCTGTAAACCGTATCTTTTAAAGAAATACAAAGCACACATCAATGTAAAGATATGTTCCACTATTATAGCTACAAACTTTACAAATACATTTATAAGGGACACGATAGAGCCACAATCACACTTGCATTTATGAGACCAGAAGGATATGCAGAGATATGCTCCATTTTTGTAGCTACAAAGTATCTTTACAAATGCATTTATAAAACGGATAGGATGATAGATCCATGGTTAGGCTTCCATCTATGAGACTAAAAGGAAATAATGAAGAGATTCCAATAGAAAGGATTGATGAGATTGAGAGATACCTTGATGCTTGCTATGTCTTTGCATTTTAGGCTAGTTGGTGTATTTTTTATTACCATATCCATAATGAGGTTATAGGTCCATTTGCTAGGAGAGAACTCTTGGTTTTTGAAGATGGCAATGATGTATGAGATGTGATCACAAATCGTATTGCTAGAAAGACCACACTTATAGAGTAGTTTTTTCACAATCAATAATACCCAAAGGTGAGGATGTTGTTATACCAAGATTTTTCTACTCAATGGATATGGAATGCAAATAGAAGGGTTTGTAGAAAAAGAAACAAAGGTAATAGCATTGGCCATATGCCATATCTCCTACATGTGGCGAGAGATACTATTTTCCAATGCTCTTGATGGCTTGCAAGGGATGCACATCTTTTGAGGATTTACCCCCAGTTAGGTCTGTGTTGTACCCTAGATTCAATAAAGCCATGTATAGCCATGGAACTGTTGAGGGATGAAGAATCGTTTTAATGTTTGGAGGAGGCATTGCACATGCAGCTTGGTATGAAGTTGAGGAATTTATTCGCGGCAATATTGGTGTTTTGTGAAACAACTTCTCTAGGACAGTTGTGGGAGAGAATTGAAGTTTCTTTTGTAGAGAATATCATTTAGAAGTTTGCATGGCGACGGACTACATTTAGAGGGCAATAAACAAAGCCTTGAAACATGTGTAAATGCTAGTAAGACAACACGAGTGAACATTGTCTGATTTCCATGGGTTGTCAAAAATTCATATACAAACTGGAGTTTTACAAGGAAACCCTTTGATTCTTGAGGATCTTAAATATGATTAGCACGAGGAGGTGTGGACTTCTAAGGTAATGAAAATATTGATCAATGAAGGATAGAATGTAGCATTTCATGCTATTCTTGATACTATTTGTGTTGATAAAGGCAAGTTTTTCTTCTTGGATGGACTGAGGTTTCATGTAAGACATTTCTTCACAAATCTATTTTATTCAAACTTTTTACACAAGGTCAGTTGGCTTTGCCAACAACGTCATTTGGTATTGTTGCATTGCTATTGCCAAATGGTCAAATAATACACTCAAGATTCAAAATTGGAGGTCCATTCTACATGCAACATACTTGTGCAAAGTGACCTTGTGGGGTTATTGAGGAAAACATGTCTTATTTTGTGGGACAAAGCTGATCCACTGATACATCATAATGCTTTTCAAGCCTTGGATATGAAAGATAAAGCCCTACTAGAAGCACACAAGTGGAAGTAAGAGCAAGGCAAGAGCTATGGTAGAGAGAGAGAGAGAGAGAGAGAGAGAGAGAGAGAGAGAGAGAGAGAGAGAGAGAGAGAGAGAGAGAGAGAGAGAGAGAGAGAGAGAGAGAGAGAGAGAGAGAGAGAGAGAGAGAGAGAGAGAGAGAGAGAGAGAGAGAGAGAGAGAGAGAGAGAGAGAGAGTGTGTGTGTGTGTGTGTGTGTGTGTGTGTGCGTGTGTGTGGGAACTATAATAGTCACAAGGTGTAACCCACTTTCACTTAATCGTTACTGAAAGAATAAAAAATGAAGTGACAATAATGGGTGCCCATCACTTGTGGTGTACAAGTGTGTGGGTACAATGTATAGTGAGGAAATGTGGATGACTCAGCTTTACCCCCAACAACCTCTAACTTAAGGTGAATGTGCCGTAGTGATAAGTAAAAGAAAAAAGAGAAAGTACAACATGCACATAGAGTACAATAGGATGAGGAAAGATGTCATCTCATCCTACACCCATCAACCTCATAAGGAAAGAAAAATATTCCGTCGAGAGACTTTTAGTGAGTACATTTCTAAGATTCTTGTTAGTCAAGATCTTGACAAACTCAACAGACTTGTCCTCTACCACCTCTCTAATGAAGTGATAGTATACCTCAATGTGCTTAGTCTTTGCATGGAAGCCCGAATAAGTGGCTTAGTAGAGTCTGTCACCAACCATGACATAATCCATAGAGGACTCATAATGATCAAGACGATGTGAAGCTCTATAGTAGAGCATCTGAAAGCTGGTTGTGGGGCTTGTACATCATGTTCTCTCTATCTAATTACATGATCTTGCACAACAGGCCGATCATGGACTACTATATCATCAACAACTACATCATGTTGTCTCAATGGAGGTGGTTATAGGTAACAAGAGGCTCCTCCTGAAAGACTGCCATACATACCTCAACTACCTCCTCCTCCTGCTTATGCATCTTTTTCTTATGGAAAATCACATCATGGCTACAGATAACCTTATGAGCTTGTGGATCCCAAATGTGATAGGCCATCTTATCTACATTACCATATCCAAGAAAGATGCATTTGACAAACTTTGAATCTAGCTTGTTGTGCTTGTCCTTGGAAACATGGTAGAAAGCCTCACATCTAAGTACCCTCAAATAAGTATATGATGGTAGACTATATCTCCTTGGCAACTTGACAATCAAGAGGATTGCATAGGGATCTATTAATGAGATGCATGGTAGTGGTAATTTCATTAGTCCAAAAGTAGTGTGGTAAGCCTACCTTACTAAGCATACTATGGACACTTTCTTGAATAGTCCTGTTCATGCGCTCTGTAATATCATTCCAAGGTACTAGAGTTTATGGGGTTGTCAACTGTCACTTAATATCCTATTGATTGTAAAACTACTCAAATGTCTTATATACACATTCAACCCTATTGTTAGTCCTTAGGCCTGTCAACCCATACTAAGAGTGGTTCTCAACAAGAGCAATAAAGTACTAAAATATAGCCAAATTACACCATATTGGGGAATATGGGAGTTTTTCATAAGTCTGGGACATGTGATCAAATATTTGGATTTGTCATAACTTGAACACTATAACTCCAAATTGAGCGGTCTATAGCTCAATACATTTTATTTTTCAAGCGCTTTCCAATGATAGGTCACGTCATATGGTTTTTGAAAGGTGAGAAAGATCGAAGCTTGCATGCGAGCTATGGCGGGAGAGCAAGAGCAAGAAAGAGAGAGACAAGAAATGGGAACTCCAACAGTCACAATGTGTGATCGGGCCTTCCTTTATTCAAACTGTCACTAAAAGAATAAAGAATAAATTGACGTGACGGGCGCCCGCCACCTGCAAAGCGCAGTGGCGGATACTGTCAGTGTAGTAATACATGGGGCGGCACAGTGGAGGCGACTTTACCCCCAACAACCTCCCACTTAAAGGCGAATCTGCCCTAGTGAGAGAGAAAAGAAAAAAGAAAAGACAGTACAAATGTACATAGGTACAAGGGATGAGGAAAGGAGACATCTCATCCAATGCCCATCAACCTCCTAAGGAAGGCAAAGCGCTTAGTAGTGAGGCTCTTCGTGAGTAGATCTGCAGGATTCTCGTCAGTGGAGATCTTGACAAGGTCAACAGACTTGTCCTCCATGACACCACGTATGAAGTGATACCTCACCTCAATGTGTTTCGTCTTCGCATGGAAGACCGGATTCTTAGCCAACTGAATGGCACTCATAGAATCCGAATGTAGTGTAGGTGTAGCATCAATCCCAAGGTCAGCAACTAGATGGCCTAACCATATGGCCTCCTTGCAAGCCTCAGTGGCTGCAACATACTTGGCCTCAGTGGTAGACAAAGCCGTACACTTTTGAACCCTGGACATCCAAGAGACAACCCCTCCAGCATAGGTGAATACATAGCCAGAAGTGGACTTCCTACTATCTGCATGTCCTGCATAATCGGAGTCAGTGTACCCCACAACCCCTGTATCCTGGCTGCCATAGCAAATACACATATCTGCTGTGCCCTTCAGGTACCTCATGATACCCTTCATGGCATCCCAATGTCTGCTGCCAGGTGTAGCCATATAGCGTGCCACAACACCAACTGCATGCGCAATATCTGGACGAGTGGCTATCATGGCATACATCAAACTGCCCACGGCTGAAGCATAAGGGATCTTGGCCATCTCGGCCCTCTGCTCATCTGTTTGCGGACAATCGGCCTGTGATACCTTCACATAAGAAGGTAATGGACAGCCAATAGGCTTTACGTCTTGCATGCGGAAGCGCTCAAGGACTTTATGAATGTACTCCCGCTGTGAGAGATACAAAAGCCCCTGATGCCTATCGCGCTTAATGCGCATCCCAAGTATATGTGAGGCCTGTCCCAAATCCTTCATCTCAAAGCTCTTCTTCAGCTAAGATTTAAGAGCATCTAGCTCATCATGAGCTTTCCATGCTATTAGCATATCATCAACATAGAGTACCAAGATAAGCAAACTGCCGTCACGGGCTTTCTTCGTGTAAAGACACGGATCCATAGCACTCTTGCTATAGCCCTGTGACTGCATAAAGGCATCAAACTTATGATACCATTCCCTAGGTGCTTGCTTCAAGCCATACAAGCTCTTATTCAACTTGCACACTAGGTGCTCCCTGCCAGGTTCTGCAAAGCCCTTAGGCTGATCCATATAGATCTCATCATGCAAGTCCCCATGTAGAAAAGCCGTCTTGACATCCATCTGATATAGATCTAAGTCAAGCTGTGCAACCAAAGCCAAGACTAAGCGCAGGGTGGTCATCTTAACCACAGGAGAGAAGACCTCATCAAAGTCCACACCATGTTCCTGCTTAAAACCCTTTGCTACCAATCTAGCCTTGCATGCCGGCTTGGGGTGTCCAGGGGTACTTTTCAGCTTGTACACCCACTTGCATGGCAAAGCCTTCTTGCCCTTAGGCAAGGCAACCAAATATCAAGTCTCATTCTTATGCAGGGAGTCTATCTCAGACTGCATAGCCCTCTCCCAGGAGTGACTGTCACCCCTGCGCATAGCCTCATCATAAGTGAAAGGCTCTCCTGCATCTGTAACCAAAACATAATGCATAGAGGGCTGAAATCTGTCAGGTGGACGTCTGTCTCTAGCAGACCGTCTCACCGCAGGCTCTGCTGCCTGTCTAACTGCCTGTCCAACACCCTGGCCCTGTGGAGGAACTGCTGCAGGTTGTACTACTGGCTGTGCTAGAGCTCTAGGCTCCTTGTGAAATATCACTCTGCGGATCTCAACCACCTTCTCAGGCTGCCTGTGCATCTTGTCTTCATGGAAGACGACATCATGGTTGTGTACTATTTTCCTCGCCTGCGGATCCCATAGGCGATAGCCCATCTCTCCTGACTCACCATAGCCAACGAATATGCATTTAATGCTCTTTGGATCCAATTTACTCCTCTTGTCCTTGGGCACATGGCAGAATGCCTCACATCCAAAGACATTGAGATGCGCATAAGAGGGTGGTTTACCAGCCCAAACTTCCTCTGCAACCTGGAAATCCAATCCATTGGAAGGCGACCAGTTTATGACATGCACTGCCGTACTAACTGCCTCAGCCCAAAAACTCTGGGGTAGGCCTGCATGGCTAAGCATAGAGCGCACACGCTCCTGAATAGTCTTGTTCATGCGCTCAGCCAAACCATTCTGGGGTGGGGTGTAAGGGGCGGTCAACTGACGCTTAATACCCCTGTCATCACAAAACTGCTCAAAAGCACGTGAGACATATTCTCCCCCATTGTCAGTCCTAAGGCATTTCAGCCTATACCCAGTCTGGTTTATGGGATAAGCCCACACTTTCCTAGAAAAATCATCAATGAAGGTAACGAAGTACTTCGCGCCACCCATAGACATGCAAGGCATAGGCCCACAGACATCGAAATGCACCAATGCCAAGGGCTCACTCATGCGTGGCCTACCCGATTTCTTATGCGTAGACCTATTCTGCTTACCATAAAGACAATGATCACACGAGTCAAAACATGCATAATCCAAAGGCGGAAGATACTGCAAACCAGATAATATTTTCATTCCCTTTAAAGACATATGCCCCAAACGGGCATGCCAAAGTGATACATGTGGGATAGAGCCCACTGCCAAAACATGGTCTACAGAAGACCCAGATACAACAAGAGGATAGAGACTACCAGCCTTGGTACCTCTAGCAAGCACAAGTCTGCCTTTGGTGATCTTCCAGGCAGAATCCCCAAAACAGACATGAAACCCTGCATCATCCAACTGTCTTGCAGACATAAGCTGCACGTAAGCGCAGGTACATGATGTACATCCCTTAGCAAAAAGGAACTGCTAGTGGAAAACTGCAACTGAATATCTCCATAGCCCACAATATCAAGAGACCTGTCATCTCCAAGTCTGACTGATCCAGATACAGTACGGTAAGAGTGAAACCACTCACGGTAAGGCGTCACATGGAAGGACGCACCTGAATCCAATAACCAGCACTGTGCATACATACTAGGTGTCTCAGTCAAGTGTGAAGTATCAGAAGAACTAGCTGCAAGTATAAACTCATCACCACCATCGGACTCCTCAGTCTGCGTGACATTAATTTCCTCAATCTTGACGCTGGACTTCGTAGGTACTATGCTGCGATCAGAGGACTTCTCCTGCACTTTATCTTTCCCCTTATCCTTGCGCTTCTCATTGCGCAACTCATGACACTGTGGTCTAATATGGCCCTTTTTCCCACAATGATGACAAGTGACATTTGCATTGCGCCCACGCGACTTACTATGCGACTTGCCACCACGAGATTTAGACCGACCCTTCTGCGAGTCACGACCTCAGCCATTACCACGGTCATACCTGTCATTCCTGCCTCTAACTGTCAAAGCATGACTACCACGAGAGGCATCCAAGTTTTTGCAATTCACCTCTTCCTGAAGAAGAGCACTCTCAACATCTGCCAATTTTAGAGTAGCATTAGAGGCACATAGGGCAGTGCGGAATACATCCCATGACTCATTCAGAGTCCCAAGCAAGAAAAGAGGAGTTACTTCCTCTCCAAAGGTGATATCCTGCGAAGTCAGGTTCTTCAGTATAGCATGGAACTGGCTCAAGTGAGCAGACATAATCGCATTATCCTTCATGCGCAGATCCATAAGCTGCTTCAACCAGTACATCTGACTTGCCGGACTTTTCTTATCATAAAGATTTTTTTATCTTATTCCATAGATCCCATGCACTCTGTGCTTCCTCAAATACATTATAATGTACCTGTTCAGTGAGAGACAATACAATCGTGGACTTGCATAGCTCATCAAGTTCAAGCCAGTCGTCATTGTCCATAGTTTCAGGCTGCTCCACACTCAACCGAAGTGGCTTAATCTGAGATTTCTGCACCAAGACCTGCCAAATTTGACTCTTCCAGTAAGAGTAGTTGGTACCATCCAACTTTGTAATGTTAAAGATGGCACTATCATGCGAAGATGACACCATTATGCAGGCTGAAAATGCCCAAACAGTCCAAAATTGCTTGCTGTTTTACTGCAGAAACTGCCCAAAAATGACCAAAACGAGGTCCAAAGGGCGAGCAAAGTGTGCCAAAAGTTGCTGCCCACTTAGTACTAGGTGCGGTACACCAAATCAGGATATTTCAGCATGAAAAGTACACCTCAGTCCACCAATAACTACTTGCTGTAATAAATTGCAGGTATGCAGTCTAGAGAGCAAACTGTCCCAAAATAGGATCCAATGTCAAGCAAACAATGCTAGGTCCAAAGCCGGCATGAAACGGACATAAGAAAGGCCAATGACAGTGAAAAGAACATGAGCTCAACACCGAAGCATGTCAAAATAACATCTGCCAGTGAAAGGCACACCCCCAGACACTCTAGGCAAAGTGTTCCTGTAACTGCCAAAACCTGACACAAATAGGTGTCTGCTCAAAGAGAAAGATCCAAATATGAGACTCAGCTCATAAGCATCCTGTGAACCAAGAGTACATCAATGCATATCCATAAAGATCGGAGTATGATCCCAAAGTCTCAATGCATATGTAGCTGCTCAAGACATAAACTGCTCCAAATACATGTAAGTGCTCCAATAGCATGCAATTGTCAAAGGTCAAGCAAGCATGTAAAATGCTCCCACTGGCACAAAAGGCGTAAAAGCGAGCTCAGAAGCTCAAACAACCCAAGAGAAAGCACCAGTGATAAGTGACCCTGTCAATGCATCAAGCGCATCCAAGAGAGCATGACATACATGAAGCACCGGTCGTATTAACCATGAAGCAATACATAAGCCCAAATAAGCTCTTGGTCAACTCAATGACATCCAAATAGCAACCAAGATCAGTGATCAAGTAAGCCGGGAATTCTCAAATACATCCAAATCCAAGCTCCAAATGTCGGTATGGCATACACGAACCAAATAGCATATGTCACGAACCAAAGCATGTAATGCAAAAGTCTAATTGTCAAGCAGAGACATGAGGCATAGGCGGTCCACGAGCATGCCAAGTCGATCCAAATGCCAGTGAAGACAGAGCTAATGCGAAGCTCAAAAGCATCCCATAATCTCATACATATGCTCCAAGCCGTCCCCAAATGTCAGAGACATCATGCCAAAGCTCAAAGCATACATCCGGTATCGGTAGGTAAGTGCCAAAGCCTGTAAAGTACCTTCAGCCCACTGTTATTCCAGCACGTATTTACTGTTCTAAACAATAGATTTCAGCCCCGAATTCAAGCCAAAATCATGGTCAAACCAAATGCATACATCCCTAATACATCCGGGTAGGAAGTAGACCACATACGGGCATCAAATAAGGTAACCGGAGTAGAGTATAAGCATCAAATGCCAATGCCAAGTGTGGTTGCCCTATTTCCAGCACTGTATAACAGTAAATAATAGTCCCAAATCAGCCAATATTTCAGGCCAAAATCATGGCATAATCATGTGCATACATTCCCAAGGCACTAGGCATCATGTAGACCAGACTGCATACGGGCATCAAATAGCACAACCGGAATGGAGTATAAGCAACAAATGCTAATGCCAATGGTGCTACCCTGTTTTCAGCCTGTTATGACAGTTTATGATAGTCCCAAATCTGAAGAGATCAGCCCCGAATGATCAAGACCAACGCCCAAAGCTTGAATGACGTCAAACATGAAGTCTATAGCCCTCTTGATCAAGGTAGAGAGCAAGAAGCAATGGCCAAGTGTGGAGCTGAAGAAGATGAGTGCTCACAGCCTGGAAGAAAATGATGCAATCTGCCCTGTTGGTGCTGAACTTGCTGCTGCTCCACATGGGCTAAAAAGGGGGTAATGGGGGGCTCAAGAAGGGCCTATCAAAGGCCTATGACAAGCCTCTTTGAGCCTTGATAGGTGTAAGGCACAATATGAGGGGAATAAGCTTCAAGGGTTTGAAGCCATGGCTGCCCTTGCTGTTTGCAACCTGTAGACTGAAATAAAACCCTGAAAGAATGATCAAATACCTCAGTATCAATGCCTCGAAGGTGCCTCAATAGGCTGGGAAGGTGCTCGGGAAGCCGGGGAGTGATGGGAGCTTGGGGAGATCGGATATGGCTGCCGGGATGGAGACCCAATGCGTGAAGCGAGTCGATGCGAAGGTCGGGAAGCACCGAGTCGAGCTCGAGCAAGAGAAAGCCAAGCTTTGATACCGGTTGAAAGGTGAGAAGGATCGAAGCTTGCACGCGAGCTATGGCGGGAGATCAAGAGCAAGAAAGAGAGAGACAATAAATGGGAACTCCAACAGTCACAATGTGTGACCGGGCCTTCCTTTATTCAAACTGTCACTAAAAGAACAAAGAATAAAGTGACGTGACGGGCGCACGCCACCTGCAGTGTGCAGTGGCGGGTACTGTCAGTGTAGTAATACACGGGGCGGCACGGCGGAGGCGCCTTTACCCCCAACAGTTTTGAGAAACTTATAAGTATATTATCCAGGTTCCACCTTTTTAGTATTCAAAAAATGAGAATTGGGAGATTCCCAAACTCACTAATATTGTGTTAAAATATCTAATTTTTATTTAGTAGGATAAGTCCATATCTTATGTAAATAATCATCAATAAATATCACAAAGTACTTCACGCCACCCAATGATTGATAGGGCATGGGACCACATACATCAAAATGCACAAGAGCTATAGGCTCACCCATGCACGTAGAGTTAGACTTGTTATGAGCATTACATGTCTTATTGCCATAAAGACAATGATCATATGAATCAAAATGCGAGCAATTAAGAGGCCAAAGATATTGCAAATGAGCAAGTACTTTCATTCCTTTCAATGACATGTGCCCAAGGCAACAGTGCCATAAATATGTGGTAAATCGATCATAACTAGTACATGGTTAACGTACCTAGATACAAACAAAGGATAGAGGATGCCAACCTTGGCACCTCGAGCAAAAACAAGGCGACCTCGAGCAAAAACAAGGCGACCATATGTAATCTTCCATGGAGGATCGCCAAAAGACATATGATATCCTGCATCATCCAATTGTCAAGCAGAGAGTAGGCTTTTGGTCAAAGCTGGTACATGATATACATTATGCAAAACAAAAGTGTTGATTGAAGCAACTGCAGTCTAACGTCTCCAATGTTAATGATATCCTGGAATGAAGTATCATTTCCCAGTCTCACAAAACTTGTAATGCTAGGATAGATATGAAACCAATCCCGATGCAGGGTACCATGAAAATAAGCCCTCAAATGAAGTAGCCAACACCACTGAGAGCAAGTAGATGAAGCACCAGTCAATTGAGTAGCATCAAGAGACAAAGTAGCTAAGATATAGTCATCATCAAACTCAGTCTATGCTACATTTATCTCTTCAATCTTTGTGCTAGACTTAGTAGGGACAATGCTATGATCATTAGACTTTGCATTATTCTGCACTTTTCCCTTTCCTTTCTCATTGTGCCTATCATTTCATATTTTATGGCACTGCAGCCTAATATGACATGTCAAAAAGGACTTACATCCATGGCTCTTATTGCGAGATTGCCCATGAGACTCAAATTTACTCCTATTGGGCAGTGAGTCTTTACCAGAGTTATTATTGCCATTACCACCATTTTTACCTCTAACAGTCACTGCATGAGAAGTGCGGACTAGATGAATGTTCAATGTTCTTCCTATTTACCTCTTCTATCAGTCTAGCACTCTCTACATCATCACATTTAAAACCACCCTTAGGGGGATGAGAACTCATAGTAGTACAAAAGGTATCCCATGACTCAACGAGTGTAACAAGCAAGAGAGAGTCAACTTAGGATGATCAACGTGGAAGGAGAAGAAAGCGCTATTTCAAGAAACGACAGCAGCATTTGCATGGGTGCAGTGCAGTGCTGATATTAGGTGTTTCATCTCTTGCTCCAAGATCACCTCACTGTACTGGAACGAGACATATGCTCCAGTCGATAGTGTGTGTCGCAGATATCTCCATTACGACCATCAAGCTAATGCTTTGTCTGATGCACCATTTGTTGTCCTAGAAGGCACCATTTACAACGAAAAAAGTGAAAGGTGAGACGCTTCAACAGAATGCAAGCATGTGACAGAGGTCAATTGGCTCTCTGGGCAGCATGTCATCCGTGTCCGATCAATGCAGTTCTTCACTGGAGCTTTAGGCCACAACCATCAATAACCTCACTATGCTAGACCTGGGAAAAGGCGATATTGGAAAGATCTCCAGAGGTAATTCCAGCTTCATTGGTGATTCAGAAAGAGTTGCTGGTGTGATCACGCATGCGAGCAGGATTCAGTCTGAACAACATCATTCACACTCCATGATGGTGAATGAGGCCGTGACCAAATGGAGATCGAGACGTTAAAGGCAGCAATCTCGAGTGGGAGTGTGTCTGATTAAGGACAGTTGTAGTACTACGTCGTCTTCATCAAACAAGAAGCCATGCTTTTTGGAGAAGAGGGTATTGTTGTTGGGGAGCTTCAATCGACGGCCTGTTGGCTATCCGGCCCGTGTCTTGAAGTGTGAGAGATAGGGGATGATTGTCGTCTAATCGAGAGTTTGTGATTAGAAGCAAGCAGCCAGCAGGTTCTGCAGGAGGCCGGTTGATGTGATGGTGCAGCTCTACGAGCGTCAAATACAACAATCGCAGCAGGTTTGTCAGGAGCAAAGAACGAAGGCAGAATAGAGGTTGCAGTATGCACTGTTGTGGCTTTCTCATGTGGCAGTTGGCTGCATGCTGCCAGAAGGTGGCAGAGTTTTGAAGGAAGTGCCATGGGAGCGCCGGCAAGAGAGCTCGTGAACTGCAAAACACTAAACTAGTACCAGTCAATATGGTGCAACCTATTATGCACATTGCATTTGACAAAGACAAGCAGTAGTAGCCTGAGGCGTAGCTGAGTACCAAGCAAATAGTAAGGTCTTTGAGGCTGAGGATAGATATACATAAGGGGCCTGCCATGCCCCTTTACGTGTAGGTCTTCCCAACCGGAAACGCCGGTTTTCAAAAGCACGAAGTTTTTCTTCATTTTTTGTAATAAAAATTCAAAGCGGTACATCTATACTACATTATTATTTTGGTTGGAGGTTCCTCCATTTTTCTCTCCCCAACCTCCACTTTTTTTCCAAGCCTCTACTTTTCTCTCGAACCTCCAAACTTGAAAAATTTGAATTGCATGAAAAATTTGAATTGCATGCAATGGTGGCTTTAATACCCCCCCACGTCTTCCCCTCCTCCCTCTCTCATGATGAGGATGATACATGATAAATATATCCAAGGTTTACGAGCTTCCTTCGATTCTTCATTGTTCAATTGTGTTTGTGCAGGTAAGCTTGGTTGGATCGTGCATTGAGGCGTTGAAGCGTTCAAGCTTTGGGAGATCGCACGCAAGGAGAAGGTTCTCTCTCTCTCTCTCTCTCTCTCTCTCTCTCTCTCTCTCTCAGTCGTTGGCTCCCCCCCCACCAAGTCGATGCCCTTCGCCATTCGCCTTCACCTTCGAAAACCCCCCCCTTGCCTTGGCGAAATATATATAGATTATTATATAGAATATAGAATAGATTAGTTATTATATATTAGTTATTATTAGTTTATTAGTTATTATTAGTTTATTTAGTTATTATTAGTTTTGTTATTAATTAATATTGTGTTATGTTAATATGTAGATGTTAATGTTTATTATTAGTTTTGTTATTAATTAATGTTGTGTTATGTTAATATGTAGATGTTAATGTTAATTTTATTATTATTATGTTGTTTTATGTTATGCTATTGTTTATGTTAATGTTAATGTTAATGTTATTATTATTATTATGTTGTTTTATGTTATGTTAATGTTTTATGTTATTGTTGTTATGTTAATAATGTTGTTTATGTTATTGTTAATGTTATGTTGATTGATAGTTGTGAATGTTATGTTAATGTTTTTTATGTTATGTGATGTTATTATTGTTATTGTTAATTAATTGTTATCTTAATGTTAATGTTAATGTCTTCTATCTAATTATTATGTTGTGTTATGTTATGTTTATGTTTATGTTGTGTTATTATTGTTAATGTTATGTTATGTTTATGTTTATGTTATGTTATTGTTGTGCTATGTTAATGTAGATTTTATTAGTTGATGTTAATGTTAATGTTATGTTAATGTTAATGTTTGTTTATTTGATGATTTAATGTTATGTTATCTATTTATTAGATTATTAGTTATTTATTGATTAGTTATTATTATTAGATAGATTATGATTATGATTATGATTATGATTATTTATATTTATTATTGTTAATGTTAATTAATGTTAATGTTAATGTCTTCTATCTAATTATTATGTTGTGTTATGTTATGTTTATGTTTATGTTGTGTTATTATTGTTAATGTTATGTTATGTTATGTTATTGTTGTATTATGTTAATGTAGATTTTATTAGTTGATGTTAATGTTAATGTTAATGTTTAATGTTTGTTTATTTGATGATTTAATGTTATGTTATCTATTTATTAGATTATTAGTTATTTATTTATTAGTTATTATTATTAGATAGATTATGATTATGATTATGATTATTAGTTATTAGTTATAGTTCTTATTAGATAGATTAGTTAGTTAGATTAAAAGTTAGAAGATTAGATAGATAGATAGATAGATAACATGAGTATTTTATTATAATTATCTAATCTAATCTAAATAAATAATTATGAAATGAAATGAAATTATGAATGATGAATGATGATTATTATTATATGATATGATTATGATTATGACTATTTTATTTTATTATGTTTATTATTATCTAACTAGCTAATTAGTTTTATTATTGGTTTATCTAAGTAATTTATTTTTTAGATTTGTTTATTGTTGTTTGACTAACTAATTAGTTAGTTTTATTATTAGTTTATTGTTATCTATCTAATTAGTTTATTAGTTTATTTACTAAGTAGTTTATTAGTTTATAGTTTATTTATTGTTATCTAATTAGTTTATTAATGTTATGTTAATGTTAATAGTTATGTTAATATCTATCTATCTAATTATTATGTTATGTTATGTTAATGTTTATGTTATGCTATGTTAATGTTGATGTTGATGTTGATTGATGTTATTAGTTAATGTTTAATGTTTAATGTTTATAAGTTTAAGTTTATGAATATGATGATTATGATTATGACTATTTTATTATGTTTATTGTTATTTTTTAGATTTAGATTAGTTTATTAGTTTATTAATGTTATGTTAATGTTAATAATGTTAATGTTAATGTTAATAGTTATGTTAATATCTATCTAATTATTATGTTATGTTATGTTTATGTTTATGTTAGTTATTATTGTTAATGTTATGTTATGTTTATGTTTATGTTATGTTATGTTAATGTTGATGTTGAGTTGATGTTATTAGTTAATGTTTAATGTTTAATTTTAATTTATGAGTTGATGTTTATAAGTTTAATTTTATGAATATGATGATTATGATTATGACTATTTTATTATGTTTATTGTTATCTAACTAACTAATTATAGTTTTATTAGTTTATCTGATTAGTTTATTTTTTAGATTTTTTAGATTTTTAGATATTAGTTTAATGTGTTAATGTGTTAATTAATAATTAATAATAATAATTTTAATGTGTTGATTATTAATTAATAATAACAATAACAACATAACAACAATAACATAACATAACATTAACATAATTAGTTTATTAGTTTACTAATTAGTTTATTGGTTTATTTATTGTTATCTAAATAGTTTATTGTTATCTTTATCTAATCTAACTATCTAACTAACTAATTAGTTTTATTAGTTTATTGTTATCTAACTAATTAGTTGTATTAGTTTATTGTTATCTATCTAATCTAATTAGTTTGTTTATTTGTTTATTAGATAGATAGATAGATATTAGATTAGATAAACTAATAAACTACTATTAGATATTAGATTAGATAGATAAACTAATAAAACTAATCTAAATAATAAAACAAATAATAAAATAATATCTTAGTTTATTTATTAGTTTGCTAATTAGTTTATTAGTTTGATAATTAGTTTATTGGTTTATTTATTGTTATCTAATTAGTTTATTGTTATCTTTATCTAATCTAATCTAATTATCTAACTAACTAATTAGTTTTATCAGTTTATTGTTATCTAACTAATTAGCTTTATTAGTTTATTGTTATCTATCTATCTATCTAATCTTTACTAAATATTAGATAGATAGATAGATATTAGATTCTATCTAATCTAATTAGTTAGTTAGTTTGTTTATTAGATAGATAGATCGATTAGTTTATTGTTATCTATCTAATCTAATTAGTTTATTTATTTGTTTATTAGATAGATAGATAGATTACTAAATATTAGATAGATAGATAGATATTAGATTAGATAAACTAATAAACTACTATTAGATATTAGTTATCTATCTAATCTGATTAGTTTGTTTATAGATTACTAAATATTAGATAGATAGATAGATATTAGATTAGATAAACTAATAAACTACTATTAGATATTAGATATTAGATTAGATAGATAAACTAATAAAACTAATCTAAATAATAAAATAAATAATAAAATAATATCTTAGTTTATTTATGGTTTACTAATTAGTTTATTAGTTTGATAATTAGTTTATTGGTTTATTTATTGTTATCTAATTAGTTTATTGTTATCTATCTATATATCTAATCTAATTAGTTAGTTAGTTAGTTTATTAGATAGATAGATAGATTAGTTTATTGTTATCTATCTAATCTAATTAGTTTGTTTATTTGTTTATTAGATAGATAGATAGATTACTAAATATTAGATAGATAGATAGATATTAGATTCTATCTAATCTAATTAGTTAGTTAGTTTGTTTATTAGATAGATAGATAGATTAGTTTATTGTTATCTATCTAATCTAATTAGTTTGTTTATTAGATAGATAGATAAATATTAGATTAGATAAACTAATAAACTACTATTAGATATTAAATTAGATAGATAAACTAATAAAACTAATCTAAATAATAAAATAATATCTTAGTTTATTTATTAGTTTACTAATTAGATTATTAGTTTGATAATTAGTTTATTGGTTTATTTATTGTTATCTAATTAGTTTATTGTTATCTTTATCTAATCTAACTATCTAACTAACTAATTAGTTTTATTAGTTTATTGTTATCTAACTAATTAGTTTTATTAGTTTATTGTTATCTATCTATCTATCTAATCTAATTAGTTAGTTAGTTTGTTTATTAGATAGATAGATAAATTAGTTTATTGTTATCTATATAATCTAATTAGTTTGTTTATTTGTTTATTAGATAGATAGATAGATTACTAAATATTAGATAGATAGATAGATATTAGATTCTATCTAATCTAATTAGTTAGTTAGTTTGTTTATTAGATAGATAGATAGATTAGTTTATTGTTATCTATCTAATCTAATCAGTTTGTTTATTAGATATATAGATAGATATTAGATTAGATAAACTAATAAACTACTATTAGATATTAGATTAGATAGATAAACTTATAAAACTAATCTAAATAATAAAATAATATCTTAGTTTATTTATTAGTTTACTAATTAGATTATTAGTTTATTGGTTTATTTATTGTTATCTAATTAGTTTATTGTTATCTTTATCTTCTAATCTAACTATCTAACTAACTAATTAGTTTTATTAGTTTATTGTTATCTATCTATCTATCTAATCTAATTAGTTAGTTAGTTAGTTTATTAGATAGATAGATAGATTATTTTATTGTTATCTATCTAATCTAATTAGTTTGTTTATTTGTTTATTAGATAGATAGATAGATTACATTATATTAGATAGATAGATAGATAGATATTAGATTCTATTTAATCTAATTAGTTAGTTAGTTTGTTTATTAGATAGATAGATAGATTAGTTTATTGTTATCTATCTAATCTAATTAGTTTGTTTATTTGTTTGTTTATTAGATAGATAGATAGATTACTAAATATTAGATAGATAGATAGATATTAGATTAGATAAACTAATATACTATTAGATATTAGTTATCTATCTAATATTTAGTTTGTTTATTTGTTTAGATAGATAGTTATTAGATAGATAGATAGATTACTAAATATATTAGATAGATAGATAGATATTAGATTAGATAAACTAATAAATAAACTACTATTAGATATTTGATATTAGATTTGATAGATAAACTAATTAAACTAATCTAGATAATAAACTAAATAATAAAATAATATCTTAGTTTATTTATTGGTTTACTAATTAGTTTATTAGTTTGATAATTAGTTTATTGGTTTATTTATTGTTATCTAATTAGTTTATTGTTATCTTTATCTAATCTAACTAATTAGTTTTATCAGTTTATTGTTATCTAATTAGATTATTGTTATCTAACTAATTAGTTTTATTAGTTAGTTAGTTAGTTAGTTTGTTTTAATAGATAGATTACTAAATATTGTTATCTAACTGATTAGTTTTATTAGTTTATTGTTATCTAATCTAATTAGTTAGTTAGTTTGTTTATTAGATAGATAGATAGATTACTAAATATTAGATAGATATTAGATTAGATAAACTAATAAACTACTGTTAGAAAGAATTAGATATTAGATTAGATAGATAAACTAATAAAAATAATAATATAAATAATAAAATAATATCTATATCTAATTAGTTTATATTTATATTTATATTTATTATTTTTATCTAACTAACTAATTAGTTTTATTAGTTTGTTTATTGTTTATTGTTATCTAATCTAACTAACTAATTAGTTTTATATTTGTTTATTGTTATCTAACTAACTAATTAGTTTTATTATTATTATTGGTTTTAATATATATCTAGATCTAGATAATAATAAAATAATAAAAATAAAATCTAAATAAAAATAATAGTAAAAATATAATATCTCATTAGATTTAGTTTGTATTTTAGTTTTAGTTATTAATATTTATTTATGATTTATGATTTATGATTATGATATGATTATTTTTTATCTAATTAGTTTATATGATGATGATGATGATGATGATTATGATATGATTATTTTTTATATTTTTATCTAATTAGTTTATATGATGATGATATGATTATTTATGATTATTTTTTATTTTTTATCTAATTAGTTTAGATGAATACGATGATGACGACGACGATGATGATGACTAATTAGTTTATATTGTTCATTTTATGTAATATCTAATCTAATATCTAATTAGTTTATATCTAACTAATTAGTTTATTAGTTTATATGATGATGATGATGATGATGATGATGATAATGATGATGATGATGATGTTTAGATTAGTTAGATGTTTATTGTTATTGTTGTTGTTATTATTATTATTATTATTATTTAGATATTATTAGTTTATTATTATTTAAATATGATTAGTTTATCTAATTAATAATAATAATAATAATAATAATAATGATAATGATGATGATGATGATTGCTGTTGTATTGTTTATTAGTTTATTTATTGTTAGTTTATAATTTGTAATTTATTGTGGTCTTATTTTATTTAGATTAGATAAGATAAATGTTTTAGGATATGTGGGTAAAACTATCCTTTGCCTCATCGATTGTAATTCGTAGGGCATTATTCAACTTAGAAAGCTATTGTTAATTATATTACTATTTACTTATTCGTGGTCATGACTTTCGTTGTTAAGAGATACAACTATCCTTCAGATCAACTTATTGCGATCTGTGGGGTTGGCATGGATGTGGTAGCCCTTCATGGCATTAAAAATTCGTTATTGACGTTTTTAAACTTAGGAGATTGTTTAGTGTGTGAATTATAGTTTCATTGGCAGGGGTGGGGTATGATTTTCTAAGAAAGGATATTAGTTGGTGTGCACCGTGCAATGTTAGGTTCACCACCTAAAATACCAACTCATTGGTCATTGTGGCGTTGGCTTTGATCCTTGACTTTTCTCATTATAAAATGGATACATCCATTGTGACAAAAAGCCTAATCTCTCAATTAGGAAGCCATGAGAATTTGCTTGAAATCTAATCCAAATGCATCTTGAAGACCCACTTGAGTCCTGTGTGGGATAAACAAATTTAAACCTCACTTTAGATGCTACTTACTATAGCAAATTCTATTTTATAGTCAATCTAATGTCATCTAGGATCTTCCACTGTTTGAGCATTGGAAGTTAATGCACGTATGTTTAAATTTAATGCATTGGAAGTTAATCTAATGTCATCTAGGATCTTCCATTGTTTTTAATTTTTAAGATAAGATAATAATAGTTGATATGCACTTGGATGTTGACGTATGTGTTTTGCGCAGCATGGAGGAAAAAAATATGTCTGTAGCAAATGTTGTGCAGTGCGCTCCCAGTGTGCAAATGAATGTGTGCAAAGGGAAAGAGGTTGTAAGGAGGAAGGCAATTCGTCGTGCACTTAGGCATGTTGGAGGATATGAAAGTTCTGTTAGTTTTTTGAGATTCATTCATTGCTTCGATGGGCTTGAGAAGCAAGTAAAGGCACTGTTTCGACGTCAAAGGGCTTCGATTTCTCTTGATGAAAGCATTGATAGCCGTCTACAGAGGATTGAGAGAATTTTGGAGGAGAAATACGAAGGGAACCTTTGTGATGGGGTGAGGATACATGATGAGTTGGAAGAAATCAAGGGTTACATGGGCGAGATATATGAGCATGTGCGAAAGTATTGGCCATGTATTGGATCCTTGGATGATCATGATGAGAAGATGAAAGATCTTATTGACAGTGCTGGTCGTATAGAGGATGGCGTATGTGAGTTAATTGCTCACAAGAATGAAAATGTTTCCCTTGATGTGCAACTTACTTCTTTGAAAGTTTCCCTTAATAGGTTTTCGGCAATGTTAACCCAGATGAATCACCGTGTGGGTTCATTCCCTTTCACTCGAGAGCATTGCCCTTGATATGCAATTTGCTTCTTTCAAAGTTTATATGGATAGGTTTTTGGCAATGTTAACTTGGATGAGTCGACGCTGCATAAGCACATCCTTGAAAACCTCCATTTTGAAAAACATTGTCTATCTCTTCCAAATTGAAAATCGCTACATACTTGATATATATAATCTTTGTAAGACTTTTTAAATGAGTTGTGTAAAGACTTTTTAAATTGATGAAAACATTGTCTATCTCTTCTAAATTATTAAGATTTTTTTATTTTTAATCTCATTTTGATAGTTTAGATTTTCAAAATTTCACCTTGGTATTGATCTTTGGATCTTTAACACGTTCGAGCCTTTGCCAAGATCTATGTATGGATCTAAATGAATGAACATCCATTAGTAGGGCTTGCACACACACACAGAGAGAGAGAGAGAGAGAGAGAGAGAGAGAGAGAGAGAGAGAGAGAGAGAGAGAGAGAGAGAGAGAGAGAGAGAGAGAGAGAGAGAGAGAGAGAGAGAGAGAGAGAGAGAGAGAGAGAGAGAGAGAGAGAGAGAGAGAGAGAGAGGCATGGCTATATATTTGGTGAGTGTCATGTGTACATGTGGATGAATGGACATCCATTGAAGAGGGGAATCATTAATTGGATTTTGGTGAGCACTGTGTATGTGTGTGCCCATGCATGATTATTTACACGTGTTCGTGTATGACTGTTCTTTTGTCTTGGAGTCCAACACACTTTCGATTTAGGGTTTTCAGTTGGAAATGTGTTTGTCTTCAATGGCTTTGAGATTTGAGATTTGAGATTTCTCTGTTGGGACTCTTATACTCTATTGAAAGTTTCGTGCAGTCGTCATGGAACAAAGCAAAGCTATGGACGATGTTCCAGACATAGTGCATTCGACTCCATTGAATGCAATTGATTTGGTTGAATCAAAGAAAACAACGACAACATCATCTCTTCGACGCTTGCCTGCTTGGAGCCGTTCGCATGGGTATGGGAGATATTTGTTATTCTAATAATTGTATATTCACCAAGCTATTTTGTTCTTTTTTGGAAGATAGTCATTTTTGTATTTTGTTGCAGCCAAAATGTGGAGTTTAATAGAGTGAATAAAGTTAATGTGCGAAAGATGAAAGAAGTGGCGAGGCAACAGGGAGGGCATGTTAGTAAATTCACAAGGACATCAACGATCCGAAGAAACACAAAGGCTGCTTCAAGTTCTTTGGAGTTTAAAAGCCTCGAGACCAAGATGGATGAGTTGATGGAATTGCAGACGAGTTTATCCACACGTGTCGATCATGCACTTGCTATTTACTCTGCAGAGTTGCATGAACAAGCTAAGGGTTTATATGGTGTTGTGTGTGAGACAAAGCACACCCAGAGTGTTCTTCAACAAGTGTCGAGTGGTTTGGGCGGTGAAGTAAGAGAACTTTCAGCAATTGTCTCTGAGACAAGTAGGTTGATGAATTTGTTGTTGAATGATATGTGGGCATCGTTTTGGGGGCATCGAGATGATCGTGAGCCTACGATTTGCCAGAGGGGTTGTCGACTACCGTTTTTGCAGTTCCAAATGAATGTTAATAGGTTCAATGCCTTGCTACAACAATTGAGTCGTCAAATGAACGGTCCCAATTGAGGAGGATTTGCTTGGCTGAGGCTTATGATCTATTATCATCTCGCTTATATCTTGCTTGGAAGTGCTTGGACCAATATTTTTTTTGTAATGATGTGTGCTTCCTTTTTGTGAAGCTTATATTGGTTTTAATGTAACGATGTGATATTCTCTCTCTCTCTCTATGGTTTTAATGTAAGAATTCTATGGTCTAATTGTAATATTCTCTCTCTCTCTCTCTCTCTCTCCAATATTTGGTTTAATTTATTGGTTCGATTTATTGATCTATATCTATAGTAGTTTATTTATAGATATAATTATTATGTCTTGCAATCTAGAGAGAAACTTCATTGGTTTTTGCTATGTAGTACGTATCAAAGAGTAATATTTTTGCAATGTAGTACGTATCAAAGAGTAATATTTTCTGAAAAATATGTTTCAATGTCTAGGAACTTGCTATGTATTTGAATAAGATTGTGTATTTTTTCTCTTTTCAAGAGTTTGTAAATATTAAGTACATTTTTATTTTTAAGTATATTGTCTCTTTCTTGAGGTTTGATCTATAGAAATACTTATTATGTCTTGCAATCTATAGAGAATAGTTCATTGATTTAAAAATCCTAACGCTTTATAGTTTATTGCGCATTCATGTTGAAGAGTAATGTTTGGGTTTGAGTTTATTGCTATGTAGTACGTATCAAAGAGTAATATTTTTGCAATGTAGTACGTTATAGTTTATTGCTATGTAGTACGTATCAAAGAGTAATATTTTTGCAATGTAGTACGTATCAAAGAGTAATATTTTCTGAAAAATATGTTTCAATGTCTAGGAACTTGCTATGTATTTGAATAAGATTGTGTATTTTTTCTCTTTTCAAGAGTTTGTAAATATTAAGTACATTTTTATTTTTAAGTATATTGTCTCTTTCTTGAGGTTTGATCTATAGAAATACTTATTATGTCTTGCAATCTATAGAGAATAGTTCATTGATTTAAAAATCCTAACGCTTTATAGTTTATTGCGCATTCATGTTGAAGAGTAATGTTTGGGTTTGAGTTATAGGTTGGGGGATCATGCGTCGGTTGTATATAGCTTTTTTTTTTCTTTGGGTTAGATATATCTAATTGTATAGAATATATAAAAATATATGATGATTCTAATTTTGACTATCGTTGTTCCTTGCACGTAGGAGGATTGTGATGATTTAAATTGTTGTAGTATTTTTTGGATTATGTGATTCTAGATTGATTCTGCTTTTAAGTCTTTTTGAAAATATACTATTCCCAATCAAGACTCTCCTTGAAATAATGCATGTTTTCTCTTGATGTGCAGGCTCTGTGAGAATCCAAATAATATGGGATTAAATAATCAGAGAACTAGCAGGGATTATGTGTTGCGTATTCATAGGCATAGACTCAACTCTACATGATATAGACGACGACAAATTGCTAGGCTTAGGGCTCAAATGGCAAGACATGACCAGAGGGGGTATAAAGAGATGTGTTCTACTATAGTTGAGTACCGGCACGTTTTGCAAGGAGGGGCTCTAAATCATGATAGCTTGATTCGTGAGAGACTTCACAGCTTGATTGAGCAGCAATTTGCTAATGATTATAATTATGATGTTGAAAATCACCAAAACTTAGGAAATGCTGTGATTAATGAGTCACGTGTCAATAATGTACCAACCTTTAGTGCTCAAAATGGAGGTTTTTGCTCCATTTTACATGCTTTGCCTGCAATGGATATTCATCCTGCAACTACAATATTGCTATTTCAAGACCCAATTGTGCATTCCATGGGGAGTCTTTCTGAGATGTGTGAGCGATGTTCGGCTAAATTGTGGAGATGTGAGGCTCAAGTGCAGGGGTCTGTTTTGTTCGGTAAACATTGTTGTTGAAATGGAAAAGTAATGTTGCCACAGTTGCAATATCCACCACAACTATTGCATGATTTGTTGCATGGTATACATCCTCAAAGCAGAGTATTTAAAAATAATATACGAGCATATAATAGTGCTCTTGCATTTGTGTCACTTGGTGCCAATGTTGATGAGCTTTTGCCTGTTGTGGGAAATTCTTATACCTTTAGAGTGCATGGCTCCATTTATCATCGTATAGGCTCTTTGATTTCTAATGTGCAACGACAGGAAAGGCCAAGATTTGCACAACTTTATGTTTATGATACTGAGTATGAGTTATCTAATCGGTTGGATGTTATACCTAATTTATTGCCAAACTTGCTTGGGGAGCTTCAGTCTATGATGCATCAACACAATGCATATGCACAAGCTTTTAGATCCGTGGGTATGCAATTGCAAAATAATCCCTTGCATGATTTGAGAATGACTATTTTTGGGGTTCAACATGCTAATAGACAATACTCAGTTCCAGTGGCAACTGAGGTTGCGGCTATCATGCCAGGACAAGGCGATGAGAATACTCTTGATCGTCGAGACATACATGTTTATAGTCAGGATGGACGATGTATTGCTATTTCAAACTTGCATAGGGCATATATGCCAATGTATACGTCCTTCTTTTTCCTATGGGTGATGATGGTTGGCATGTAAAGGTACCTTATAGTGGTGTTAATGTTCCAATTAATATACATGGATTATCTAATAAGGACTGTGTTACTCAGATGCAATTTTATGCATTTCGACTACAAGTGCATGAGGACACTGAGGTGTGCATATTGCGGGGTGGCCGATTGTTGTAACAATTTATTGTTGATGCTTATTGTAGTATAGAGCAATGTAGGTTAGCTTGGTGTCATCAAAATCAATCAGTTTTACGCTCGGAAGTTTATAAGGGCTTAGCAGATATGGTGGGAGTGATGGATGATGGGCCGATGGGGATTATTGGTGCCTCTGTTGGTAAAAGGGTGGTTTTGCCGTCTTCTTTTACTGGTGGGCCAAGACACATGTATCAGTTGTATCAGGATGCCATGGCTATAGTGCGAAGTAAGGGAAAACCTGATCTGTTTATAACGATGATATGTAATCCAAAGTGGTTAGAGATAACTAATGCTTTGTTGCCTGGACAGACTGCTTATGATCGTCCGGATTTGACTGCTCAGGTATTTCATAAAAAACATGCTGATATGATGCATACATTGTTGAAAAGGAATCTGTTTGGAAATGTTGCAGGCTATGTTAGTGTGATTGAGTTTCAAAAGCGGGGGCTACCACATTCTCATACTTTGCTAATTTTGGAGCACCCTTTTAAACCCTCTGAAGCATGCCATTATGATAGATTTGTTTGTGCTGAGTTTCCTGATAGAGAAAAGTTTTCAGCTTTGTTTGAAACTATCTCAAAATGCAGTGTCCATGGTCCTTGCGGTGTAATGAATCCCAAGAGCCCTTGCATGCGCAATGGTCGATGCACTAAAAAATTCCCTCGGAGGTTTGTGAATGTAACAACTGTTGATAGCTCTGGCTATCCTATTTATAGAAGACGAGATGATAGAAAGACAGTCACAATAAAGGGTAATACTATTGATAATCGATGGATTGTTCCATGCAATCCGTACTTGAGTAAAAAATACAATGCACATATAAATGTTGAGGTATGCTCAACGGTGGCAGCTGTCAAGTATTTGTATAAGTATATATACAAGGGACATGATCGTGCAACGATTAAATTTTCTGTTGGAAACCCAGGGTTAAATGGTACGACCTTTCGTGAAGTAGATGAGATCGAGAGTTATTTAGATGCACGGTATGTTTCTGCTTCGGAAGCGTGTTGGCGAATATATGACTATGCATTGCACAATGAGAAGCCTGATATACAGCGGTTGCAGTTGCACTTGCCTGGTGAGAATTATGTGGTGTTTCAAGATACAGACAATATATCACATGTTATGTAGAATGAAGATATCAGGAAAACTACTCTTACGGAATGGTTTGTGTACAATAGTGTTCATCCAGAGGCTAGAGCTATACGGTATCAAGACTTCCCGATGTATTGGGTGTGCAATGCACAATGAAAGGTATGGACGAAGAGAAAGCGTGGAAATACGTGTGGTTGAATATACTTTGTGCCGCCCACATCTGGTGAGTGTTATTACTTGCGAATGCTCTTGACAGTGTCTCGAGGATGTATGTCTTTTGATGATTTGCGTACTGTTGGCAACATGGTGTACAACACCTTTAAGGAAGCCTGCATTGCAAAGGGCATGTTAGAGGGTGATGATGAGTGTGTTGTGTGCTTGGAAGAGGCTACATCTGTACAAGTTGGTGCCCAGTTGCGTGCTTTGTTTGCTGCAAATTTGGTCTTCTGTGAGCCTGCACAGCTTGGTCAGCTCTGGGATAGGTTTATGTCACCGATGGTGGAGGATATTTTGTATAAGTTACAGCTAGAGCATGTGCATATATCTTCTGCAGTTCTACAACAAGAGGCATCAAAGAGGGCTTTATTGCATCTTCAGGATCTTTTGCGACAGCATGGGCGAAGATTGTCTGACTTTGATGGATTGCCAGAACCTCATCGAACAGATTCTCAGTTGTGTGCTAACCCTCTTTTAGAAGATGAATATGCATATGATATACTGGAGCAACGTAGAGTTTGTGTTTGTATGGAGGCAGTGTTGAATGATGGACAGAGGGTTGCATATAATGCAGTTATGGGTGCCATTGTGTAAGAAGTTGGAAATAGTTAAAATGTTGATAATATGCCATGTCACACTGACATTGGTATATAAGGAGATAAGTTGTAATTTTCCACATCTTTTTGACATATCAATACAATTACAATCTTTCTCTCCCTTCTTGCTCCAAGCTTCCATGGCTTCTTCATCTTTCCTGTCTTTCTCTCTCCAATTCTAGTCTTTCTCTCTCCTCGTCACTCTATTTCTCTCTCTTCCTGCAGTCTTTCTCTCTCCTCTGCAGTCTTTCTCTCTCCTCTTCTTCTCTCCCTAGTTCTCTCTATGACAAGTGGTATCAGAGCCTTGGTTCTTGGTCCCAGTTGGTCCCTCATTTTCACCTAGTTACAACTTTCTAGTTACATGGAATTTTGAGTCACAGGTACACAAGTACGGGAACAGTAGGGGAGTTTCCAAAGCATCTCTGGACCACAAGGACTGCATGCAGAAGCATTAATGGCAGCTTTCTTGGGAGTTTACACCTCCTGACCACAAGGATTGCATGCAGAAGCATTAATGGCAGCTTTCTTGGGAGTTTACACAACTATGGCTGGAGGTATTTTGGTGAAGAGAGAGCAAAATTGCTGTCCTGTCTCATCTTCCTCCATTTCTTCAGGTTCCAAGAGCTCGAGCTTCTCAAGGACCTTCAAAGCATGAGTCATATCCTCTTTCTCTAGTAGCAAATGCATGAGAACCTCTAGAGCCTCTACATTGCTTGGGTGTTCCGTCAAGAAATCCTTCAATGCCTCTTCAGTGGATCCTTCCAAACAGTCAATGCTTTTCCAGAAATCCTCACCTAATGCTTCAGGACACGATGAATTAGAATCTTTAGTGGATACATTCCCATCCTTTTGATCATGCAATAATGACGGTTCATCTTCCTCCACAATCTTCTCCAGAACCTTGTGCACATTATTTTTGACCGCCTCACAAGCTTTCTCATCAACAATCTTCTGTGATGCATTCTTGTTCACCACCTTCTCCAAAGGAATTGCAGGTTTGGCGGCTGCTGCAGGAGCACAAAATGCGAGCCCTATGCTGCCTACAAGCAAAGCTCTGTCAAATAGCATGAAGAGCCACGTAACTGGGAACATAATAACTCGGTCTGGGGGCAAGGGAGGGTTTCTATCCAAGCCATGGCTGTCAGAGTTGTTGCGAATACGGAGCCGAGAGTTGGAATTATCAAGGGAGCCGCGAGCTGGAGGGTTATCAACAGCACTGTTCCGAGCACTGATGTGTAAGGCATTGTGACAAGTGAAACTAGTCCTACCTGGCAAGATAGATCTTGAATGAAGGGCAGTTGCCGAACTCTACCGCTTCAGCAGATCAAAGATCTATCCTGGCAGAGTTCAGTTTTGAGCACCATGGCTTCGTCCCTGTCGGAGATTCATTCTTTCAAGTAGCTCCAACGTTCTGTGTTCCCCTAGAGCTGGGATTGCACAAGCGTGGTGATTTTGGCAAAGAAAGATCGGATTGCCGTGGTGAGATGTTGATAGTCATTGTCAGGTGCATCCTTCTTCTTCTTCATCAGCGCCTCCACAGTTGCAGCTCCTTCCTCTGCAATCTGTGCTTGGCACCTTGACTCGTGCACCATTTCTCTAAGAGACAGGAGCTGCGCTTCAGCCCAAAGAGCTCTCTCTTCCCACATCTCCCGTGCTCGATTTAGATCCTCCATTTCTTCCTGCAAATTGTGCAGAATCTCCTGCACTTGAGACCACTGCTCTGCCTCTGCTTGCACTAGAGCCGCTATTCGTTGGATAGCTACCTTGCAAAACATTTCCTCATTCGAGGCCTGCTCATCAAGGAGCACATTGCTTTCCCCACTTAGCATTGAACGGTACTCCTTTCTTACATATGCATCATCTTCTTTCGTCTCAGACAGTTTAGAATGTAAAAGATCTAGCTGCTTACACAGTGCAGCCGTCTCAAGCAGACATCTTTTCTCATTAGGGCATTTGTGGCATCTTGCGCGACTGTGCCATAGCCAGTGTTTGAAAAGCTTTGCAGGCGTCTCAGAGCTTCTTTTGCAAAGCTGCCACTACTATAGATTTTAGAATGACTCAATGTCATTTGTTCATCTTCTTTCCAGCAGTCCACTGTGCATAAATTGATGCGGAAGTGGGCTCTCCTGCCACATTAAATCGTCATAGTTGTCATCCTCCTCCACAGGCATTGATGGAGGAGTTTGACCTATGAAGGCTTTCTTATTCATGCATGTGTAACTGCATCTCCATCACCTGAGAGCAAGCTCCTTTTCAACACGAAGTAGGTTGCACTCAGCCATGAGCACCTCTGCCTGAAGCTTCTAGTCATCTACGCTCCAATCCTGCTGCTGCTGCCACAAGCTACTATTAAGGATTACAACCTTATCTTCTTCTGCTTGATGATTTCAGTGCCATTCTCACCTTGTTAAAAGGAGGAAGAGGAGTGGACGTTCTTTTCTGCTTAGCAGATTTCAGCAGTGTGGCAAAGGCATCAAATGGACCCTCGAGATGGCCGTTTTCTCCTCGCAAGTCCTTCAAGCTCAATTGTATCAGCAAGCATGTGCAGCTCAGAATTCCAAAGAGATCTGCCTTCTGTACCATATGTTGCATTTCCAGGAAGGGGAGTCCAAGGGTGTTGACTCTGGAACATTCCAAACTCCTTGCCAGCTCCCCAAGCATTTAGAGGAGTCATAGATGCACCATTTGGAGCTTTGTAACTGCTTTCAAACATATTTGAAGCTAATGGAAAGCCAACAGAGAGAGAGTTGTCTCTTGATCTAGACTCCATATACATGCCATCTCCATCCACCAAAGAATTTCTACATTCCCCTTCAGTGATTGAACCAGTGGCTGACACATTTGAAACTACTAGTTCAAGGGGCAAAGCATTTATCGGTTGCCTTCTTCAGTTCCTTGGCTAAAACAGGCTGCAGTCCAAACAGGGACAGATTTGGAAAAGTTGCTATAGAAATTAGTAGCATCATTCTAACGACAAAGAAACAACTGGAAGTGATACTAGTTATCATAAGCTTCGAGTGGAGCCATCAAACGTCTCTTTTGGACATATATTTCTTGAGTTAGAGCCTATTTGGTACTGGCAGTTCACTAGCAGTTTACTGTGGACAGTTCTGGAAATTCTTAAACAGAGAGGGGTATTGCTACTCCTAAATTCAAACCAGGATTTCTACTTGATACTAGACATCCTAACCTTCGAGTCAAGCTATCATACACCTTATTTGGACTTCTATTTTTCAAGGAACATCATATCTCTTCAACTTGACTGCAATGGCAGCAACTAAGAACAATAGTTCCAGCTCTAGTGAACAACGTTGGCTTCAAATACATGCTAAAATGGACAAACTTGGACAAGGTTGGCTTCAAACACAGGCTAAAATGGACAAAATTGGACAAGGTTGGCTTCAAACACAGGCTAAAATGGACAAACTTGTACAAGATCAGCTTCAAACAAAAGCTAATATTGACAAACTTGTAGTTTCGATTCAACAGTGTATTGCACTTACGGAAAAAACAGCAGGACCTGAATCAAATTCTTATGCTTATAGACAACATGTATATGCTGATGGTACACACTATGATCCACATGTATCTTATGAATATGAATAGCAACAATATGCAAATGAATATGAGCAGTATGCAAGTACATCTGGACAGCATGTTAATGCTTATAAATATGATGTACCATATCATAATGCAGAGTATCATCCCATTGAACCTTGGCAGCAGAATGGTTATTATGGTCAACATGCTTATGCTTATGAGCATCCATCTCTTCAGCAAAATAGTTCTTATGGATGTAACAGAAATGGTTATGCTTATCAGTACACTTCTAGCTTTGATCAACAGCAAGCAAGTGATTATGACCAATACAGTGGGATCAATGATCAAAGGCAACATGCTTATGAATGTGAGCAGCAAACTGCAGTGGAAACAACTGCATATGCTCAACCTAACTGTCCCTCTGATGTGCAGCAGGACTATTATCACCATATGCAGTATGGACAGCATGAGCAATATGGTTATGAGTATGGACAGCCATCTGTTGTACATGATGAGCATGGACAGCCATCTGTTATGCATGAGCAGCAAGATGACTATGAGCAGCATGTCAAAAATATCATAGAGCTGACTAATGGTGATGAACAGGTGTGTAAATTGCTATCTAAAGCTAAACGTGTTAGACACCTTACTAGTGATACAATACGGGAATTGCATGCTGCGGGCTTATGCTATCGTTGTGCTAAGCCACTATCTTGTAACCACCAAGCCACATGTAGTGCAAGGTCTGCCAAAATAATCTTGCTATTCGAATATTATGATGTAAATGATGAAGAACATCTTGTTGAAGATGATGAAGAACATCTTGTTGAAGACCATTCTGGTATGAGTCCACAACAAGAAGTTCAACAACAAGAAGTTCAGTTCAAGAAGGCAGATTATGGACAGCATGTGGACTTGGAAGACCATCATGCAATGGAGACTTTGTTAGTGAGTACTATCATGATGATCATATTTCCAGCAGTATTTGATTTCGATCTTATGAAAGTTGATCCTATGCATGGCAAAGATACAACTTTTCCTTTTGATCCGGGAGGTTACAGGTTGATTTTGACCTCCTGTATAGATTAGTACTACTATTGAGTATTAGGTAATCTTTTCTTTTATCCCTTGTAATGCTGTATAGAGTAGTACTCTGTTCTATCCATCTCCTCTTTAGTTTGTTTCTAGGTTTGTTTTTGAGGACAAAAACTTTTGGGAAGGGATGGATTGTAAGAAGTTGGAAATAGTTAAAATGTTGATAATATGCCATGTCACACTGACATTGGTATATAAGGAGATAAGTTGTAATTTTCCACATCTTTTGACATATCAATACAATTACAATCTTTCTCTCCCTTCTTGCTCCAAGCTTCCATGGCTTCTTCATCTTTCCTGTCTTTCTCTCTCCAATTCTAGTCTTTCTCTCTCCTCGTCACTCTATTTCTCTCTCTTCCTGCAGTCTTTCTCTCTCCTCTGCAGTCTTTCTCTCTCCTCTTCTTCTCTCCCTAGTTCTCTCTCTGACACATTGGTGGAAACTTTGGGGATGTTTTTTTTTTGGATGGTCCCGGTGGGTCTGGAAAGACGTTTCTTTACAAGTGTTTGCTTGCTAGGTTGCGCAGTGATGGTCATATAGCATTGGCAACGGCATCATCTGGCATTGCTGCTTTGCTTCTGCAGGGCGGTCGTACTGCTCACTCGAGATTTAAAATTCCATTGGATCTATGTAATTGATCCACCTGTAATATTCCTGTTCAGAGCGATCTTGCTCAACTTTTCAGACAATCGAGCCTTATTTTATGGGATGAGGCTCCCATGATGCACAGGTTTGCATTTGAAGCTGTTGATAGAGCATAAAGAGATATTATGAGCTGTAATAAACCATTTGGTGGAAAGGTTACTTTGCTTGGGGGTGATTTTAGGCAAATCTTGCCCATCGTGATGAAGGGCTCCCGTGAAGATATTGCTAATGCGGCACTATGTTGCCCTCGTTTATGGCAGTATGTTAAGGTGCTAAGGTTGTCTGGGAATATGAGGATGTCAACCATTGGTGGTGTAATGGATAATGGATTTGTTGGTTGGATTCAAGGGATAGGGGATGGAGTGGGTATTACGGAGAATTGTGATAAGTTACATATTCCATCTAGCATGGTATTGAAAGGGTGCTCTATTGAAACCTTGGTTAATAGTGTGTACGGTGAAGTATCCGTGGTGAGAGACTTTAGTGTGTACGGTGAAGTATCCGTGGTGAGAGACTTTGGGGCATATTTTAGTGAGCGTGCTATACTTGCAGCACGGAATACAGAGGTGGCTTCTTTGAATCATTGTGCATTGCAATCGATGCCAGGAGAAGTTATACAGTACTATAGTGCGGATTCCATTGCAGAGATAGGTGATAGCTCATTTTTATACTCTGTAGAGTATTTAAATACACTGGATCTTGGAGGTGGATTTCCTCCCAATCTATTGTTGCTAAAGATGAATGCACCTATTATTCTGCTTAGGAACTTAAATCCAGCAAAAGGTTTGTGTAATGGTACACGGTTGATGTGTAAGGCATTCAATAAAAAAGTGATAGATGCTGAAATAATAACAGGGACAAATGTAGGGGAGCGAGTTTTTATTCCTAGGATCACTTTTATTCCTGGCACCTTGCAGTTTCCGTTTGCTATGAGGCGGAGGCAATTTCCTATTCGATTGGCCTTTGCTATGACAATCAATAAGTCGCAAGGCCAGACATTGTCTGTTGTTGGTCTTTACTTAAAGACACCAGTATTTACACATGGACAGTTGTATGTTGCATTTTCAAGGGTGAAATCCTCATGTGGTGTGAGGGTGTTATTAGATGAGGATGGAAGCACTGTGAATGTCACAACGAACATTGTGTACAAGGAGGTACTTCAAAAGATGCAATGAGGTGCATTGCTTTTTTGCAAAGATGCATACGGAGATGAGTTTTTTGGAGAGTGGAAGATATGCTTGCATTTTTTTAGAGATGTATCTATTGAATTTTGATGGCTTCGTAGTCCTTGCTTGGTGTGTAGGTGAGATAGCCTCAAAGCTGTATTCGGTTGGCATATACTCGATCGTAATTGAGTATATATTCCCTGCACTATATATAAGTGTTTGCTTGACTTTTGCAGATGCCTACTCCAAGCTGGGGTTATTATCCAGCTTCTAAGTATCAGAAGGAACTACAGTGTAACTTGCGCGCAGTGACAACGGATGATATTATAAGAAGAACGCTTGCAAGGGTCATTGAGCATTTGTATGATGATGTCAACATAGAGATTTTACTTCCAGTCTTTATTGAGGTGGTGCATTGTGGGTATACTCAATGCTTTCGAGTGCATATGGGTGAAGCTGAGCAAGACAAGAGGTTTCGGTGATCTCACACTGATAGAATACCAAGGGGGTGGTCGGCGTATGAATTTAAGGACCTCAGTTGTTTTGTGACGCTACATCAAGCTATGACAATGCTTGCCAAGGGGTTTGCAAGTGTTAAGCCAGGTATTGTTATTCCAATGTTAAGTGATCTTTGTCAATATTGTTGGATATGTTCATATTTACGTTGTGAGCTTTTAAAATTTTAGGTGCAAGAAAGAGAGGAAAGACTATCATGTCCCCTATACCATCACCGGGACGAAGAGTGGCAATGGGACTTGCTTCTCCTAAGCATGCTGTGTTGGAGAATGGAATTTTCCCCAGTGATTCCTCAAAGAAAAGAAAGCTTCATTTTGGTTAGGCCCGATGAAAAGTTTCAACATCTTTGTAGCGTTTGGATGTAGATATGTATCTATATCTACTTATCATAGGTGTAATCAAGAAGTGGTACTTCGTGGTTTGTTGATACTTGGATTTATGGTACAAAGTTTTCGGCTCTGAAGCAAGGTTTGGTTTTGGGCTTTACTTCACCTATTTGTATTTGATGCTTGGATATGCTTAAACTTTGTGGTTCCTTTTAGCGTAGCAATGTTATTTCTGATTGTAACGTCGAATGATCATGAAGAGCTACTTCTAGCTATTGCGCATAGCAGGTGTTGTTGTTTTAATGTTAAGTGGAGATTGGACTTGCTTCACCTGGCCATACTATATTGGAGAGCAGAAATACGATTATGTCCCCTATACCATCAACAAGACGAAGAGTGGCGATCGGACTTGCTTTGCCTGGCCATGCTATGTTGGAGAGTGGAAAATTTTCCAATTATTTCTCAAAGAAAGAAAAGCTTCGTTTTGGTTAGACCCTATGGGAACTGTAAATTTTTTTGTAACATTTGGATGTAGATGCATAGGCACAATCAAGGAGTGACACTTTGTGGTTTGTTGATACTTGAAATTGTGGTGCAAGGTTATTGGTGCAGTCTCTAGAAGAAACTTTGGTTTCGGGCTTTGCTTCACCTATGTGGGTTATTAATACTAGGAGTTTGCATGCAATGCTTGGACAAACTTAAATTTGTGGTGTGGCTCATATATCTTTTATTTGTGGTTCGTTTCACCGTAGGAATGTTATTTCTCATTGTAACATCCAAGGATACAAGTTGTTTCTAATTGTTTTGCAGAGCAAGTATAGATACAAGTCTATAAGTTTGGTGCATGGTCATTGCATGTATATATGAGTCTATGTACTCCTTGATGCAAATGCATATTTGGTCTTTTATACATGAGAGAGAGAGAGAGAGAGAGAGAGAGAGAGAGAGAGAGAGAGAGAGAGAGAGATGTTCCAGACATAGTGCATTCGACTCCATTGAATGCAATTGATTTGGGAGTGATTGAGTGAGTGTGGATAGAGGGGGGAGGTGTAAATGGGATGAGAGATAGAGGGGTTGTGAGTAGAGGAGAGTAAAGCATGCGATGTTTTTGTGATAGCATTATCCATTGTGCGATAGGGAAGTGAAGCTGCCGTGCGATATAGAGGAGAGTAAAGCATGCGATGTTTTTGTGATAGCATTATCCACTGTGCGATAGGGATGTGAAGGTAGCTTCACTTCCCTCGCACCCCGCTAGCGTTCCTTGCGCGCGAAGCGCTCTAGGAATGCTAGTTCTTATATCATCGAAATACGCGGCACAGAGGAGGAGGCATGGCTCAGTGCCTAGCTGCAGCATGCAGGGTCAAGTTCCCAGGGAGAGCAGGCAAGGCTCTACGCATCGCTCATTTTTAGGGTCCTTTTTTATTCTTATTCATCGGGACTGGGATGAACCCATCACCTTCGGTGGGCCCTGTAGGTACAAATATCCTCCGCCGGTCTTTGTGGTGGTGGTAAGATAAAAAAAACGAAAGGCATATAGGAGAGAGACATGAATGATTTAACAGTGCAGCCGGTCTAATGGAGAATGAACAGCATTAAAAAAGAAAAGAAAAGCCTCCATGCTTTATATTGTAATGCACTTGAATGATGGCAAACGAGAGAGAGAGAGAGAGAGAGAGAGAGAGAGAGAGAGAGAGAGATACACTGCTAAGAGATGGCCTGCAAAACGTCCCATTTCTCCTCCCACCCATTATATCTTATTCAATTGTTAAAGTAAGTCTCAACCCAACTTGGGTTAATGTTAACTTGGGTTCCCACACTTCCCCCCTCGCATGGAACTTGTTGCACAGTAAATAAGGTGTTACATGGTAAACACGTGGATGTGTTTTGGAACTCGCAGGATGTTGCATGGCAAAAGATTTGTTCTCATTTTACCTGTTTCGTTTTCATGTTGCCTTCTAGTTGTTTTGGATGAATCCATCAATGAACTGCATGTATCATTTCTTGTTGTATTTCTGCTTCATCCTCCTCATGCTCTAAATCAGTGTGTTGTTGTTCTTGTTCCTGCATAGTTTTATCTTTTGCCATGCAGGGAGTTGTTGTCGTTGTGAGCTGCTCTGGTTGAAACATTGTCGAGTTCTCTATGTAGTATGGCTTGATTCGACAGACATGAGCAACGGTTTTTGTGACCTTTTGTTTATTTTGCAGCAAAGTATGTGGTTTTTCTGAGATTTTGGAGTACTTGATAAGGACTTATCCATCTATGCATCAATGATTTTGGCAAGCTTTTTTTCCTGACAGGATAATACACACTAACTTCATCTCCTTTTTTGTATTCTGGTTCATCAAATTTCCTGTTCTGACGCTGTTGAGCTATCTGCAAGTTTTTCTGAACACTTGAGATCATGAGTGGTTGACTTTTTTGCAGATGGATGTACCAGTCCATGGCATCTTTGGTCTGTGGTGGCTGAAGTTGCATTGTATTGATATCAGTTTGGTAACCGTGGATCCCTGCCATATAATGCTCTAAAAGGGCTAATCCTGGCTGAGGCTTGAACTGTTGTCCTATAAGCATGCAAAATATATGACAAATATATGTCCCAGTCCTCTTGTGATGGATCCACATACATAGCAATCATGCTTTTTATTGTTTTGTTCAATCTTTCAATCATAGCCATTTGTCTAGGGATGATAGGGTGATGTAAAGATCTGCTGGATTCCCATTGCCTTGCTGATGATTTGCATGATATTGGAGGTGAACTTCCATTGTCTGACAATATTTTTTCTGGGCAGGTGTCTTGTGATGACTTCGTGATCTATCAGAAACTTGGCGATTTGGTTTGCAATTGCTTCTAGAATGGCTTTGGCTTCAGCCCATCGTGTCAAATATTCTATAAGGACAACTATGTATTTGTTTCCATTGATGCTTTCAGGAAAAGATCCCATCAAATCCCATGCAACTAATTGAAACGGATGCTCCACTTTGATGGAATGTAGCAATCCATCTGGTTTATGTGTAGGCATTTTGAATCCATGGCATTGTGGACATGACTAAAGGTATTTTGTGATTGTATGTCTCATTTTGGGCCAGTAAAACCTTGCTCGCAACATGTGTAGGACCTTTTTTTCTCCCGCATGACCAAACAATGGATGGCTGTGATGGTAATCTAGATACACTTGCTGCAGCTTTGCTGATATGTATATGCGGGGTTGTTGATTGTTTTGTACATAGTGCAAGACTTTGTTTTGAATGACATACTTCTTTTGATCTGGATGTAAATTTGTTGATTGAAGATTACCAATGATTTTGATGATTTTGGGATCTGTTGTTTGAGCCATTGCTACTTGTTCTTGTGTGGATGGTAGTTCAGTATGCATTATTATTACAACCTGAGTGTTTTTGATTTCTGACATGCTCCTTCTCAATGCATCTGCAATCACATTTGTTGTGCCTTTACAATGTTTTATTTTAAAATGGTATTCCTGTAGGGCCAAAATCCATCTCAATAAGTGTCTTGAAGGATGTTGTTTGTGCAACAATGTGATTATTGGATTATGATATGTTTCCACAATTACTTCTGGGCCATGAAGATAAGGATGCAGCTTTGCATAGGCCCAAACAATGGCCAACAATTCCTTCTCTGTTGTTGTGTAATTTGCTTCCGCCCTTTTCAGTCCTTGACTTATGTAACGTATGGGATGCCATCCTTGTTCTTTTGTTTCCTGTAACAAAACAACTCCCAATCCTTGGTCAGATGCATCTGTTTTCAGCAAAAAAGTTTTTGTAAAATCTGGGTAATGTAAAAGTGAAGATTGTGCAATTTGTTCTTTAATTTTTTCAAAGGCTTTTTGACAGTCAACTGTCCAATCATATTTTTCGGATTAATATGTCATCCAAGTAGATGACAAGTACCTTCCTTTCTATGAGATATTGGAATAAATTATTGCCCATTCTTTGAAAAGTGCTTGGAGGGTTTGTCAACCCAAAAGGCATGACTTTGAATTGAAATAGGCCCATTGGTGTGCGAAAGGCCGTTTTGGGAGCATCTTGTTGATTTAATGGAATTTGCCAATAGCCTGCAGCTAAATCGATTGAAGTAAAATATTTAGAATTGCCTAATTGGTCAAGTAAGTCATCCAACCTCGGTAAGGGGTGAACATCTCTAATAGTGACTTTATTCAAGGGCCTGTAATCTACACAAAAGCGGTATTGTCCATTTGGTTTCTTCACTAGATGTGGCTCAACTGCCCATGGACTTTTAGATGGTTCTATCACACCCATAGCTAGCATTTATTTAACTGCATCATTTATGATTTGAACTTCCATGGGTGACCTTCTACGCATTGGCATCTTTATGGGTGGTCCTGGGTATGTTGGAATGTCATGACACACTCGTGCATTGATGGTGGTCTGTTTTGAAGTTGCTGGTAAAAGATTTGGATATATTTGTAGGATTCTTTGGATGTCCTTCTATCATTGTTGTTCAGGTACTTCTACTATATGTACCTGCTGAAAATAGTTAGTGCGTGGCAATGTTGTGAATGGAATAGGTGTGGAATTGGGAAGTTCTAAGACTTCATCCTTGAAATTTAATATGGCTTGATGTTTTCTTAACCAGTCACATCCTAATGTAATTGGAAATAGTTGGTGTGGAAGTACATAGGCAGCATGATAAAGTGTCTGTCCGGCTAATGGTAATGGTACTATGTCTTGTTGGTGAGTGTGATATAAATGCTTTGTGTCCCCAAAAAGTACTAAAATTGGGTGTGCTTCTTGTATCCTAAGCTGTAACTTTTGTGCTAGTGAATGTCTAATTGATGAAAATGATGCTCCACTGTCTAATAAAATAGTTACTAAGGTTGTGCCTATGGTAAGTGTTATTAATGCAACTAAACTATTTGTTTTTTGAATTGTAGAGGTTTGCACATGCGAATGGCTTTGCCTCAACAACTATTTGATCAAAGGTTTTCCAGCACACTGGCAAATGTGGCTGCTGTATTGTTCCTGACTTGGACATTTTGAACTTGAGGTTGCTTCGCTTTGAGTCAATTGCAATGCTTCTTCACATGGCCATATTTGTTACAATAAAAAATATCAAACAGGTAAAGAACGCTTTTCAGCCCATTGTGCATTTTGGACATTAATATCCATTGGTGTTGGGCCATCCAATACAACTTTGGTTTTGTTTTTGCTTTTCGGCATCTCAGTATCTTCAATGACACCCCTTCTATCCTCTGTGCAATTTGTATTGCATCATGAAGGGTCTGTGGACCTTGATCTCGTACTCGCCTGGCAAGATCTAAACGTAATCGAGGCCACAAGAAAAAGAGTTTCATAGATTTTGACATAGTAGGGTTAGTCGGTGTTATTATCCGATTAAATTTAATGGCAAACTGAGCCACAGTTTCTCCTGGTTGTTGTTCACATTTCTTGAGTTGTTTTAGTGATGACTGCGTAATATTTTGATTTGCAAAATGTTTGATGAGCGAGTGTAAGAGTTGTGCTAATTGATTTTAATATGATTTGGTTGTTGCACATACCAGGTTGCAGCCAGCCCTTCAAGTAATGTATGAATTTCTCTCGTCTTTTGCTCATCCATCCATCCATGATAGCTTGCGACATTATCAAAATGATCCAACCAGGATAAAACATCTTCAGTTGGTAATGCTGCAAAAAAATGAGGCCGTACTCACGGATTTGATGTAGTTACTAGACGTTGTTGATGATGCTCAAGAAAGGCCAAGAGAGTATGGTTCATGACATTCATCTGATGTAGCATGGAATTTATAGTATTCAGCATTTGATCTATGTATGATGGATGTTCTGCTTGTTGCTGATACATTGGCTCGTCCTGTGTCGCAAGTCTAGAACTGTGAGGGCTAAGAGGAGATCTTGGCGATGTCATCTCCACCAAATGTAATGCGCCTAAATGATGGCAAACGAGAGAGAGAGAGAGAGAGAGAGAGAGAGAGAGAGAGAGAGAGAGAGAGAGAGAGAGAGATGGCTTGCAAAACGTCCCATTTCTCCTCCCACCCGTTACATCTTATTCAATTGTTAAAGTAACTATCAACCCAACTTGGGTTAATGTTAACTGGGGTTTCCACAAAATGTTAAAGAAAAGCCCAAAGCATACCGTTTATTTAGAAAAAAAGTGTAAACACTAAAATTCCTAAAAGTTTTTTGAAGATCGTATCATGTTTAAGGGGAAGGAAAAACTATATACAAGGAGAATACTAGAGAGAAGGGACCCTTCTCTAGCTTTTCGAAGTCTGTTTGTGCAAAGAGAGATGAGAGTCACTCATAAATTCAAGACAAAAATGAGAAGTCGAAAATTGGTTGAAAGGAGGACGTTTTGTAAAAAGAAATATTCGGCTAATACAAATTCCAGTTCTTGTCAAGGAGGTAGGTGATCTTGTTTTGTTCAAGTTTTTCCAAATAGAGTTTTTCACATTGAACACAAGACCTTCAATGTTTATTTTATAGAAGAGAGTGTTTATTAATTTTTGTGTTCTATATTAACTGTGTTGTCGGTTTGCTTGTGTTTGGTAAATTGTATCTTGTAGAGTTTAATACTTTGACAAAGTCAATACACTTTCTGGCACTCCTTTCCTTCTTGTTTTGGGGTTGTCTGTGAGTTCATCCTTTCCATCACTCGTGAAACAATGCAAAGTGGGGCACAAACCCTAAAACGCAAAAGGGGTGCAAACCCTAAAACACAAAGGGGATGCAAATGCTGAAGCACAAAAGGGATGTAGACCCTAACCTTAAAACAGTGCATCCTCCTAGAGAGGTGACCTAAACCTTACCCTAATTTTTATCCATATAAGGGTGGGAGGTCTCAATTGTATTTACCCTTTTGGTGCACCCATGCTATGGAACCTCTATCAATACAACTATTGAAGCTTTCTATTCTCTTCTTCTATTCTATTATTATGTCTCCATGGTTGGTATTCAATGAAAGAGAGTAAGTGAAAGATGTGTTGAGCAAGGGATTGAGGGAAGGTGAAGCTCTTCGTCGTCTTCTTCTTCTTCTTTACTAGCTTCTTGACTGATTTATGTGCTCACGATGGTGGATGCAAAGGAGCGATGATATTGGATTGTGTTGCTTGGGTCATGGAACCATCTTCGAGCCTTCAAGCTTTCAAACTACAATGCAAGAAAGTAAGTTGGTGAGTTTACTACACCTCGAAGCTAGTCTTGTGTTCTTGCTTTCTTGGAATAGAGAGGAGGATGCATGGTTAGTTAGAGTGCAGTGTCGAGAAACAAGGTAAGAGGTTGCCACCAAAGTGAGTTGCAGCTTTCTAAAACAATAGAAGTTCATCCAAAGTCTTGACTATTGGTGTGTTTGGCTTGACATTTTGGTTCCATTTCTGGGACCAAGAACGATACGTGGTGCAAAAAGCCTAATCTGGGATGTCTCTAACGATTTCGTAGCTTGGCCAAAGATTTACATTTGTCAAATGGCCTAGGTGTGCGCATTTTGAAAAGGTTTGACATCTGCACGTATATAAAGGTGATTCTTTTTAACCACCGAGATTCTCACACTCCTACCATATGGTGGAATAGGAGGCTTGTGCATGGATGTGGATGGAATCGATAGAGTATCGAGACCATCCACGTTTGTGCCTAGCATTTCAAAACACATCCAATCAAGTTACGACGGCTAAATCGCAGAAGGATTTGGATCACTGGATTAAGATTGAAGCAATAGCAATTGTAAGGGTGGAAAATTTTACAAAACTCAAACTCAAATCTGCAACAAAACTCGAAAAATGTAAAGAGTCAAAAACATAAAACTTAAAATGCAAAACTCAAAAATCAAACTTGTTACTTAAACAAATCATCTCTACTATATATTAACGAGGGGTCGGGGCTTGCTGCCACGTGGCAGCCCCTGACCCCCCCGTTTGCAGAGACGCGGGGGTGCCACGCGTCGGGCACCCCTCGCTCGCCCGAATCGCGGGCGTCGGTCGGACCGGCGTCGGCCCTCGCGCGAATCGCGGGGGTCTCCTCGAGCCGCGTAGGCTCCTCTCCTCGATTCCTCGGCAGCTCCTCGACGTCCTCGGCCTGCGTGGCGTCGCCGCCCCCTCCTGTGCCTCCTCGACCTGCGTTTGCTCGAGCTGCGTGCAGCGTGGCAGTACTGGCAGCAGCGGCCAGCCAGCTCTATATAAAGAGCTGCTGCTTCTGGGAGTGACAGTTGTGTAGAAGAGCTGCTGCTTCTGGGAGTGACAGTTGTGTAGAAGAGCTGGGAGCGACTGTTGCGACTGCTGGGAGCCTGCTGCAGGTATCCGATTTTACTCTACCATGTGCACTTAAATATTATTGAGGGGGAATAAGTCAAGTTATGATTATCTATAGGTCAACTGCTGGGAACGACTGTTGCAACTGCTGGGAGTGACTTCAGTGAGCAACTGCTGCAGGTATCCCATTATTCCAAATATGTCATTTTCTCCCAATTTTGTAGTTAGATAGGTTAATCACTTGACATCAGTAGCAAGTCTCATGGGGTGTTATCCGCCCATCTATCTCATTAAAGCAAGCTTAGGCCTAACTAATTGTTTTTCTTTGCATCAGTTGGCAAGTTAGTTCCTTGGTTTAAAGATTCGTCTCTTCACTTCAAAGAAAAATCAGATCAAAACGTATCAATGCTAACGTCTGGATCCTTTAGAAACTCATTTGTTTCAAATAAACCACTTTCTCTTAAGAAAACCATAGCACTATTTCTTGAATGTTTTGCCTCACGTAAGAATCAAGGCTTTGGATAGCCTTATGATAATAGTAAATCTCATATACGCCTCTACTTAAATTAGCTTCTATGCAATCACTATCTTCCTATTGGACTGTTTGAGTGCCGCATAAGATAGGAGTTAGTTAGGTAGATTCGTACATTATAATGTACGAATCGTCATTGTTTGAGTGCCACATAGGATAGGGGTTAGGTTAGGTAGAGAAGACCTAGATTGTAATAGAGGTATGGAGTCATCATTTGAGTGCCATATAAGATAGGAGTTAGGTTAGTTACATGTGCCACATAGGGTAGGAGTTAGGTTAGTTACATCCATACATTATAATGTAATAGAGGTATGGAGTCATCATGTTAGGTAGATCCAAACATTATAATTTAAGGAAGATTTGGAGTTCTTTGCCAATCAAAGAGCGATATACCCCTTTGAGTCACCATCGATAGTTCTTTAGCGTTGCTTGGTATGATGGACAAATTTTGAATTAAAAGTGGTGGTTAGAATGATTGAACAGGGGCAAGATAGTGATCCGCAATATGGGTACTATTGGATTAATGTTGTAACAAAGATAAAATTTGGAGATGAAAAATAAGGATTTGTAGTGTATAGGATTATGATAAGATGCTAAAAAGATCGTGATTAAATCTCCAGGGAGATGATGATGATAATACGGATACTTAATATGTTATATGCAAGTTATGGGATGTGTTATTTAGAAACTATCGAGATTGTGAGAAATAGAGAAGACCTAGATTAAGAAAGTGAAATGTTGCACGAAATGAAAGCTGAGATTTCTATGGATGAGGGGACTAATAGACTCGGTTATAATGACACATGAACAATGTTTAAGCTCCATATAATCCCTGCATATAATTCATTCAGTAACAATAGGGTTGATTGCTATGATCATGACGATAATGGAGAGGATAAAGTTAAGCTCTGTGTGTGTGTGTGGTTAGGTAGATCCAAACATTATAATTTAAGAAAGATTTGGAGTTGTTGCCATTTGGAGTGCCACATAGATTGCTATTCAAGGGTCTATAATAATGTTTTAAAACAAGTTATTTATGCTTCATATTCTCCAAGAATAGGGTATGCTTTTCACAAAAAAAACACTATCTTGCAGCAAAGGGATAGTTCATAGTTAGATGCTGCACATTAGAGCCACTACCACAATCTGGGAGAGGAAAAGTTTTTATGTGTAGAGGCATTGTTCGAGTGCTGCATAAGATGGGAGTTAGGTTAGCTACATCATACATTAAAAAAATATTCTAGGTTTGGAGTCATTGTTTGAGTGCCACATAGGGTAGGGGTTAGGTTAGGTAGATCCGTACATTATAATGTAATAGAAGTATGGAGTCATCATTTGAGTGCCATATAAGATAGGAGTTAGGTTAGTTACATCCATACTCAGCTCAACCTCCATAGAGCGCACGCACACACACACACACACACACACACACGCCTCTACTTAAATTAGCTTCTATGCAATCACTATCTTCCTATTGGACTGTTTGAGTGCCGCATAAGATAGGAGTTAGTTAGGTAGATTCGTACATTATAATGTACGAATCGTCATTGTTTGAGTGCCACATAGGGTAGGGGTTAGGTTAGGTAGAGAAGACCTAGATTGTAATAGAGGTATGGAGTCATCATTTGAGTGCCATATAAGATAGGAGTTAGGTTAGTTACACGTGCCACATAGGGTAGGAGTTAGGTTAGTTACATCCATACATTATAATGTAATAGAGGTATGGAGTCATCATGTTAGGTAGATCCAAACATTATAATTTAAGGAAGATTTGGAGTCACCATCGATAGTTCTTTAGCGTTGCTTGGTATGATGGACAAATTTTGAATTAAAAGTGGTGGTTAGAATGATTGAACAGGGGCAAGATAGTGATACGCAATATGGGTACTATTGGATTAATGTTGTAACAAAGATAAAATTTGGAGATGAAAAATAAGGATTTGTAGTGTATAGGATTATGATAAGATGCTAAAAAGATCGTGATTAAATCTCCAGGGAGATGATGATGATAATACAGATACTTAATATGTTATATGCAAGTTATGCAAGTTATGGGATGTGTTATTTAGAAACTATCGAGATTGTGAGAAATAGAGAAGACCTAGATTAAGAAAGTGAAATGTTGCACGAAATGAAAGCTGAGATTTCTATGGATGAGGGGACTAATAGACTCGGTTATAATGACACATGAACAATGTTTAAGCTCCATATAATCCCTGCATATAATTCATTCAGTAATAATAGGGTTGATTGCTATGATCATGACGATAATGGAGAGGATAAAGTTAAGCTCTGTGTGTGTGTGTGTGGTTAGGTAGATCCAAACATTATAATTTAAGAAAGATTTGGAGTTGTTGCCATTTGGAGTGCCACATAGATTGCTATTCAAGGGTCTATAATAATGTTTTAAAACAAGTTAGATGCTACACACACACACACACACACACACACACACACATAGGTGTACATACTCACCTTCCCTTTCAATGCATGTTGTCATGAGATACTAAGATAGATTGATAAATTTAAGTTCACAATGCATGCTCCTAAAAAAGAAATAGAGCCAAACTTTACTTTGGGTAAATATATTATTTATGCTTCATATTCTCCAAGAATAGGGTATGCTTTTCACAAAAAAAGCACTATCTTGCAGCAAAGGGATAGTTCATAGTTAGATTCTGCACATTGGAGCCACTACCACAATCTGGGAGAGGAAAAGTTTTTATGTGTAGAGGCATTGTTCGAGTGCCGCATAAGATTGGAGTTAGGTTAGCTACATCATACATTAAAAAAATATTCTAGGTTTGGAGTCATTGTTTGAGTGCCACATAGGGTAGGGGTTAGGTTAGGTAGATCCGTACATTATAATGTAATAGAAGTATGGAGTCATCATTTGAGTGCCATATAAGATAGGAGTTAGGTTAGTTACATCCATACTCAGCTCAACCTCCATAGCGCGCGCGCGCGCACACACACACACACACACACACACACACACACACACACGTAGGTGTACATACTCACCTTCCCTTTCAATGCATGTTGTCATGAGATACTAAGATAGATTGGATAAATTTAAGTTCACAATGCATGCTCCTAAAAAAGAAATAGAGCCAAACTTTTTACTTTGGGTAAAGGCTTGCGTGGTTTCAAATTCTCTATAAAGGCTTGCGTGGTTTCAAATTCTCTATCTTATCTTTACATCATAAGGATGATTTTAGTGGTTAATATTGATCAAGTGCTATGACTTTTTTTTTCCAAATTGAACTTAGGAATCCAAAGTTTAGTAGGCTCAATAGTGTGTATGTGTTTGATTAATTAATGTGTGTATGTGTTTTAGTATTAAAAATGTGTGATAACATTGTTATGTTTGTGTTAATAGTATGTATTCATATGTATATATGTGCTAATAATATTTTAATTAATATTTTCTTCATTTAAGTTGTAATCAATGCTTTAATACTTTAATCAATCTCCTTGATGAGTCCTTTTGTGTAATGGTAGCAAATGCATCTTTCATAACTAAAGATTTGTGCTACATTAAAGTTGAATGGAATGTATAATAGGCCTTTTAGCCCATGTGCAAGACCCAAACCCCCATGTGAAAAATGCTTGCGTGGTTAATATTGATCAAGTGCTATGACTTTTTTTTTCCAAATAATAGGCATTTTAGCCCGTGTGCAAGACCCAAACTTTACTTTGGGTAAAGGCTTGCGTGGTTTCAAATTCTCTATAAAGGCTTGCGTGGTTTCAAATTCTCTATCTTATCTTTACATCGTAAGGATGATTTTAGTGGTTAATATTGATCAAGTGCTATGACTTTTTCTTTCCAAATTGAACTTAGGAATCCAAAGTTTAGTAGGCTCAATAAAATATTTTTGGAAAGAAGAGTCCCACAATTTTTGGAAAGAAAAGTTTTGTGTAATGGTAGCCATTTCTATAACTTTCTTAAATAGGTCAAATTTAAAATAGCAAATGCATAATTCATAACTAAAGATTTGTGCTAATAATATTTTAATTAATATTTTGTTCATTTAAGTTATAATCAATGCTTGAATACTTTAATAGTTTAATGATTTTATGATGTCCCTCATGTATGTATGGATATTTATGCTTTGATGTGGAGAAAAAGATGTGTTAGATATTTTCTCGACATAGTCTCATTGTGTCTCTCTCATTTATGCATAAATATTGTAATACTTTGGTGCGCCTACGTCATGAAAGTATTCAATTACTTTTTAAATATATTCTCCGTGTGTGTGTGTGTGTATGTGTGTGTGTGTGTGTGTGATCTCTTAATACTTTGTGTAACCATGGCAGTATGGAGCATGCTGAAACATCTGATGCAAGAAACAATGTCCATGTACCAGACATTGTTTTGTGTACTCCCAATGCACGAATGAATGTGCGTAAAGCCAAAGACATGGCTAGGAGGAAGTCAGTACGGCGTGCCCTCAAACGTGTCAAAGGACACAACACTTCCGTTGTATCCCTAAAGATCCTGCATCGGTTAGATGCAATTGAGAAGCAAATCAAGAGTTTAAACAAACGTCAAAGAGCTTCAAACTCCTTCTGTCAAAAGTTTGGTGATCGCCTTCAAAGAATCAAAAAAATCCTGGCAGAAAAATATGAAGGAGGCTTGGCTGATGGGATAATGTTGCAAGATGAGATAGATGAAATAAAGGGCTATATAGGAGAAATCTATGAGTTGGTTCGCAAGCACTGGCCAGGGTGTTCTTTGGAAGACCATGCAGAAAAGTTGCGAGACCTTGCTAAGAGCAATAATCGTATAGAGGATGGAGTGTGTGAATTACTGGCTCAAAGGAATGCAAGCGTGCTTGCACCTGAGAGCATTTGCCTCGATGTGCATGTCACATCTCTGAAACTTTGCCTCAATAGGTTCTCTGCAATGTTGAACCTATTGAATCGTCGCATGAGTTCATCATCCAATGCATAGTGCTCTTAGCATATCAAGCGATTTCAATAACCTTTTGTCGGATCCTCCGATAGATATGTCATTCTATTGTTGGGTTTGAGAATTTTCATGTCATTTGGACTTTTGTATGCCCCAGGATAATGACATAATATGCTCTTTCAATTTATATTCTTGCACATGTAAGATTATATTGTTGCTTATGTGATGTTATAATCTTCAAATTTTATATTGAAATAGTGTTTACAACAAATTTATCTTGAAGGAAAATCTTTGCTAAAGTCTTCCCTAGGACATAAAATTTAGTACGCATAGGACATAAAAGTATGCGATTACTAATATCAAAGTACATTTTTCTTTTTATCTCAGGTTTTTCTCGACAATGGTACTTGCAACACGTTCTGTGCCTAGAGATCATGTATTACGTGCACGTAGAGAAATGCTCAAAATTACTAGACATAAACGTAGGCACGTTGCAAGAGTTAGGACTGAATTACATGTTCGTGACCATGCAAGAGATATGTATGAACAACATCATGCAAATGGAAACTATATGGATGTCGGTATCCCAAATCAGCTATATCAAACGAATCAATTTCGCGCTGCATCTTGCTCTGTTGCTCATGATTTGGTATCCTTTGAGGTTCAGATGTCTACTGCAACTCGACAATACAATCCTAATGGTGGCTTGAGTGTGCGTAGGCAAATGCTTAATGTTACGAGAGCTGAACGTATGCACATGGCAATAGTTGGAACAGAATTGCAACAACTACATCATGCTACCATAGATAGAGATAGATACAATAGCATCCAAGCTACAAGTGACCAAATGCCAGTTGCACCATTATTGCCGTTGGATGTTCAACCACCTTCTATTCGTCAAGGAGACAATGCAACTATCCACAATATAGATGTTGAGATGTTGGATAACCATGAATTGCTACCCTTCGGAGTGGGGGTACGTAGCATAAGTCCACAAAGAAATGGAAACACAAATAATCCAAATGGTGGATTAAGAAATTGTAGGCAAATGCTTGATGCTACTAGAGCTGAACGTAGACACAGGGCAAGAGCAAGAACGCAATTACAACAATTGCATCGCATTACAACAAATAAAATTGATATAAGTGCTCAAATGCCTGGCGCACCATTACTGTCCTTAGATGTTCAATTGCCTCGCCTTATTCAAGAAGAGAATGAAGCTATCCATCATGCAGATGCAAGTACTGAGATGCTACATGACCAGTACAATATTCAAGCTCCTATATTTCTACCTCAAAATGGTGGTTTTTGTTCAATTCTCCATGACATGCCACCTAATTTGGATATTCATCCATCAGTAACAATTTTGCTCTTCCAAAAACCAAATTTGCATGCAATTGGTACCCTTTGCAAGGTTTGTCACCATTGCATGGCTAAGTTGTGGCATGATGAAACTAAAACAATGCGTACAACTTCGATTGGAAAGCATTGCTGTAGAGAAGGGAAAGTAATTTTGCCACCTCTACAGCAACCACCACAACCTCTGTGTAATTTGCTTGATGGCACACATCCACAAAGCAGAGAGTTCAAAAAAAATATACGTGCTTATAATAGCGCATTGGCTTTTGTTTCAATGGGTGCAAAAATTGATGAGCTTTTGCCTCAAAATGGAAATGGTTATACTTTTCGAGTTCATGGATCAATATATCACCGGATGGGTTCCCTATTGCCAAGTGAGGATGTACAACAAATGCCAAAGTTTGCACAACTTTACATTTATGACACTGATCATGAGTTATTGAATCGCATGGGGGTTTTACCTGGGCTTTTGCCAGACTTACTACAAGAGCTTCAACAAATGATGCATGATCACAATGCGTACGCACAGGCCTTTATAGCAGTTGGTGCAAGCTTGCAACGCAATCCATCAGTAGAAATAAGAATGTCCATTTTTCAAAATCGATCCACGTCTAGACGATATTCAGTTCCCACTGCAAGTGAGGTTGCTGCGATCATGCCTGGACAAGGTGATGATGATACACTTGATCATCGTAGCATTCAAGTTCGCACACGACAAGGCCATTTGATTTATATTTCTAACTTGCACAAGGCATATATGCCACTGTTATATGTTCTTCTTTTTCCAAATGGAGAGGATGGATGGCATACTAAAGTTCCATATGCATTTATTGATGCTCATGTGCATGCCAATAATCTTGCAAATAAAGATTGTGTCACTCAAATGCAATATTATGCTTTTCGACTTCAGATTCGAGATGATACTAATGCATGTCTTTTAAGAGGTGGTCGCTTGCTACAACAATACATTGTCGATGCTTATTGTAGCATTGAGCAATGTAGATTGGCTTGGTGTCGTCATAATCAAGCAACATTGCGAGTTGAAATGTATAGGGGATTGGCTGATATGGTCAATGGTTCGGATGCAGTTGATGCTAATATCATTGGGATTGGTGTGGGCAGGAGAATAGTATTGCCATCTAGCTTTACAGGTGGACCAAGATTCATGTACCAATTGTATCAAGATGCTATGGCAATTGTACGTAGCAAAGGTAAACCTGATTTGTTTATCACCATGACATGCAATCCTAAGTGGTCTGAAATTACAGAAGCTTTGTTGCCTGGTCAAAGTGCACATGATCGACCTGATTTAACTGCTAGAGTTTTTCATTTGAAACATAAGAACATGATGCAGTCGATAGTGAAAAAGGAGTTGTTTGGTAAAGTTGCTGGATATGTGTCCGTCATAGAATTCCAAAAGAGAGGCTTGCCTCATTCACATACGCTCTTGATATTAGAACCACGCTTTAAGCCACTAGAAGCACGTCATTATGATAGACTGGTGTGCGCTGAGCTGCCTGATAAGGAAAGGTTTTCGGATTTGTATCGAATTATTACTAAATGTAACATACATGGTCCGTGTGGTGAGTTCAATCCAAGAAGTGCTTGCATGGTGGACGGAAAGCGTATAAAGGATTATCCAAAAAAGTTTATACATACAACTACAGTTGATAAATCTGGTTATCCTTTATACAGACGTCGAGAGGATGGAAAAACTCATAATGCTAATGGTAACCTCTTGGATAATCGATGGATAGTGCCTTACAATCCTTATTTGAGTTCCAAGTATAGTGCTCACATAAATGTTGAGGTTTGCTCGACAATTGCAGCTGTCAAATATTTGTATAAATATGTATATAAGGGCCATGATCGAGCAACCATTCGGTTTACAAGTACGCGTGGCTCCGGTTCCAATGATATTGTCGTAGAAAATATTGATGCACAAAATATTGATGAGATTGAGAGGTACTTAGATGCACGATATATTTCGGCTTCAGAAGCATGTTGGCGAATATTTGAATTCAAACTTCATGATAAGAAACCCGATATTCAACGATTGCAAATACATTTACCTGGAGAGAATACTGTTTCCTTTCGTGACTCTGATAACATACGTGATGTGGTGCAAAATGAAAATGCTCAAAAAACAACTCTCACAGAATGGTTTACATGCAATCGTTTGCACCCTGATGCTAACACAGTTCTCTATCAAGACTTTCCAATGTTTTGGGTTTGGAATGCACGCAAAAAAATGTGGACAAAGAGAAAGCAAGGAAACACATGTGGTCGAATATACTTTGTTTCACCTATGTGTGGAGAAAAATACTATTTGCGCCTACTACTCACTGTATGCAAGGGTTGCACATCGTTTGAGGCATTGCGTACGGTTGATAATGTGGTATATTCAACTTTTAAGGAGGCTTGCATTGCAAAAGGAATGTTGGAAACAGATGATGAATGGCAAATGTGTTTGCGTGAAGCTGCATTGATGCAAACCGGTGCTCAATTAAGAAATTTGTTTGCATCCATCTTGGTATTTTGTTCGCCTGCCCGACCTGGGGCTCTATGGGAAGAGTTCTTAGGTCCGTTGACAGAGGATATAAAACATCGACTCTCCTTGCAAAATAGGCGAAATGTTGATATGCAAGATGAGGCCAATAATCATGCATTGATGCATATTCAAAAACTTTTAGATCAACATGGTCGCAATTTGGCAGAGTATCATGGATTGCCTGAGGTGACAATGCAAGAATATACAAATCCTTTGATCCTTGATGAACAACTATATGATAAAGTAGAACAAGAGAATACATTCTTAACAATGCAAGCTTTGTTGAATGATGGACAAAGAAATTGTTTTATGGCAATAATGAATGCCATTGATAGTGGTTTGGGTAAACCATTCTTCTTAGATGGCCCAGGCGGTTCTGGAAAAACATTCCTATACAAATGTTTGCTTGCAAAGCTTCGCAGTCAAGGTCGCATTGCAATAGCTACAGCATCCTCTGGTGTTGCTGCATTGCTTTTGCCACATGGTCGTACTGCCCATTCAAAGTTCAAAATTCCATTACAGGCAGATAATAATTCTACATGCAATATACCTGTTCAAAGTCATCTTGCAGCACTGTTAAAAGAGGCAAGTCTTATTTTGTGGGATGAAGCTCCTATGTTGCATCGTAATACCTTTGAGGCACTTGACAGAACTTTAAAGGATATAATGCAGTGTGATATGCCATTTGGTGGTAAAGTTATTCTACTAGGTGGAGATTTTAGGCAAATATTGCCTGTTGTACCAAAGGGTACCTGTGAGGATATTGTCGGTGCTGCTATATGTTGTTCCAATTTGTGGCAATATTTCAATGTTTTGAAACTTACACAGAATATGCGGGTCGCATCAGATGAGGGTCAGTTTGTTGCATGGTTGCAAGACATTGGAGATGGAAAAGATTTAACACATACTAATAATATATTGCAAATTCCACCTGCATTGTTGTTGAAGGGAGGATCTATGCAAGACTTGATCAATTTTGTCTATTGTGAAATGAATTGTGTAATTGATTACAAAACGTTCTTTAGTGGACGTGCCATTCTTGCACCTCGAAACAATGATGTGGAAATGATAAACAATCATGCATTGCAGCTGATGCCGGGAGAGGTTAAACAATACTACAGTGCTGATTCTGTGGATAGAAGCGAGGAGAACTCATTCCTCTATTCTGTGGAATATCTAAATTCCCTTGACCTCGGTGGAGGTATTCCTCCTCATATCTTGCTGCTCAAAGTAAATGCTCCAATAATATTGCTCAGGAACTTGAATCCTTCTAAAGGTTTATGCAATGGTACTAGGCTGGTATGCAAGGCTTTCAATAACAAGGTCATTGATGCAGAGATAATTACGGGGACCAATATTGGTGACAGAGTTTTTATCCCGAGGATAACTTTCATCCCAACTACACTGGAACTTCCTTTCTCAATGAAACGCTTGCAATTCCCAGTCCGTTTGGCGTTTGCAATGACAATCAACAAATCTCAAGGCCAAACGTTATCATGTTTGGGAATATATCTAAAAACCCCAGTCTTTACTCATGGTCAACTCTATGTTGCTTTCTCCAGAGTAAAGTCTCCGGATAGATTGAAAGTCTTGATTGATGAGAAAGAGGACATGGTAAATGGTACAATCAATATTGTATATAATGAAGTTTTACAGAAAGTATTGTAACCTCTATTTTTTCAAAAGTGTAATGTTTGTTCTCTCATATTATATTTGCATAATGTTTTTGTTTTAATACAATCAACGCCTTTTTTTCTTCTTTGTTCACATATCTATAAAATGTAGTGTTGTGCTTTTTTATGTTCTTTTTCAGTAGTGCGTTCTTCGTCGATGAAAAGCAAGTTTGACTTATTTTCTATGATTTAATACTTTAATGTTTTAATCATATCTCTCATGTATGCATAGATATTCATGATTTTATGTGAAGTTGGACGTATGTTTGTTTTACTATATGAGAACATTGTGTTAAAATTATTTCTACCATAAAAGTTATTTCATCTTTCTATCATATTATATTTGCATTAAACTTTTTGTGCAATATCATCAAAGTGTATTTATTATTTTTTAATCATATATTTTTATGTTTTCTAATTTTTATTGATAGATGGCCCAAACAGTATTTGAATATTATCGCGCCTCTCCTTATCAAATGAGACTTCAAGAAGCATTGCGAACTATTGCTACGGATGCTATTATCCGGAGAACTTTGGCTAGGGTGATCGAAAGATTACCCAATGATGGATTTACTAATGGAAACACTCCTTTGTTTGTAGAAATTTTATATTTTGGATGGATCCAATGCTACTATGTTAGACAAACAGATGTTGAGTACTTCATATCTCGGTCCCATACTAGATACATACCGAATGATTGGAGTAAATGGGAGTTTAAAGATTTATCATGTTTTGTAACTTTGCATCAATTTCATCCAAATTCCGCCGACTGCTCTACTAATGTGAGAGCCAATCATATCACGTCTCCAGGTAATACTTACCATTTTCATTAATTAATATTTTGCTTTATAAATTTAATATCCTTATTTTTAAAGTTTTTTTTTCGTTTTTAGATGTTGTAGCACAATCTGCGGCGGGGCGTGTCACAGCTTCGCCCACATATGTTCCCCGTGCTAGATCCACGATTGATAATTCATCTAAGAAGAGAAAGCTTTCTTTTTGATAGTTGATTTTCTACAGTACAACTATCTTTTTGAAAACATTTTATACTCTTTTCCATTTACCTGTTGTTATAGTTGGAATTCTTTCAGTGATATTTAAAAATCACTTTTGCTTCAATTATGTTTTCCAACTATTACGGTTTGGATAATCAATGTTATTGTGTGGAATTATTAGATTTTTTAATGAGGTTTAAAAATTGCAAGACTACTTGATTCATGACTAAGTGGAAGAATGTGTGAATAAATTAAACATTTGTGCTTCACACCCCGGCGCGAAGCGCCGGGCTGAGTCTAGGCGCGGAGTGCCTAGTGTGACATTATTATATCCCAACTTCTATGAGTGGTTTATTCTAAGGTTGACTAATTAAAAATTTCGTCTTTCCTCTACTTCTACCACCATTCCAAAGTGAAACTTCATTACATGATATGAAGCAAAGTGATGTCCATAAAACTTCTACTAACATTAACATAGTGGCTAAAAGTAGTGTGCTTGAAATTCCAAACCCTAAGGCTATATCTACTAATATCCCTACTAACCCACACCACTAGTTCAACCAAGTTGAGCGAGTTGAACCCTAAGATGCTCCAAAGAAGGTTACTCAGACTCACCTCCAAATCAGCTCCACTAAATGTGACCCTTCTTCTAGTCTCTAGTCTTTGCTTGTTTGTTATCACTCAATATCCCGGCTATTTATTTGGCAAAGAAATTCAACTCCTTTGAAACAAAATGGTTACACCAATTCGATGCCATATTCACTATTTATGCCAAGCTATTTACAATCATCGCTTTACGCCTTGCTAATGGTGAGACGATACAAGTTACTTCCAAATGGCATCCCACTTGGGAAGAGAGTGAACGCCCTTACCACAAAACCCTCTTGCTTCAAGTTGAATATGCTAAAATCCTTCCGTATCAGAAGTAATTGTAGTCATGTCATCTTATTCCCTCTTATGCTTATGCAACCAGAATCAATGACCAATCAATTTTTAATGAGCTTAAGAAAAATTGCAATTCCTCAAGTCCATTCTTACAGAAGTGATTTTCTCATCGACTTGAGATTGCTTGCAATGACATTCGTCTTATGAGATAATGGCCAAGTAGCATCATACAATCAATACACTTCAATCCAATCCAACTTACTCTGAGACCACCTCACTACAATCTATCATCCTAGCTCAAAATATGGATATACCATCACAACTGAAATATCACCCATTGCTTAACAAAATTTTGAGTAAAGAGGAACTGCATATAGCTAGTCACTTTGCAGGACCATCCTTGCTTGAGAAAATTATTTCTTACATTTGTGGACTAGCTACAAAACCAGCTAACCTAGATGCTTTTGCTGACTTGGAGTACAATCTGAATTTTTATGAGTAGGGGATTCCAAAAACTACAAAATACAAAACCTTGTATATAACTAACCTTTTTTTCATTGTATATATTTTTATTTTGTTACACTGACAAGAGCCAAAGGCCCTCTGACTCTTGAAATAATGCTACACCTTCTGTGAGGGCAAGATCAAGGTATGAGATCCTAACTTTTGCTTACATTACAAAAGTGAAATGGGAAAAAAAAATGTAATTCTTTATATATTTTGAATTTGCATCCACTTCATGGCAAATAATAGGAATAATAGGTAACACAACAATACAATGCACTTCATGTTTCAAGCCAACATCATCAATAGTAGAATCTTTCTTTGAAGATTCCAAGATATGGCAACATCATGACAACTAGATCATATGAGAGACTCTAACAAAGACAAAGACATCTAAGTGCCATTGATATTGATATCCTAATTTCTTCATCCATCACATCCCTTCACTACGACATGCAATGGTCATCTACTTCTTGAGGGAAAGTCATGCTTGCTTCATCAATACTACAAGTCTTCATCAATAATACTAGTTCTTCTTCACCAACTCTATATCAATAATGAGGCAATGTGCTTTCAAGGTTCAAGCTTAGTCTTCCATTTTCATGTGTACACTTTAGTGTACAATTCCATTCTTTGAGCCAAGTCTAATATTCTCAATTAGTCTTTAGATCTCTCATACTTCCACTTTGATATTGTAAGATTGCTAGCCAACTTATCTGACATTGTATTATTTATGAAGGAGAGTAGAAGAAAAACACACAAAAAAAGCAAGAAACAAAAAGAAATAAAAAGAAAGGAAGAAAAAACAAGCGAGAAAAATGATACATGCACTACACCATACCTAGGGATCCTCAAGTTAAATGCATCCAATGGCTTAGGTTGACAAGCTCTGTCTCTAAACCCCTAGCCCCTTTCCCTCACAATTCCCTAAAGCACATCAAGGTCAAGACATACCTTGTGAGTCTTGGCTTGTCTTGGTAAGACTTGCCCCCCCTAAGTCATTTACACTTTTTTCCAATCCACTTCATTTATCCCTATGCTACTCACTCAACTTAAAAACAAGAAGGAAAATTTACTTAATGCAAAAAATGGACCTATTTCATCCACTCCCCCTTATATTGATTCCATGGAGAACCATGTGCTTCAAGTGCTTATTGGATTCTACTCCACCTTTTGTCCATCTCCCAATAGTGGCTCTCTGATAGCTTTATTTTCCCTCAAAGCAACAATGACCCTTTATCCCAACATCATTAGTGCAAGATTCCTTCATCAACCCTCTTCAAGAGAAGAATCCATGGAGCAGTCTTCTAACTACATATTTTAAACTATGTATGCACATGCACTCGCATAATATTTGTACCATAACCTATTCACAATTTCATGTCCTCAAGTGGGGAACAATAGTTTAGGCTCCTAGATTTTGACCCATCTCCCAAACCAACAATATTCTATGTTGTGTGCACAAATTGAAGACTAGCACTCTCCCCTAGGAGAAGTGAATGCATAAGCAATTTTACTTTATAGGTACCAAAGTTCCTAGAGACTCATGGGCACTCCCTTTTTCATTGATGATCGACTCTCTTATCTTTCGCAACCTCCTTTTCTTTTTTGGTTGGTCTTCAAGTTCTTTCCCCTAAAAGAAAAATTGGTCCATTGTCTTTCTACCAATACTAACTTTTGACCTTGTGTTTCCAACCACATTGTTCTCATTACACTCTACCATTGTACTAGTAATATCACCCCTACTACTTGTAGTAGGAATACCATCATCATCATTCAAAGTTCTTGACCAACCATGTATATTACTCCTCCATCATGACCATTCCTTCTTCGATGCTACTTCATCGACTATTCCTAATATTCCATGTCTACTTTGATGTGAGTGCCATGGGACTGGCACTTGCTCTGAGAAAGGGATAATGTTAACAATATTTTGTGAAGGCTAAAGTTAGAGAAGATCAAAGCAAAGTGAAAGCTCAAGTATCGAATATATTTGATGGTGGGTTATTATTTTCTAGAGCTTCATTATATTATTTTGGGCACTTTTGTATTATTGTTGTACTTCATGGACATCAAATTATTATGGTTGTATTTTTTTTGTGAGAGCCAATCTCACTTCTATGCACATTGTATTTATCTCCCATATTGTATTTGTCGCACCTACAAGTGTTGTGTGGGTTGCACACATGTATTTGTGACTAATTAGCCTAGGCTTCGTTTATTTAGACTAAGGTACAAGCATACTATGAGAATTGACTGGGCTAGATCCCACAAATGGGGTAGGATGCCCAAAGAGGGTGCAAACCCTATTTCATAAGGATGCAAACCCTAAAACGAAAAGTGGTATGCAAATCCTAAGACACAAAAGGGGCATAAGTCCTAACCCTAAAACGATGTGCGTTCCTAGAGAGGTGACCTAACCTTAACCTTAATTTGTGTCTATATAAGGATGGGAGGTCTCAACTATATTTACCCTTTTGGTTATTTACCCTTTTGGTGCATTCATGCTCTGGAAGCTCTATGAGTGCAACTATTGAAGCTTTCTATTCTCCTCTTCTATTCTATTATCTTGCCTCCATGGTTGAGAGTGAATGAGAGAGAGTGAGTAAAAGGTGCATTGAGAAAGGAAGTGAGGGAAGATGAAGCTCTTTGTCGTTTTCTTTTTGTTCTTCTTCTTTCCTACTAGCTTCTCGACTCATTGATGTGCTCGGTGGTGGATGTGAAGGAGGACCAATATTGGATTATGTTGCTTGGCTCATGGAACCAACTTCGAGCCTTCAAGCTTTCACACTACAATGATAGAAGGTAGGTTGGTGAGTTCACTACACCTCAAAGCTAGTCTTGTGTTCTTGCTTTCTTGGGATAGAGAGGAGGATACATTGTTAGTTAGAGTGGAGTGTTGAGATACAAGGTGAGAGATTGCCACCAAAGTGAGTTGCAGCTTTTGAAACAATAGAAGTTTATCCAAAGTCAAGACTATTAGTGTGTTTGGCTCAACACAAATGAAAAGACAATGGGTTGCTATAAATTCAACAACCCCAAAACTAATCCAAAAGGGTAGGCAAAAGGGTGAGAATAAAAGAGGGTATAGCTGTCCACACAACACTGCAAAATCAATAGAAGGCCAAAAAAAGTGTTTGCTCTCCAAAAGAATGCTAAAAAAATTCTAATTATAGCAATGTTAAAAGAAAGACATTAGTATATGTCAATCCAACTACTATAGGAAAATAGCCAAGAAAGTAGGCTTCCACTACTAGGGATATCTATTAAGAATAGAAAGAATACAACTATAGTAGTGAATGAGTATAGAACACCGGTACCAAATAATGTCACAAACTCAAAGTGTCAGTAAACCATACATCACGTAGGTATATACATAATCTATATAGAAGATCTCAATAGAAATTACAGAGATCTACCAAATGCATAACTAACTTAGCAAAGAGCACTGATATTCAATACATAACCAATATACATGTGTACATCACTGACAAACCAATGACAGAGGTAAGTGCTGGTGTCCAAAGTATATGAAATCAAATTAGCCCACAAGCGGAGGTAACTATGTTCAATAGCATACAAGAGAGCATATATATTGCCTCCAAGAACTAAGCTCTACCACATAAGTACAAGTTCTCTCATTGGAAGAAAATCCAAAGCACAAAGCAAGCAAACAAATCTCAACTCATCTACATCCAAGCATCTAGTTAGCCCAAGCACATCACTAATACATCTAGGAGCATAAGTGTCCAATGAAGCTTCAATACTGGTGAGTAAGCAAGGGAGATCAAAGCAACTGACGAAAAGCTGAAGTATATCAAATGTAGCTCAGTAAAACAGAGAACTAAAAACTACATAGGATCAACTCTATGAGCACTCCAATCTATACCTCTTATCATGCTCTTTGTTTTTAGCTATAGAATACCTGAATATGATATTGTATGCAAAAGTTATGGCCAAATATGAAAGTATTTTCAAGTTTCCATAACTGTCCATGCCTTCTACAACATGCTTTGTATTCACTCAAGATGGATAGAATGGCTACTACTTAGCTCAATAAGCACTTAACAAGGTTCAACTAAGCCATGTAAAGCTCATCAACAAGCAAGCTGGAATAAGCCGAGAGAAGGAAAGACTCAATGCATACCTCGGGAGGAAGAAACAATGGCTACAATGAACCTTGAGCTAAAGCTTATCACGGGCTGAAACAAAATGATTAGTGAAGCTCCTTGAGTCCAAGCTCTAATGCCAATATAAAGGTAGAGTCTGAGTGGTTGTGCCTTGATTCAAGCTAGGGTCCCCATGCCTAGCCAATTTTCCACACTAGGTTGAGTTATTAATTACCTCCTTTCAAACTCCAACAATCCTTTGAACTACTTCTGACTCATGAATTTTAACTTTGGCATCATGACATAAAAGACATCCTACCAAGAAAGGTCAGGTCAGGCATCCTACTTGTAGAAATTCACTAGCAAAGTATGAGTGCTCATGGCTACTCTAATTCTAGCCTTTTAATAAGCTAAAAAACTAGGTAGGAAGATTTAGCTTTTAGCCCTTCCAAGCCTAGAACACCCTCCACCTTGGGGGGCACCAGTAGCTCCCATGCTATTGAATGCCATTGATGGGATTCACCATTCATCCAAAGAAAGTTTCGCAAGGTTTTCTCTAGTTCTCCCCAATTTGTCTTGTTGAAACAAAAAATGGTTGTCCAAACACAATAAGAGATATCAACATTGTGGAAAGGATGATGAGTTTATCCCCCATAGAACATCCTACATTCTTCCACTTCTGTATTTTAGTGAAGACTTTACTCCTAAACCATTGGCAGTGTTGTTTTTGAGTGACTTCCATCCCCAATGGACATCCTAGGTATCTTATAATCTCCCCTTTCCTTACTTGCAATTATACTAGTTGAGTTAGGAAGGATATTCATCATGACTAAGATATATGAGCTTAGTCCTCTTGTGACTCAATTGTGATCTAAACAAATCAAAGAAAGTCTGAAACAAGGTCATTAAGGTTAGCAGCTTTAGAGGGTTAGCTTTAATCAAGCTAATCAACAAATAATGGAGTTGTCATAGTTTCTCCATTGGGTAGCTTGAGACTTGCAAGGTGCCTCTTTGTACAAGCTAGTCTATCTTTCTAAAGAGAGGATTAGTTATGATTGTAAAAAGTAGTAGTGCCAATAGGCCTTGGCAAAAAAATCTATTGAGATCAAAAGGATGGAGTACAACTCCATTGACATGTACACATTTTGAGGCATTATTGAAAATAGTGATGACCATTCCAATGAACCCATTTTCAAAGCTTGATGTTCTAATGAGATCCTAGCCTATGTGATCATAGGCTTTATCAAAGTCCAGATTGACTGGCATGGCATGCTAACCATTGGGTAAGGACCAATCACCCTCCTGCTACTATGTTAAATACTACATCTTGAATCTTGTCGTTGAAGACAAAATCATAATGCCTACCATGCAATAGAATAGATAACAAATGCTTTAGTCATATATCAACAATTTTTGCCATTATCTTATAGGAGATTGTTAGAGTGGTAAGAGGGAGACATTGAGAGATTTGTAGTTGCTCTATTGACTAAAGAATAAGTTTGATAAGTCCTTTATTGATTTTGGTGGCACTTGCTTAGTTTAAAAGCAATAATTAATGAACCTAGTGCAGTCCCTTCCACATGTCTCCCACATTTCTTTGTATCCACCACCACTGGAAGGCCATTAATCATGGGTGATTTGCCATCTTTCATTGCTCTCAATTCCATTTTATCCTCCTCTAAGGAAACTTGATCTAAAGATCTAGTCCATTCCTTTGACATCCGTATCAAAGCTATAGCCTTCAATGAATTGTTGAATCTTCTACTCTTAATCTGTGGCGTGGTTGCGTTGTGTGTCCACAATTCTAGACATTTGCTTATAGAAGGCATTGAGAATGTCTTTCATAACTGACACATCCACCATCTTCTATGCACGAGATCAACTCATGCTTATGCTTACTATCCAATCCTTTGAAAAGAAAAAGGTCATTAGAGCATCACCTTCCACTTCCCATTTGGCCTTTAGTTCAACTTGAACTCTAAGGGCCTCTTACTCCATGATATAAGCTTCACACCCCTACAAGAGTACAAGAAGATTAGGATCAAAAGAAAAAGCAAGATTATTTAATAGATTCTGCCTAGCTCTAGTAACGTTATCCATGGCTTTTCTCCTTTTGTGTGAAAGAGTTTTGCCATAATTTTTTACCTCTTCTATGATAGCTCTATTGTAGCCAATCCACATTGTTGATGGGTCATCACCTTAATCACATGTGCTTTAGTTTCACTAACCATTGAAAGTCCTCCAAAAAGGATACATTAAGCTTGAAGAGTAAATGACCTTTTTGTACCCTTTTGGATTCAAGCAAGTGAAATGTCAACTAAATGGGCATGTGCTCTAAGTATCTAGCATCACAAAGGATGAAAAATCTCTCTAAATGTGTTGCTTGCCATGTTGCACCTTGCTGATGGTTATGCCATGTAAATCATTTGGCTTCCTTCTTGGCAAAGTTGTTGATCACATCCTCTAGGCCATTACCACTAGCAATTGGTCCCATTGGATCTTTTCTTCTTTAATCACACCCCCAAGACCATGTGATCTATCAGTCTTGTTTTGTTTTATGTTCCAATCACCCATGAGTAAGGTAGGATTCTCATCTAGTTTCAATCCTAGGCACTGCCATTATTTTTCTCTCATTATAGAAGCATTCAATGCATAGACTGAAACTAGCACTACTTCCTTACCCTCAATCATGATCTAGACATCTAGGATTGTTCCATTTGAATCTGACCAAATCAATCTAGGGCTAAAATTATCACGAACAACAAACATAGTTCCACCTTTTCCCCTTAGGTAGCCTCGAGGAATTGAAGTGTAGCCATAAACTAGAGTTTGCTTTAGCCTCTTCTTCTCTAATTTAATTTCTTATAATGTTGAGACATCTAACTTCCTCATTTTGATTAGTCTATGCATAATGCACCTTCTCTTTTGGGAATAGATCCATCTTGCATTCCAAGATGCAAGTTTCATTTTTCTTATTACCTTACTCATTGAGATATGCCAAATCATCAAACATCCCCTCCCCCATTAGCAATCATTGCATAATAATTTCAATTCACTAAAGGAAACTAAACAAACTACTTAAGGGAGAGGTTGTTCTTTGGTGAGCTTAATTTGCCCTTTTCTTTGACTATTCTAGGGTCAACATTCTCCTTATCTTTTGCATTTTCATGTGCTACTATGGCATTTTTTTTGTGTGTTTTTACATTGCACTTTATGTGAGCTTTCAATTAGTTCAATTTGTTTGGCCCAATCTTCTCATCCTTTGCCATAGCATTTTTTTTTTGAGTTTTAGGATGTGGCCTCTTTGGCTATTTATCTTTTGCTTTGGATTCATCCATGGTGTTCTCTCTCTTTTTTTGATAATCTTTTTTGCCCCTATATTTGCAAGCATAACAAGTATCACATAGTGATCCAAAATGGACCTCAACACAATCTTGAAGCCCCCTAGATTAGAGATTTTCAAGCATTCAAGGATCTCCTTCCTTTGGTCCCACAATATACATGCCTTGCGATCCAATTTGAGAGCACCCATAACAAACAAAATTGTAGGTACATATAGCATATGACCAAGGGTGCCAGCTAGGGCCATGACCTCATTATCTAGCCAAATGGGAAGATCTAGTAATGAAATCCAAATAGGGCAAACCATCAATAGATTGTTCCACTCAAGTTGAATTTCATATAGTGGTCAATGATTTTACAAAGCTAGTTGTCAATGCATGGGGAGAAACCAATATCACCCACTACATGGTACACCTTCAAGTCTACTACTTGCATGTTCTTTAATATTTTGATATGTTGATGCTCCAAATTTAATATCAATGCTCCATACCTTTGCAGCATATATTATATGCTCACGGATCATATTTTTTGGAGAAATATGGATCTTTGAAAATGTGGAGCATCCAAGGTATGGAAAAGTCTCATTATCGTGCTCCTGGTGTATATGTCAAGAACACTTGTCATAGGGGTGGTCGCATCAAGAAAAGGCATCTTATAGAAATGTTCAATTAGTTTTATAGATGCACCTTTGGTTGCTCCATCACATTGGAGAATGCTAAGGCTAAGAAGTTATAAATTTAACAAAATAAAAAAGAAAAAAAATTGAAGGGATTAAAACATATGAACTCATGGACATAGTGCAAAATTTGAATCCATTAGACCATATACTAAGCATGTGTTTTTGTGGCTATTATTAACTTATTTATTCCTATGTTTCTATATTTCTAGACATTAGTCCAATTTTTCAACCATCCTAGTTTAGTTGCATGTGTGTGTGTGTGTGTGTGTGTGTGTGTGTGTGTGTGTGTGTGTGTGTGTGTGTGTGTGTGTGTGTGTGTGTGTGTGTGTGTGTGTGTGTGTGTGTGTGTGTGTGTGTGTGTGTGTGTGTGTGTGTGTGTGTGTGTGTGTGTGTGTGTGTGTGTGTGTGTGTGTGTGTGTGTGTGTGTGTGTGTGTGTGTGTGTGTGTGTGTGTGTGTGTGTGTGTGTGTGTGTGTGTGTGTGTGTGTGTGTGTGTGTGTGTGTGTGTGTGTGTGTGTGTGTGTGTGCGCTCGCGTGCATGTGCCCATGTCTAAACGCCTCCAAATACATGCATAAAAGAGTTTATTCTTATCACAAAATGTTATAAGGATCTACCACTTCAAAGCCTACTCTTGCAAAGGGGTAGGTTTTGGAAAGTGGAGCACCTATCTGGCATTAACAACCATTAACATCCTAACCTTTAAGGCCATTACTCTAGCTTGACATGTGGAGTTGCATGCATGCAATACTTTGTGGCACTAGCAAGAGGCCTCTAGCCTCAAAAGCGGTTGATGTAGAGAAAAATGGGAAGAAGAAATAGTAGATGGATCCTCCATGGATTTTGACTATGTGATTGCAAAATAAGAGGAGAGGATCCTAATATGTGATAAGTGGAGAAGGAGATCCTTTAGAAAAAAGCTTGAATCAATGAATGTCAAATGGCTAAATCTGTAAAAGAAAGTTCTTCCATCATGTTAAGGTTACTTTTTCCCTTGATATACTCAAGCAAAATTATGTTGACTTTGCAACTATTGGTATTTATTTATATTTTATGGGGTCCCATGAAGAATAAGTTATTGTGATAGTTTGCCTCAACCTATCAAGACAAAGCTATTGTCCAACAATATTGCTTCGTTTTGAAAAGGGTTTTTCTTGGCACTCCTAAGCTCTAGTGCTGAGAGGGATTGGGTGCTTAGTTCTATAGTTGAGTACAAGGGTATTGGCCACGCCTTGGAGTCCATCCCTCTCTTCAGAAATTGTGTTGCAATGTGCAAAATGAAGAAGGAGAGAGGAATGAATAGGAACAAGAAGATGGTCTAATAAAGAGAGAGAGAGAGGTGCTATTACCTATGTCTAGGAAGGCAACACTACCTACTCAACTAAGGAAACTTGGAAGTAGGATGGGAATTCAAGTGATGAGCCAAGGAGCTTGCCCAACCTAAAGCACAATCCTCTCTCTCTCTCTCTCTCTCTCTCTCTCTCTCTCTCTCTCTCTCTCTCTCTCTCTCTCTCTCTCTCTCTCTCTCTCTCTCTCCCCCATATACAAGGGGAGTGAGGTTGAGGTCCATCGCCATGCCGATGCCTAGGGTATAATGTGCATTGTTGTCGAATAGCCATATCAACTTGTTTACAAAGGCCCAAGGCATGGACCCACATTTGCATCATGAGAATATGTTATTTGTTGTTACAACATGCACACCAAGTCCATGCAACCAAGCCATGCATGCATCAAGTCCATATTGACTTAGATGTGCAACAAGGTGGTCTTGTGCAAGCATCCAATAGAGAGGAAGGGAGAGTAGGTAGGCCTTGTGCAAGCATCCGATAGAGAGGGAGGGAGAATAGGAAGGCCTTGTGCAAGGGTCCCATAGAGAGGGAGGTCAATCAATGGAGATATATATATATTATATATGAGTCATCTCTAAAAAGTGAGGGATGTGTCTGCTCTATTTTGAGAGTGTTTATGGCACTTTGACAGTTTTTGAAAATAAACTCATAATATTTTTCTCTCATGATTATTGGAACGTGTGTAACATATGACTTTGCTAGCTTTGGTGATAGGTTTGGAAAATTGGAAACTATGAGATAGTATAGATAGATATCTTGATTATATATAGAGTTAACAAGGAAATAGGTTTATCAATTGATCACCCTCACATGTGTAGTGTCCCAAGGGCGTAGTCCTGGGATGTGCCTATGTTGTACCATTTCTTTCATTAAATAAGACTGCGTGTAGGCCTTCAACTAACACATTAGTGTGCACATGAAACTCACTGGTCGTCCAAATCAAGAGGCTCCATAATGGGTGCTTCAATCAAACACTATTTTAGGGTGTTGAATGCTTCTTCACAATTAGTAGTCCATGTAAACTTTGCATCTTTCCTCAGGAGCTTATGCAAGGGGTGGCCATTGTTGCAAAGTGTGCAATGAACCTTTTGTAGCAATAGCCCACATGGCCAAGGAATCATGTCAACTATTTGAGGTTGGTTGGCGCTGTTAAAGCTACAATCTTCTCGATCTTGGCATGATCTATTGCTATTCCTTGTGCAGAGAAAATGTGGCCTAGCAGCAAAACTCCTGAAGAGACTCCAAAGATACATTTGTTGGGGTTGAGAGAGATCCCATACTCTTGACATCTATCAACAAACTGTTCTAGGTGTCCCCAATGCGCACGGATTAGGCTATAGACACAAAAGTCATCTAGGTAGACCTCAATGAAATCACACATATGGTTTTGGAATGTGGCCATCATCACTCGTTGAAAGGTAGCAGGAGCATTACAAAGCCCAACGGCATCACTCTGTAAGCATAAGTTCCCCATTCTGTTGTGAAGGTTGTTTTGGATTGATCTTCTTCTGCGATTTGGACTTAATTGTATCGACTAAATCCATCCACCAAGAGGGAATAAAGCTCATGCCCAACCACTATGTCCAATAGTTGGTCTGTGAAAGGAATAGGAAAATGATCCTTCTTTATCTTGGAATTCGATTTTCAAAAGTCCATACATATTTGCAGTTTTCCATTCTTCTTGGGTACTACTATGATGGGCAAAGCCCATTCACTATTGGCCATTGGATGGATAAACTCGACTTCAAGGAGCTTCAACAATTCGGCTTTCACTAGGGTGGAGTAATTTGGATTCATGTGTCTCAGTCTTTGCCTCATAGGCTTAGCCTCAGCAATTTGACACATGAATCCAAATTGCTGCCTCGGCTAGTTTGACCAATTGCCGCTACCATTGCTTGTATTAATCATCATCATCTTCATACTTGGCATCTTGATAGGGTTTTCCATTGCATACATTAGCCATCTTGATGGGCTACTATGCTAAATACAATAATCGAATGCTCGGTGGTACATCCCTTAGTCCCATGCAAGAGTGATTTTGAAGGGCACATGAGTGATTGTATGAAGACCACCACCACCACCACCACCACCTCCTCCTCCTCCTCCTCCTCCTCCTCCTCCTCCTCCTCCTCCTCCTCCTCTCTCTCTCTCTCTCTCTCTCTCTCTCTCTCTCTCTCTCTCTCTCTCTCTCTCTCTCTCTCTCTCTCTCTCTCTCTCTCTCTCTCTCTCTCTCTCTCTCTCTCTCTCTCTCTCTCTCTCTCTCCCCATATGTAAACACACTTCTTGATGGTTATACCACAAACCTAAACTTACTTGTTGCAATATACTAACACCACAACATCCTCTCTTACTAATTTTTCACAACAATGCAAATACATTTTTGATATAGTATTAAAAATAATAAAATTGAAATTTAGTTTGTTTGCACATAAAGGCAACATAAAACAAATGGCCAAAGTATCATTTAGTCTTCAAATAGTTTTCTATTTCAAATATTCTAGTCAATGGCAACAAGCATCCTCATTTCCATGTGCACGAGCGATGAACCTTGGACTAAAGCATTGTTATTAAACTTTATGTCCTCACAAAGTATGTTGTGTGTTGTAAGGACACAACACAACATTAGCCAAATATATTTTTTTGGAAAAAATGAAAATAACTATAGTGAGGTAAAGAAATGCCTAGGTGAAAATCCATATTCAAATGATGTATCACAACCAAGTAGCATAGGTCGTGACACTCCTATCATCATCAATGAGGAGGAATCTTCCTTGAATATGATCGGCACACTACATGCTCAAGGATTGGTGGTAGCACATAGTAACATTGCACGTATTGCTTGTTTGCTGCCTTATAGAAAAGGGAAACTACAAGGTTATGGGAATGAATGTTATCCTTGGAATGAAAACTCTAGCCCCAATGTTGGTGCATGTAATTATCTCTACCTCCAAAACCTTGTTACTAAAAGCCTTACACGTCAACCTTATCTCTTTGCATAGGCCTTTTGTAAGATTCAAGTTTTGAAGCAGAATAATAGGTGCATTGATATTTAACAACAACAAATGTGGAGGAAATCCACCTCAAAGATCAAGGGAGTTCAAATATTCCATAGAGTAGAGAAATTTATTATCGTTTGTATCAACTATACTACTAGTGCTATAATATTGCTTCATATATCCTAGCATCAAGTGCAATACTTGTAATTTTAATTGTTCCGCCTCTATATTTCTTTGAGCAAGAACTATCCTTTCTATGAAGAAGGCTTGCATGATCATGCACATTGTAAAAATTACACTTTAAACATGCAATGAGATCTCCAACTAGATCTCCATGTGTAACCATGATTGTAGGCAATGGAAGTTTATTATTAGCCTTTGCTAAGCTAGCACCATCTCCAATATTTTGAAGCCACATCAATGAAGTCTCCAACCATAGTGTCATGATTAAGAAACATATGTTTTACATCAATGTCAAAATTTTAACATATTGACAAAAGTTGGAGAAACAAAGGGATACATTCACTCACCACAATGTCAGTCTCCAACTAAATCTCTTTGTGTAACCATGCTTGTAACCAATGGAACTTTATTATTAGCCTTTGCTAAGCTAGCACCATCTCCAATATTTTGAAGCCACACCAATGAAGTCTCCAATCATAGTCTCATGATTAAGAGATATATTTTACATCAATGTCAAAAGTTTAACATGTTGCCAAAAGTTGGAGAAACAAACTGATACATTCACTCACAATGTCATCACAACCTTCCTTTACCACAATGGGCAAGATTTGTTTAAAATCACCTACAACATCACAATCTTGCCACCAAAAGTAAAGTTGCAAGACATGATCTCTCTCAAACTCTTATCCTATTGGGGACAAAGGCACATGTGCCTAGCAACCCACATTTACTCATTGCACACTGTACCCAGATACCGGCACACTACAGGTGGCAAGCGCCCATCATTGTCACTTCATTCTTTATTCTTTTAGTGACTATTGAAAAGGCACATCATGAATTGTGACTGTTGGAGTTCCCACATATGGTGTCTCTCTCTCTTTTGCTCTCTTACTCCATCTGCCATAGCTCTTGCCTTACTCTTTTTTTTGCTTGTGTGCTTGAAAATGATGTTGGACCCCAAAATGGCTAAGAAGTTGTATTGTCGAGGCATCCAATGATGGAAGGACTTATAGGATGACAAGTCCCTTGATTGGATTGAGAAAATTGAAATGAAAAGAAGTTGGGATCTCAATGAAGAGGAGACTAACATGATTAAGGAGGTGTTTGCAGATAGGAAGGAGGAGTGGTGAACATCCTTTGTTTGCTAAAGAAGGAAGGATCTTGAGTGCCTCCAAAAAAAGACAAGTAAGAGACTCCTTGATTGTAAGAAGGGCAAGGATTTTCACCATAGAGACGACAATCAAATTTTAATAATGAATACCTACTGGAAGTCTCATTACCCACCATGAACTAAAATGAGGACAATGAGGATATGGAAGAGGAGAGTATGAAGGGTGTGGTCACTTGCACCCTCAAGAAAACTTAATCTTATTGTTATGGAGAACCTTGATGAACAAATTTCCCAACTAGGGAAAGACTTAGCAAATACTAGATTGTCTTAGCTCTCTATGGGCTATGTGAGAGATGTCTGGAGACCATTAAACACCTCGTGTTGGAGTGCATAAAGGTCTAAAGTGCGTGGAAGTCACTTTAAAATGGATAGATAAAGTTGGTTTTCATGCAGTTGCCACAACTAAAACAATGTTTTTTGGAGAAGGAAGTAATATGAATGAAGGCTCTCTACAACTCTAGAATGTAGTGTGTAGTCAATAGAGCTATTTGGCACCATCCTAATAAAAAGTGATTTGGAAATACCTTCTTTTGGAAGCCGCTTGATTTTGGTTTGGTTAAGACTAAAATACTTGTGGTGATTATAAATTGATCTATAAGTTTATCTCCACATATAGAGTAATGTACATGTAGAAACAAGCTCAAGCTCAACCGCCAAGACCCACGGACTGCTTATTCTTTCAAGCATTTCAAGCCCAGCACTAATGGCTACCTCTCACATAGACGATGTGCTATCTCTCTCTACGAGTGTAGTGAGCTTACCTCCATGCTCGATTGAGTTGCCTCATCTCCCGAACACTCTGGTAGCTCCATGATCCAAGTGCAAGCTTCAAGAGAGCTTGATCCTCAAGCTCTACGCTCCAAGTTCCATTTCCGCAAGCAAGAGAAGAGAAGCGAAGAGAAGAAGAGAGGAGAAGATGGAGAGCTTCTCCACCACAGTCCCTCATCCTCACACACTCACTCCCTCACACTCTCACACTCCCTCTCTCAAGCACAAGCTCAAGCAAGCAAGCAAGAAGAAGAAGAAGAAGAAGAAGAAGAAGAAGAAGAAGAAGAAGAAGAAGAAGAGGAGGAGGAGGAGGAAAGCTACTTTTGGCCACACAAAGAATGAGCTTCTTCATTCACTTTTTTCATTTTATACAAAAACCTAACCCAAATTCCCTTTGGGCGGTCATCCAGTTTTTGGTCTGGGCTTGGCCCATTCCTCCAACCCTTCTCCTCTTCTTTCCCTATTGGCATGGCCTCCACCTGTGCCTCTAACCATTTATAATTTGCATGGGTGAGAGCCCAACGCTCTTTTACAAAATAAATCATGGTGTGCCTTGCGCTCTTTTACAAAAGTATCGACTTGCACTTTTTCTTGTGCGCCTCTCTCCTTGACTTAGGACTTTTTTGCACTTCTTGTGTTTCCGAATTTTTCTTGGTGCGCCTTCGTCTTCCATTTCACATTTGCCTTGGCCTTGTCTTTTACTTTAGATTTTTCAGATTTTCCACCTTATTCGTCTCAAGGTTAACAATACAAGGCTTTAAGTAAAGATTAGCCATTCTTTGGTAGCTAAGATGCATTCCCACCAAAAGTGGAGGATGCATAGATTCTTTTTTTCAATATATTTTTGCATTATAAAAAAAAGTATGCTCTTGAAAAGCTTGTCGTGCATTTTTGCATTTGAGCATTACATAGAAGGAGCCGAGAGTACTTTAGCCTTTGTTTACTACTAAAAGCACATGCCATAAAGATCATGGAAGAGAAAATTTGAGATCACCACTATGATCTTATGAAAGGTGGGGAAACAATGAGGAAGAAAAGCTAAGATGTGTTGAAAACTCCTTTGATAATCATATTATGAGTTGTAGACCATTGAAGATGTTTGTTTGACCCTTGTTGTTGGTCGCCTTGACAACACCACAATGCAAGCTAAACTACATAATAGTACGTGGCATTACTACTAAAAATTTGATATAGGCATCTCAATCAAGCTATAGATCTATATCAAATGAAGGAGATATTACTCCCATACCATGCACGTATAGTTTATGGATATCTATGGAGTGAATGAGCTCTTACTCTCTTTGCATGCACTGTCTGGTGAGTTGGCTCCTATATTTGGGAGGTAATTATTCATCTTTCATTTGAATATGGTCTTGCAAGGCTACTAAATGTACTTCTCATGGAATACCTTTCCTCTTTAAAATTGTCAAAGACAAGATTCATCCCTCACGAAATGGATTCAAATCTATAGCAATATGATTGATAGCATTGAAGAGGTTCGTTTAATCCTTATTTCTCAACACCTGGATAGCACCACATTGAGAGCTAAGCTACATAATCATACCTAGCATGGCTATACTGAAAAAATGAGTATTGGCATCTTAAGTAGCCCATGGATCCATATGGAATGGAGGAGCTCTTACTCCCATAGTATGCACCAACTAGCCTAGCAAGGTGGCTACCTAATTTGAGAGTTGATTATGCTTATCTAACCACAAAATAGCACATCATGTGAAAACACAGGATCTAGAGCATGGCAACTATGGTGGCTCATAGACATAGACTAGATTCATGTAGACATTGACATGATAGAGACCAAGAGACTTGACTCAAGAACAAAGAACAAGTAGCAAGTACACTATACTAAAGAACAATTTGATAATGACATTGCATTCATCTCATATGAAAATGACAAGCAAGTACAATGTTAAATAGAGTTGGAGTCTTTCCCTCTATGCCTATGGGATTCCTGTAGCCTACATGTCCTCAACCCATCTGCTCTTACAAAGAGGAAACATGGATGTGATTGCAAATCTCAACACTCCTCCTCAATCAACTAGAAGTACAAAGTGTGTAGAGGCTTTAGTGAAAGCAACGCCTGCAAAGTGTGGGCACACCATAAACATGGCAAAAGACCAGAGGCTATCGCAGAAAAGGCTAAATGTGGGTACCACAAACATGGTGGACATCCAAAGGCTATAATAGGGGCCTCACAAAGTGCACTGAGGCTATAGTACAAGGCTACATGAGGAGTTTACAAGCTTATGATAGTGAAAGGTGAGAAGGATCGAAGCTTTCTTGGAAGTGAGCTATGGCGAAGAGCAAGAGCAAAAAGAGAGAGACACAAATGGGAACTCCAACAGTCACAATGTGTGATTGGGCCTTCCTTTAATCAAACTATCACTAAAAGAATAAAGAATAAAGTGACGGTGAAGGGCACCCGCCACCTGCAGTGTGCAGTGGCGGGTACTGTTAGTGTAGTAATACACAGGCAGCGAGGTAGAGGCGCCTTTACCCCCAACAGATAGAAGCATTTGGGGTTTAGACACTACAAGGCTAAAACAATCTATCAGAGTAGGCATAGAAGGACTAATGAGGCTTATCCTTCTCTTGGTGGTCTTCTTCTTCTTCTTCTTCTTCTTCTTCTTCTTCCTTTGCTCCATGGTCTTCTTCTTCTTTCGTTGCAGCAAGATAGGCCTTTTGGGACCTCTTTCTAGCATGGAAAAACTTCTCGGTGTGTCCGGTCCTTAGTGGCGGAGCAGGATTTGGAACACCAATTTTGATGCATGGATGGATTTATGCAGCACGCTACAGGAAGAACAAAATAATCCCGCCTACATGCCCTACCCTCGTAGACGCAGACTGGATTACAATATGGGGGTGCATGGCAGGGATGACTTTCCGAAGATCTATAATGTCAATGCAGCAACTCCTGGGGAATGCATGACCTTTAGAGTAGGGGACTTGCGCCCTTCTATTAACTGCTTCCTTGAGGATTTCTCTTCCTGCCCAAACCCAACCCTCATAACCACTTGTAATTATCTAAGGATCATTAGGTTTCTACTTAAACAAAAGCCAATAGCTGAATAAGCCCACCTCCCCCCACTCTTTTTTTACATTAACTTAGGAATAGATAGATGTGCTATGGCTAAGCTCATGATGGAGCAACCCTAATTCCCTCGTCTTGCATGAGGATCCTTGAAGAAATGAATGATAGCCACTTTATGAGGTGCAACCACCCTTTTTTGTCAACCACACCTCTCAATGTGAGGGCTAACATCAAGGAATACCTGCAAAGTCACGCCTTCTTGACAAAATCCCTAAGGCCACCTCATGACTCGTCCGAGTAAGATCAGGGTACACTCTGAGAGCACCCCTGTGGCAAAAAAAAAAAGGCTATCACACATCGCCACCGCAAGTTGCCATCCACCATAGCCACTACACCTAGGGGTCCTCAAGTTAGGCACGTCCGATGGCCCCGCTCGGCCAACTCCGTTCCTAAACCCCTAGCCTCATTTTGATCCCCCACTTCCAGCTTAGGGCACATCAAGGGTAGGACACACCCAAGGAGGTAATACTCACACCTATGGTTAGACCTGTCACCCTAAGCCCCATCCCACTAACATGCACACAATGCACCACACAATAGTGGGACACACCCACACGTAATGCACCTTTCTTTTCTTTCCTAGTACAACAAAAGGCCCCACCACCAACTTCAGAGACCCCATCATCCATGCAATTCCCTCCTCATCCTATGCCATGTGCCATTAGATAATGCACAACCAACCAAGGGGCGAATGCAATAGCCACGATTAGAAAGTGAAGGAAGAAGCTCATTTGGAACAACGCAGGCAAACTCAGCCACAGAGAGTTAAATGACGGATTCATCTAACACCATCTTGAATTTCAAAGATGGACCTGCTTCTCAACATCCCTCCAACACCAGCGATCATATCCAAAGTGGGAGCCTCTCAGTTCCAAAAATCAGAATTCAGTATTTCTGTCTCCTTTAAGGGGCTGATGCACGAAGAAAATCAAGAAGGAAGGGAGATGAAGGATGCTTGTCCGGTGTGGACCAGATTGCTCCAAGATCGAAAGGGGGATAAGAGGCAATGTCCAGCACCGTTGAGGAACTAATGAGAAGTCTGTTGGCTGCCCGAAACCATTTCATAAAAACATGCAATATGCAAATAAGCAGTATGCTCAATTTTTACAAAGAAAATTGCAATATTTTGATGTTTGATGGCTTTAATAATGTGCGCATGGGAAGAAAATTTCTATGAATCATGTTTGAAGTATGTTTGAGGGATGTACATGATAAAATGCAGAATCCGTAGTCATACATAGTCTTAATTAATAATTTAAAACCCGAAATGTGTCATAAATGAGGAAAAATGAGGATTTTTTCCGTTCCGGGTTGGAAAATGGAATTCATATGGGATTAAAAACTAATAAAATTAGTGTTTGGTCAATATGATCAGTCAAGACACATAAATCATAAAATACCATATTTTTGTAAACAAATAAATGAGAAAAAATAGAAAAAATAAGTAAAATTTTAGTTTTTGCACCTTAAAAATTAGGAAAAAATACCTTTTATACTTGTGAGCCTATAACAAGGTTGGAGCATGAGGATTAAGACTCATTCAAGCCTTGTTTCTATATTAAAGTATGTTTTTATCAATTTTTACATGAAAAACTACATAAAAATGAACGTTACACCTACCCAAGGAATGCAAAACATAAACGGTAGGGGGAAGAGGGTTTGTGAAAGTGGTTAGTTGCTAAAGATGATTCAAATTCTGATTTATTTGTCCATGCATAACATATAGGATGGACTATCATTTGAGTTAAGGAGACTAGTAGCACGAAGAAATTTGGTTCTAGTCTCTATCAATGCCACACGTACGATTAGTTGGAAATCATTGAAGGGTTGTTTTTGCACTTCACCTAGCTGGTTTCTAATGATAAAATGCTTGAGCACAATGGTCATCCATGCTTGCATTGAGCATAATATGGTATCAAACCTGAACGCATTGCAATTGTTTTCCAAACATTGACCTATGATGAGTGTGTAAGGAAACCCAAGCTATAGGGTAGATGAACGGTTTCTTGGGGTAAGCTTGGTAAGGAAATATCAAATCTCCTAGATTCTTTAAAATATATAAGAGTGTAGATTGTTCGTGTGTTCTTTATGTTAGAGTAGCGCATGGAGGGGCCAATCCCCAAGGTGTAGGAGAGTTGCAGTGGGGCCATGGCATTCAGCCAAGGGGTTGCCTCCTATGTTTGTGTTATGTTGTATATTATACTAAGATGTGTGGGATCTCTCTCTGAGGAGTAAGAAAGGGCAATCGTTGGACTACGCTCCATTACAAATGTAATATCTACATTAGTAATTAGGGCAGAGTGTGTCTCTTAGATGCTCTTGGCCACCAAGAGGTCGAGGGGGTGTCATTTTTTGAGTAGAGAGAGGCTCGACTAGTGCTTATAGCTAGTGTTGAGCCCATTTTTTGTCTCGACAGGTGATGCATTTGTCAGGAGCCACTAATAAGTGGCAATTTTTGTACCTTGGTCGTTTGAGACCTATTCTTTAGTGTATGCCAAAAATTAGTGAGCTAGACTCACAAGACCGTAGTGGAGCTCGAAAAGCAAGAAAGGGTTGAACAAGCTAAACGACAGACCGAGATAAACATAATATATTCTCCACAAAGGAGTGTCCCAATATCTTCGCAAGGACGGGGCCTTAATAACCCTAGCTCAGTGCACATTCCATTAGGGGGAGGAAGCTTTAGTCCTTCCCCCCCTCCAATCAGTCCCTCCACTTCTAGTGGAGCTATAGTTTCAATTGCTCAAACCCTTGTAGCGAATCCAGTTGTTATCATGGTGGTACAACCTATTGTTATACCTACTGGAATGGTGGATTTCCTAGCTTTGGGATTCCCTCTACCCATCTTTAATGGGTTAGCGGAAGAAGACGCGGAACTGCACATTAATGAATTCCAAAAGTTGATGGTCAACTGTCGGATTCAAGATGAAGGACACTTAATGATTTTCTTCAATATGACTTTGAAAGGATGCACCACAGTGTGGTATCACAACCTAGAGGCTGGAACCATAACCACAATTGATTGATTCTATGTGGCCTTTCGAAGGGAGTTTGCCCCTGAAAGGGGTGGTCAATATTGGCTATGTGTACTAAATGTGACACATCAAGAGCCACTGAGGATATCCGAGTATATGCCAAGAAGTTAAAAGAGGTCTTTCGCAAATTGCAGGTCTCTATCCCTATCCCAGCAGCTACCCAACTATAATATTTTTTGCATGGTCTATATTTCAATATTCAAGTGCAGTTAAGTAGTGTCACTTTACCAAATATAGACACTACCATTAGACGAGCACAAGAAGTAGAATTCCGACTACAAGCGGACTATGCCTCTCGAACCAATCTTAATATGGGTCTAGTTTCAAGAAATAATTTGTCAATGACCAATGGCAATGGAAGTCAAGGGATAGCTATGACTAACCCGAATGTGAGAGGAAGCATGGTCCAAATTTTTCCTTTATTGCCAGCTCCTCCCAATGTGACTATGTCTATGGCTAGTTAGATGGCTCCACCAAATATTGGAGGCCAAGCATCGAACCCTAACATTGTTCTTGTGAGTGAGCAAAACCAATGCACAATCAAATTGTTAGGACAATGGAATGACCAATAGATGATCGTGGCTATGAGTTAAGTGCATCGAATGTCCTTAACAAGTTATGAAGCACTACACTAACATAACTTCTGAACGATATCGAAAAATAGCTATTGATGTCAATTTCCTTTAAAAACAAGAGAATCTGATAGGAAGTAGATGCCTTGAAGAGGATGCACCCTCAAGATTTAGTTGTAAATGGTGTGGCGACTAGCACTATCTTAGAAATTGTCCAAATGTTAAATGTGATATTTGTGGGAAGTCCCGACCATTTGGCTGCCACCTATTGGAGTAAGATTAGCTCTCTCCAACAAGGTAGTAGACAGCTAGGTCCTATTAACCATTGTGCGCAAGGGAACAATCTTCAACAAGATGATGGAACGAAACAAATACTTCAAAGAGGTAAGGCTATTGTAGAGGAGTTGCCTAGTGGAAGTGGAGTTAGCCTTATAGAAGCGGTTTGCGTTAATGGCACAGAAGCTACTAATCTATGGGTTGTTACAAGAGGCCAAAAGGCTAAAGAAGTCGTCAAAGCTAAGGCAAAACCTGTAGAGGGAAACCTTAAGCAATATGATAAGGGGACACAAGTCCTTAATCCTAGTATAAAAGGCGGACCTCTCAAAGTCATAGATGGTACAACTAAACCCAAGCAAGATAGGGAGTCGCCAAAGAGGAATGCAAAAGCCAAGAAAGAAGCACGAAAGCCAATTCAAAGACCAAAAGAGAGAGTGGTATAGCGAGAAAATCGAGCTCTTGCTAGATATCATGAATTTGATTTAACAAGTTCTCTTTGCAAAGCTAAGCCAGATGTAAATCTTCTACATTTGATTAGGTTGTCTCCAAGAGTGTACAAGGAATTTAAGAAGATCCTATGCACTGGGTATATCATTGAGCCCTTGGGAATAGCACGAGTAGGAGATGATTAGTTTGAGCATGCTAAAAAGCATTATCCGAGGGTAGTAGCATTTGTTGATGGATTATTAGTGGATCATGCTATTGTGGACACAGGATCTACTGTCAACATTATGAGTTCGTAATCGATGAAGAGACTGGGATTAGAAATAAAAAAAGATGCCTCCACAATCCTCCAAATGGCTGATGATAGTTTAAGTCAACCCAAATGTTACATTACTAAAGCCCATGTGACTGTTGCCAATGTAGAATGCATTCTGGACTTTAGGGTCATTAGGTTTGCAGGGTGTCCTAGCTATCAAGTATTGCTAGGTAGGCCATGGATCCTACAAGCAGATTGTTAGGTTGATATACCCACTGGTCGATTGATCTTTGGTCAAGGTGCTAGACGCGTGGTAGTAGATACCTATCTTGAATCTCCTCAAAGTGAGAGAGTTCTTTTGTCTTCATCAGAGTTTGATACGCTAGATGCTCCATCTGCTAGTGAGACGTCATCAAGTGATGAATCCAATGAGGGGTCCACTACAAAGGTAATCTACCAAGTGACTTTGAATGAGCCAATGGAGGCTCAAGATAGGATAAGGGATGCAGATGTAATCAAGCTTCACCTAGGTACAATGAATGATTCACGACCAATCAAATTAGGGCATGCTCAGTTCCGAAGAAAGAAAGAACTATGTGTCCTTGATTCAAGAGTTTCACGATATTTTTTCTTGGAGTTATGATGAGCTGAGAGGCATTCCTCCCAACCTTTGGCTATTCATACCATTCCTCTTGTTGGGGGTAAAGGAGCCTCCGCCTAGCCGCTCGTGTATCACTACACGGACAATACCCACAACTATACACTACAGGTGACAGGCACCCATCACAGACACTTATTCTTTATTCTTTTAGTGACAGTTTGAATAAAGGAAGGCCTCACCACACATTGTGGTTGTTGGAGTTCCCACTTTGAGTTTCACTCTCTCTTTTGCTCTTATTCTCCATCTGCCATAGCTCTCACTACCAAGCTTCTTCCTTCTAGATTCCACTTCCCTTTCAACTGGGATCAGAGAAAAGGCATTGGAGCTTGCCCAACATTCTCTTCAGCCCGGATTTGAAGAGCTTAAACCCGAGCTTCAATGGCAACCATGGCACCTTCATTTGCAGGTATGTTTTGATCTCCCGCCTCCTCTCCAGGCTTCCAGCCTTCTATTGGCACCTTGCAGGGCTACAACAGAGCCCCCTCAACATTGCCAAGTGCTCCAAAGCATTGCTAAAGACCCCCTAGCCCCCAGGAGCAACCAGTGCAAAATGCGGGACATTTTTAGGGGGCTATGCTAATCTCTTCTTGGCACTTCCAGCTTCTTCCCCGGCTTCCCGGCATTGTTGGCAACCTTCTCAATCATTGTTGGACTCGTGGGTATTAGTTCTTGGCTCTCGACGATCGATTCGAGTGCTTCCACCTTTAACCATTGTTGTATACATAGTCCCAGGACTGTCAAAACAGGGCAACACTTGACATTTACTATTTGATGCTTCTTGGTATTGCCCATTTGATGCCTATTCATGCCCAGTGATGCCCGGATGTTATGGGATGCTATGTCTATGCTTTCAGATTGATTTGGAGTAGATTTGGGCACCAATTGAGCTTCATTTAACAATAAATATGCTACTGTAATACAATGGGTTGAAGCTCATTTACTTGGTGTATGCATTGGTTCTTGGATCTAGGGTGCTTATTAAAAATTTGAATGATCATACCGATGTATTTGAAGATTTTCAAATGCTTCTTTTTGGTTCCAGAATGCTTTTGAGCTTGGATTAGGCTCCGCCTTGGTCGTCATTCACTAGCATTTGGCTTCAGTTTTGGCATGCTTTGGACCGGTTTATGCCTATTGTCGTCACTGCTTGACATTTAGGCTTCTTGCATTTATGCTTTGGTCAGATATGGATGCCACTTGGTTTTCCCATGCTTGACGTCACTTGGAGCTTTGTCTTCAAATGTATTTGAGCATTTTGGACCTGCTGGGCATTACATTTGGTTTTCAGCTACATGCTCTTTGAATGCTTTCAGGCTTATGCTTTATGGGTCTGAGATAGCTTGGGATTTATGCTCTGAATGTACCCTACGGGGATTTGGCATGTCTGATGCTATGTACTCAATGTATTAGAGTGTTGCTTACTCTATTTGCATCTGACTTTACTTCTAATGGGAGCCTCTTGGTATATTCGGATGTACACAGAGCCTTACTTACACTTGAGCTTGAGCTTGTGGGACAATTACATGCATTTCCTCTCTTGAGAGATTTATGTCTACAGTTAGTCTGTAGTGGGTTGATTTGATATGCCTATTGCTCTATTTTTGTGTGTAAGGAAAAATAGAACTTTATTGTGGATCACTTGTTACATGTGATTAGTGGTGAAAAGGCCATAGGAGTTGATGACCAACTCTTGGATACTCACTTGTTCCACATTGATTAGGAGGCTCATCTCTTCATGGCTAACTTGATGCCTCAAGGGAAAAATGATATAGTTATGTCCTTGAGAAATGTCTACCAAAATGATCAATCGAGAAAGAGTAACTCACATGCCTCTTAATTAAATCCCAATTGTACCAATTGATTGTTGATCAATTGTATCACTTGGTCTTCTTAGGCGATGCATCTGTGAGCATGAGATGGAGGCTATGTTATAAGAAGCACACTGTGGCATTATTAGAGGACACTTCAACACAACTGTCATAGCCAAAAAAGTGCTTCAATCATAGTTATGGTGGCCCATACTATTCAAAGATGCCACCCTACTTTTCAAGCACTATGATGAGTGTCAACGAACAAAGTTACCTATCAAAAATGATTAAATGAAACTCACACCACTTACTCCCTAATGACTCTTCAATAAGTGGGGTATAGACTTCATGGGACCTATCAATCCAGCCACTCAATGTTCAAAGGCTCGATACATCATTATGGCTAGAGACTACATGACTAAATGGGAAAAGACTAGGGCTACTTTAAAAAATGATGCAATAACCACTACTTGATTTCTCTGGGAGCAAGTCATTTCATGCTTTGGATACCCCATCAAGATCATCAATGATCAAGGGACCCACTTCATTAACAAACTGATTTAGCATCTCTTATCCACATTCTTGGTCACCCATAGAAAGTCCAACCCCCTTACTATCCTCAAGTAAATGGCCAAGCAGAGACTAGAAACAAAGCTCTTGTTAATGTCTTGAGAAAAACCATCTCAACATCATGCTTAGATTGGGATCATAAACTCATGGTGGCAGTTCTTTGGGCCTATCATATAGCTAACAAGACTATTACAAGCCAAACTCCATTCCAGCTTACCTATGGCACTAATGCCACCATGCCAATAGAATTTTTTATCCCTATTCAATGCATCATTGTCAAGAATAGTGAGAAGACACTAAGGCATGGCATAGAGATAGAGAATTTAGCAGAAACCTAGTTACTAACTACTCATGTCCTACCTTGTAGAGAAAGCTTGGTGTAAGGACCGGTTTGATAAGCATGTCAAACAAAGATCCTTCAATCAGGGTGATCTTATTTTACTCTATTCAATTAAAGGCCATAAGCAAAAATTGAAGTTAAGAGACCTCATATCATTCCACATCTATGTCCTCATTAGGACAAAGAACGTTGAGCTAGGAACCTTGGATGGCTGACCCATTGGCCATTTCAATGGCAATAGGATTAAGAAATACTATCCACCTAGGCATCCATGGAGAATACAAATAGTCTCTGGTTGAGAATAGAATAAACTTTCTACCAGCAATTTGAGCAATAGCAACATTTCTCTTCCTTACCACTTTCCATGGAGAATACAAATAATCTCTTGTTGAGAATAGAATAAACTTTCTACCAGCAATTTGAGCAATAGCAACATTGCTCTTCCTTACCACTTTCCAAACCTTCCTCCACTACTATCCATGTCAAAGTTGTTACTATTAGTAGTCTTGACGTGGATGACAAACCTGTTATTTCAAAAACAAACCTTCTTCTTTTCCTTCCATAGCTAGAATCCTTATGGGTGATGTACTTCTAGATGAGGGCTCCAGTTACAACATTCTTTCTTACTGATACTAGAGCAACCTAGGGCAATCACAATTGCATCCAATAGTAGATGCAAAGCTAAACTCATTTGGGGGGGCCGCCATATTCCTTGCTAGGAAAATGTAAATTGATAGTCACTATTGAGACTGAGAGCATTCCGCTCCTCTTTTATTTCCTCCCAAACACTGAGCGTATTGGCACTAAAATTATCCTAGGCTAAACATTCAAATTTATCACCAATTGCTATTTCAACTATGTCAACAAATGTATCCACCTCCAATTTTTAGACACTCATGTGATAGCAAATTTTTGCTCTAAGAAGGCACCATCTGACCATGCTCAAATCACCCATAACCCACACCTAGCCCACTTCTCACAACCACAGTTACTATCACGATCTCTTGATATATTAAGCCCACCAAAAACCCCTAGTCATCGTACCATCACAATGCACTATAACTCCAAATTGGGCACTCTATAGCTCAATAGATTCCATTTTTCAAGTGAGATCCAATGATAGGTCACATCATATATTTTTGAGAAACTTATGGGCATGTTATCTAGGTGCCACCTTTTTAATATTCAAAAAATGGGAATTGGGAGATTCCCAAACTCGCTAATATTGTGTTATTGGTTGATTCTAGACCCTTCTCCTATTGTACATACATAAAACCACCCATTCTTTTGTATATAATAATAACACTAAAACAATCAAAATCTTCAAAAAATATTGCCACACATACTTGACCACCTCTCCCAAAGCTTGAGTCGATTTTACAGGAGGAAGGGAGATCGATGCTAATGACCATGTTTACAAATGACCAACGTGCAACTTACGAAAACCAACAAACCAATAGTGCCAACAAACAAGTAACATTTATTGTAATGAGATGGTAAGAGGTGGGTAAGTTGCTTATCAAAACCAACCAACAAGCAACTTACCAAAACCAACCAACCAACCAAGGTTGCTAAACAAGTAACATTTATTTTAATGAGATGGTAAGCGGTAGATAAGTTGTGCATTTTAATTGCACAATAATATGTAGGTATGGAGTATTGGTACAAAATTATTTGGCATGTGAATATACAAGCATGCTTGGAGATTTTATGAGGAAAAGTAACTCATGAATACTTTCATGGTTTTGCAAGAATTAGAACAACCAAGAATCGAGACAAGCCCATCCATGTCAAAAATTCCCTCTTAGCAAATACAAGAATATATTCTCAATCTTGTTGCATGCCAACTTTGGCATTAAAGTGAGTATGTACAAAGTGGGACACATTCAATTCTGGAGTACAAGAAATCTAGAGAATCTAATAACACATCACTAGGCACTCTGAGAATTGATAGAAAATGGTGATTTAGGCACCTATATTAGAGCCTCATCCAACCCCATCAATTTCACAACATGTGGAGCCATGTTCTACTACTACCACCCAAAAAAGAATGCCTTCAAGCTTAATTTTAATTTTTTTTAAAAGACCCTTGGGAGACCTGGGAGACAATCATCAAACTTACCCTAGAAGTACTAGAAAAGACATTGGGTATAAGGAGAAAAGTAGGGAAATATGTAAAGGCACAGAAGTTGGTACTAGTACCCAACAATGGAAGGACCAAGTTGTAACCCAAAAGGGGATCCTTCTACCTTGCATACAAGATGAGGATTGAAAGTCACATCACACATGCTACACTAGCTCTTCACATACAACAAGCCCACGACTAGCCAGCTCAAGGTACCCAAGTGGTTCATGAAAGACATCATGATAGAGAAAATGGTAAATCAGGGTCTAAATGCATTGTGGCCAAAATGTATCATTGAGTCTCTTGCTAAGTCTCACAAGGTCTCTAGCATAAATTATGGTTGTGGTTTGTCTCATCTCATAGCAGTCCATCTTGGCATTATTGGCACGAGCCAACACAATACCTCACCCACCACCCAACCTAGAAGAACGTGAAAAGAAATCAAAAGACCAATTAGAGCGATGAAAATGCCCCAAGGAAGGGGATGAGGCTAACGAAGACTAGAGACTAGTGGAGAAGATGCTGGAAAATAACAACTTCCAAGACAAGAGAAATAGCATTTTGTGAGGGTTGTTAGGGAGTCTATTGAATTCTCCATGCATCAGCAGCTACATGAGTTCTTGGATGAAAGAGGGGAGAGTAGCTCCATGAAAGGTAAGAAAAAAGCAGGGGAAAGGCATGTCACTCCATTGACACAAAAAAACAAATAAAGCAAATGCATGCCCAGATGAGGAAAATGAAGCAACTGTAGACTCAAGTTTCTAAGCTCGCAAAGCACTATCTTCACAAGAGACCACAACTGATACACAAAAAGAAAAGCAACAACAAATTGAGTACACCAAGGATGTGCGAGGAGCTTAAGAGGCAAAGCCAAGGCGCTCAGAGAGAAGCAAGAGTTGCAAGAGAAGCTAGATGAGACACATAAGAAGTTTAAGAACTTCATCGTTCAAGCAAAGAAGAGAGCTTCAGAGTTTCACACGAAGTTGGAAGATAGGACATTTCACTTTAAGGGAATTGCACTTTAAGGAAAGGCTAAGGAACTCAACAATAAAGACGCAATTCTAAGAGGAGAATTTCAAAAGACATTGCAAAATAAGAAGAACTCTCTATAGGATTAATTTCTCAGAAAAAGAGAGTGACTTGAGGGAAGAGCTTTAGAAAGAACTATAGGAAAAGGAGAAATCCCTACAAGATGATATCTAGGAAAGTAGTTGAAAATATGCAACACTGATAAAAGAGCTACAAAAGGAATTGGAAGGGAAGGAGACAACCCTGCAAGAAACTATCATTGAGCTTCAAGAAGCAAGGATAGGCCTAAAGGAATACAAAACTCATAATAATACATTGAGCAAGCTGACAGTTGAATTGAAACACCTATTAACACAAAATAACCTTGAGCTTTCTCAAGTGAAGGCTAAAGTGCAGCATAAGAAGAAAGAACACGAGAAGCCCTTGTAGGAGAGAGAACAATGGAAGATCACATTTGATACCCTACAACAAATAATAACTAAAACAAATCGGCCCAAGCTGGGAACTCTATGGAAGGGGAAGCATATCAACTGCATGGGGAGACACTCTTGAAGCTATCCAATGATCTAGGCATTGCCTTGTATGGAAAATCCTAGTACAAGATTCAATTGGGCACTTATAAGTACATCCTCACAAAGCCTTCAACCTCATTCCCTCTTTCACACATTTTGTGATGAAATCCACCAACTGCCCTAACCCTTCCTTCATCACGACATGCAATTAATTATCTCCATTCCTCATCATCTTACTTTGACAACCCATCACACCTTATAAGGAAAGGTTTTTGCCACTCTTTTTTAATATAAATGTTGGAATCGACCAAATGGCTATGATATGGCTCTCCCTTTTAGCTTTATTGCTACCTCTCTATTGTATTGAGCTCTTGACAGATATGGTAGACAGTAAGTTTGCTTTGTGCACACATCCATTCTATCCAAAGACATGCCTAAACTAATGTAGTTCCTTAAAAGAGTATGGGATGCCTCCAATATGGCCTTCTCAGGCCCAAACCCTAAGTCATGGAAATGGCTATCAAAATTGCTCCCCAAAAAAAAAATCACATTATCACATTCACAGAACCTAGGGGCCACCCTAGTCCACTCCCCCACATTACAAACTCAGGGGCCATCAAGGGTAGAATATCCCAATTTTTCTTGGCAAACCTGTCACCCTAGGAATAGCACATCACACTCACCTCTCACAAACTAGGTCCTAAAGTATAAGACAATGTTTCAAGTTTACTTGGAACTCAACCCATTTCCCAATTACACTGAATTGTGTAGCTATTGAACTTAGTGGATCCTCATTCTCTATTACTTTGGTGACATGCTTGCACACTTAAGAGGACTAAGAAAACTAAGAGATGGTTGAGGGATGTCACAATAAACTTTCTTTCAAGATGTTGAGTTTAAAAACACAAGAATAGAAATGGCATAATGGCAAGTCATCTTAGTAAAAGAATAAATGTATTTTCAAAAATAAACTCCCTTAGATCTTGCAACAGTAATAATCAATATTCAACTCAGATTTGAGCAACAATTGCAACCATTACTAGTAGGAATAACAATCCATTCAATGAATGGATCTACAAGAGAGACAATATAAATAGATAAGCTTGTTGCACCACAATTTTGGTAAGCTCACAGTCATTAGTTCTTCAGCCCGTTTGATGCAGAGATGGGTCATGATTTAAGATAGTGTGATGCATTTTATTATTGGTAGAGAATAACAATAGATCAAATAGCTTATCCTTGACTTCAGTGACGCATAATAACCAAAGTAAATAGTCGTAACCAACAACTCATTCTTGCTCAAATTCAACATCATTGATAGTAGGAGTAGCAATGGATCTGAGAGAGGAAAGATCCGCCCACATTAGTATGAATAGTAGAGTGGTTCTAGTAGCGCATGCGATTGCAACAACCACATTGTCAATAGAGCTAAATCTGTTAGGAATAGTATGATCAATAGGAGCTATCCATAGTAGATAAATTCATCTTAGTTTGAGCACAATGGCAAGAGTAAGAAGCAATATAGTTTGGTAGCAAGAAACATGAAGAATGGTGTTTATTCAACATGGTTCCAAATAGTATTAACTCTAGCACAAGGCTGTGAACAATAGAGAGATTTATCTTAGCTTGGGAGCAATCCATATTGACAAGATAATAGCCATAAAGAAGGGATTCAACAAGTAGCAAGTGCTTCCTTCTTCCATGGTTGTTGATAGAGAGGGTAGCCATTAACATAAGCTTCAAACTAACTAATGGTAGTGAGCATAGTGATAGGAGTGAAAAAGAAGAGGTGGGCAGCGATAAGATCTCAAGGATCCATGCCTATCATTCTCCAAGATACCAAGTTGAAATACTCAAAACAGAAATGAGAGGGAAAGTACTCAAGTACGTTGAGTTCACTTCTATAAATTTTGATCTTTGAAATTCTACATATGGAGTGTCTTTAAGTGACTTGTTATTTTTTGAGCTGACATATATATCACATTCAAAAAACATATCAATAAAATATTGCAAAACTCAAGGCAAGATAGACAATGAGATTCATATGTATACCACAATATGTTCTTCGCAAGCCTATTAATGTAGGCATGAACTGCATTGCACTGGTTGGAGACTTTGTGAGCATAAGCAAGGATTTCTTGGATTGGAAGAAAAATGTTGCTTTTTCAAAGAGTATGAGTTTATGATGGTTCATAGACCTATTGAATCTAATTACAAAGAGGAAAGGTTTGTAGAATGGGCAGTACATCTCATATTCTTCGACCTTCCACTTGAAGGTTTGCATTTTGGTGATATTCTCCATTCACCATGGGATAGAATTTTAGAGGATCATGTACACTATGCTATTTATTTGGTCCTCTATTTTGGTAGATTCTAGATGGTTGCTAGTGATGGTCTCAATTGGAGATAATGTATATTATATGGTAGCAAGTATATTCTTCTTAATATTCTTTTTGTAGCACGTATAATTAAAGGTTTCTTGACTATTTAGAAAGGGATGTATTGCATAAGGCTCCATTGTAGGGTGGGTTGAGCATTATGTGCATGTCTATGATTTGGAGATAGTGTGTCATGTGGTGGTTATTCGCCACTCCTCTTGTTTCTATCATTGCAATAGTTAACGCACAAAGGTGAGTATGTGAACATGAATATTCTTGATACCATGGCTTGATGGTGCAAAACAAATGTTTTCTAATCTACTTTGAAACTTGCAATTATTTGCATCAATGATAATCATGATTCAAATAGGTGTGACATTCCACATGCATCACAATCCATTGACCCTTCTGGGGTGTATTGGCATGGTAGCATTGGCTGAAGAAGGCAAACATTATTGGCTTGTTTTGTTGAGCTTTATTATCACCAAGGCGGTATATGTGTTGAGTTGGGACGTGGCATGTACCCTATACTCCAAGCATGCATGAGTAGTAGAAGGCTATGTGCATCCATTGATGTGAATAAGGATTTGATTAGATCATATGTTCAACCCTTGCTTCTCACTAAAAGGCAAGAGGGACATGACTATATAAGGATGAAACACATTGATGAGGAGGTGGATGATCAAGCAAGTTTCAATCCCTATAATTAGTGAAATTATGTTGCTTTGACTATGCACATCTTTGGACATTTATCTTGTCATGACTGTAGATTATTCCCCATGATGGAATTTTGTTTGTTTTCCTTTATATGATGCCCATGAATGTGGCTAAAGTTATTGGTCTTGCTAATATCAAGCTTATGTTTAACCACATTAACTAATATGGTACTTGTATTTATTAATATGTTGTCCTTCAAAAGCATTCTTCTTGAAGAGTACACAAAGACAATCACCTCTATAACATGCACGTGTAGCTTTGTCGATGCGAATAAAAAATCTCTCTCAATTATAGCATATGGTTTTCAACATTTACTAATTATTTAATTGTTATGCATATTTCATAAGGGCATATTTGGAATACCCACAAGCAAAACATCGTTTGGATGTAGCAAGATGGGGTATTGAAAAACTATCATGTGCATTTCAATCATAAACATACATAGAGCAACTTATGAAATGAATAGGTACATACAAGAGCAAAATTACAAATGTATGCATGGTAAGCAACATAGACTTGTTTGGTCATTGGAGCCAAAAGCAATGATGACCTTATGTCACAATGTCGTTTCATCTTGCTCCTCTCATGCACAATTCCATCACTAACATTGTAAATATAAGCTCCATTTGTCATAACTTGCTTGATTTCTTAGTTCGCTCAAAATACATTGTTCAAAGAATAGTCAAACTCTTTTGTTAACCCTTCATTTGTTAACTAGGTCTACTTAATATAAAAGCATCAAATCCACGAATATTCTATTTGAGTGCTATATGATGAATATAATTGGACTTCTTATGATACAAAACAATGTAAGTCTATTGACCCCTTGTGACACCGATTGAGCCCTTAACCTTGGTTTAGACAATAGATTGTCTAAATTCCCTCACAATGGCAATGATTTGATAGATATTTTTTAAAGTAGCTGCACTTGAACACATGCACATGGAGCTTCAAAATCTCAACTTTGCATATAGAATTACGAATCCATACTCATAAATAACAAAAATTTGTTTCAACCAATAAAAACAAAGACAAGCTCCCAAAGAAACAAGTTACAATGTTCAAAATGTATATAAATGTTCAATGTTATGAAAAACACTCAAAAAATCCACCCCTATGTTTGGATTACATGACAAATTTCCAATCAATCTTTTAGAATTCCAACTAGTAGGAATAAGGGCCAACTAAAGGCAAATAGACAGTACTAGAGATGCAAGTTTTGGTGCATGCATGCAACTGTCCAAAGCTTTGTGTTGATAATGATTGGCAAGACCTAAATTTGATTATTTGTATCTATCAAACGACATATCTAGTGAAATATGTTATTTGTTATTTCTAATTAATATTTCAATGTTATGACAAACACTCAAAAAATCCACCCCTATTTTTGGATTACATGACAAATTTCCAATCAATCTTTTAGAATTCCAACTAGTAGGAATAAGGACCAACTAAAGGCAAATAGACAGTACTAGATTTGCAAGTTTTGGTGCATGCATGCAACTGTCCAAAGCTGTGTGTTGATAATGATTGGCAAGACCTAAATTTGATTATTTGTATCTATCAAACGACATATCTAGTGAAATATGTTATTTGTTATTTCTAATTAATATTATGTATAACATGCTTGTACTAAAAAATAGTTTGAGACTTGATCTAGATAAATGTAAGGTAGTTCAAAAAACTTAGCTATCATATGAAACATTAGAAATTATCAAATGGAAGGTAATTCAAAAACTTAATTGTCATTTGAAATATTAGCTATAACATCAAATATAGGCCTTGATTGTTGACTCTGAATCACCCAAAAGTGTGTCTACATGTCTATGTGAATTGGAGTTGGGAGGTCCAGATAATAAGCAAATTTTCAATAGCATCAAACTCCTCTTTCTCTTTAGCTTTTATTTCTCTCATAACATGAATCACAAATCACAAGCAAGTGAGATCAGGAGTTTCAATTCTCTATTCTCTCAAAGAGACATGTTAAGAATTTCTCGTCAAAAGATTCTATGCTTAACAAAGAAGGCATTACGGAGGAAGAGCAAAAGTCCAAATGTAAATCACAAGCAAGTGAAATCAAGAGTTTCAATTCTCTATTCTCTCAAAGAGACATGTTAAGAATTTCTCTCGTCAAAAGATTCTATGCTTAACAAAGAAGGCATTACGGAGGAAGAGCAAAAGTCCAAATGTAAATACTTATATATATATATATATATGAATATCTCCTAAAGGCCAACCTAACCTATGAGATTTAAGCATATACTCATCATAGATACAATCAAACATGCAATCAAAGTATGACTACCAAGTAAACAAAAATGCATCTTGAAATAGGGACTAGAAGTCAAAATAAGCACCTAAAAATCAAAATAGGGACTAGAAATCAAATCTATGAGGAAATCAAACGAGTATGAAAAAATCAAAATGAGCTCCTAAAAATCAAAATAAAGACTAGAAATGCGATGTCATTGCTTATGTTTAGTGCGGGATTTGCTCATCTCAATATCTCGAATATCACAACCACCACTCCAACATAGAAGGCTAAGGTATATTGTCAAACATTTCTTGTGACAAGCAATAATGGCTAGGGTCTATCAATGGTGAGAATGACTAGGGGAAGTTGTTTCACTAGGGGACAAGGATGTCTCACCCTACATAATGTTATGGCTCACTCCAAGGTGACCACTCATGGACATGATTTGCTTAGGACTTGAGTAGCCATTGAGAGGAATGAACGCATCTTGTCTAGATGGGTTTAAACATATTATTGTCTTCTCTCTCAAGAGGGTCTCTTCGTTGTGGTTTTCAAGGCTAAAAGCCCTAAGCATCCTTGGTCATACCTTGATCTAGCATAGAGGTGTGAAGCTCTCCCAAAAGAGACAATGGTACTACTATCTGACCTCATAACACACCCAACTATATATATAGTGTTCCTAACACTATCTCCAACCCACATAATTGAAAAATTACAACACTTTGGTGCAAGATCTTCATATCTCCCTATCTATGTCCACAGCTGGTGTGGTGAGATGCAAATCGAGACAATGATGCAACGAAGGCTCGAATGTGATAGATGCCATGCCTACTTTTGGCTAATTTGCTCATCAAAACAAGTAAAATTTCATGAATTAGTCAAACAACATATCTTAAAAAATATTGTCATTTTTCATTGACATTATGTCTAACATATGTAAATAGATAAACGTTAATCACTAAAGGATTCAAAGATTATCCAAGCCCAGAGATGATTTCACAACCAAACAATGTCTCTTTTAGAAAATCGCAATAATTTCATGTCTTTTTCCTGACAATGCCACTAATTTTCAATCCAACTTTGGAATTTTCCAAATGCCTTTTCACTTTTGCTTGTACGTGAGGCCCTTTATGTCCTTCGTTCATTTGTCGTTCGTTGCAGAATGCAACACCCAAATAACATCAAAACCAATTTTATGTATGCAATCTGAAATTTTCCAGACCTCGAAAGGTGATAAGAAGAGGAATGACCTGCAATACAAAATCTAAAAATAGTCACTTTGACCTTTAAGGCCTGTTTATAATATTGCCACTAGAAGCACCAATCTGGCACATTCATCAAAACATGAAAATTGATCAAGCATCCATACATGATTGTATAATAGACATGGAAAATCATCACTTCTTTTCACAATTTTTCAAGATCTAGAAAGATGACTTTGCTTGATTCAACTTGAAGAGGAATGGTCCACACTACAAAATCCAAAACTAATCACTTCAATTCTAATCCAACCACTTACGAGTTTGCTCCATGTTTTTTAATCCATATTGTCACCAGAAGCACTAATCTTGCACATGCAAACCACAAGTTACGGCAATGTTCGTACAATACATCACAATTGATCAAGCATTCATACATAAATGCACATGAATGAATAAGTGATTGAGCATTTTCCCCTTTAATATCTCCCACTGTTGCTGGTTTGCAACGAGGACTCCACATGTTTTGATGAGGTTGTTGCTCATAGACATTGCAAGGCAGTTATGACTGAGACAATGGTTACAAGGACAAGAAGGCTATTGGCTGAGAGTGGCTTTACAAAGCTATGCATAGCTCAGTCAATTAGCATCTAAGAGCCTAGGCTTTTAGTAGAACATTATGCACAGCAGACAAATGGCAGACCATGAGAAACCTTCATTTTAGCAAGGATGGCACCTGTTAGATGTGTTATTGCAACAATGGCAACATCAAAGAATTGGTATTTATGTCAAATAAATGTGAAGAATGCTTACATTGAGGAGAAGATAATACTCTTTTCCTTTTCAAAGTAATATAAGGGAGAGGGAAGAAACAAACGGGACATGGATAAATGTGACAACAATAGAGACACAGACAATGCAAGACTCCTAGGTTTGTCTTACCTAAATATAAGCACACTAGTACCATGGACATTAGAATTGGGAATCAATCTTAGTTTTGATAGAAGACAGCATTCTTTCCATCTCTTGCGCAAGATAACAGCATCCTTAGATCAAACTAAACTAGAAGAAATTGAAAGAAAATATCAAACACCCTTTCTGGTATCACAAGATAGAAGCATTCAAGAACTCCTGAGCCTCTTATGACTGTGGGATCCACGTATACCCTCGGAAGTCACAGTGAATACAGCTGTATCTGATGGCAGAGAAGGTGACTTGAGCATATATGCATTGCGCTGACTGTTTGACCAGAAAAGGATCACCCGATTTGTGCAGGCATGGGACCAGCTTTCACCTATCCAAGTCAAAAATCAATAATCAGGAGCAAAACTTCAATAATCAGGAATAGCAATAAGATTTGGTTCTCAAAGATAATTTCCTATATTGATTTCCACATCCAAAAATTTCTGGTCGTGGAAAATCCCTCAAAAGATTTTCCAGAATACCATAAGCTAGATGAAAACCATTCTCTAAATACTTATCAATAATAATGGGATTGCCTCCCTTTATTAGATCCATTCTTAACCACTGACCATGTGCCACTAATACTGACAGTACCCCCAAAATATGTGGGGATACGGTGAGATCCATAATTGTTGACTCAATTCTTGGAGACTCTAAATACTAGTCAGATAAGCGATAAAATTGCTTATTTAGAGTATTAGTACCAATCCACAAAGAATCTGTGGTAAGTTAACTGTGCAAACTCTGTGTACAGGACCTTTGACCTGTCATTGTTTAGCACAATGGAACAGCAAATGCAAAACTTATTTACCAAGAGCAGGAACCAGCTTTGCAGAGCCTCCACCGAACTTTGTAGTCACCTGGTTCATAAGAACTATCTGCCAACAAACATGTCAAGAGAATGGTCTGCATAAACACATTTTGATGAGAATATCTGCACAAACTATCCACATAATTAGGACTTCCTGCAAATGCAACAAGATGCATCTTGCAAGCCAACTTCAAATATCGTGATGCATGCCTTAGTTATCAAATCATGTGTGTGTGTGTACGTGTTTGAAGTATGTTCATATATACGACAATGTGTCAAGGAACCTCACTCTTGCTCACTCCTGTCATCACAACATGCTTCCCACCCTCACATAATTTGATGGCATTCTCTTAAGACAGTTTTGCTTGTAATGTGTGGCCCATTCCTCTTTAAGTGTTTATCATCTCATACATTAGGTTCCATAATCAGACATCCTGAGAGAAGCTCTTGTATGATTACTCAGTAATGCAGGATACATAACCAGAAAACATGATTGTCAATCTTGGAAGACAAGATCTAGGAGCTCATACATGCTTTTGGAGAAAATGCGGCTACAAGATCAATGCAATCCTAGCAAACTGATTTGTTTTACGTGCATAGGAAGCCTGCCAGGTTGTGTAACTCACCTGAGGCCAGTGTTACTACAGCAAAACCAAAATTACTTATTTGTGGTGACACATTTTAGGGGAAGAATCAGCCTGAGTACTCCTGAGACCTGTAAGGCATTATTACAATTACAAATCGCACAGCACATTTATCGTAGCAGATTGAATGGAAAAAAAGTCTCCAATGTGAGAGAAGCCTGCAATGCACCTCCTTTCTGAAGCTGTATAATTCTAATGGCACCTGCAGACCCATATCAATATTTTCACCTCATGACCCTTCTAATGTCTCTGCACAAAACCCATAGTTGCACTAGTACCACGTACAAAAGGTTTGATACTATACCATACTTTAGGTATTGTACCTTACGTATTAGTACCATAAGGTACCAACTTAATGGATACATCTTTCCCATTCGAGCTGCACTTTGGGACAAGCTAAATGCTCCTTATATTAATATAATTCTCCCATGAGATTAGGTTATTTGAGATTCAAACAATTTCTCTCAACCTTCTCTCTCTCAAACCCACACTTCTCTTATTTTTATGATCATGCATGTATGATGTATCCACTCCCATCTATGTAGTTATATGTTGTAGGTAGCAATAGCGCATGTTGCGCATGCAGCATTAGGTTTTGGCATGTTATCCTCAAATACTCAGCTTATATACTCCAATAGCATTGCTATTTAGACTTCAAATATCTATTCTATTATCTTTAGTCCAAAAAAAATCAAGTTATTTTTTTTTCGCACTAATATCGTACCGTACCTTATAAAATCTTAAGGTACCATTTAGTACCATATTTTACCATACCATACCGTATCGTACCTTTCGTACTTGGCAACTATGACGAAACCATTCTCATCTCTCATGCACTAAGCATTCTTTTATCTTAAGCTTTTCAAAAAGATGAAGTTGCTTGGGTAGAAAAAGTTGAATTGCTGGCTGCCAGACGTATCACAGGATCCAACACCCAAGCTGCATTACAAGATGTGTGTCACGATCGCAGTCATGAATACCATTGCCACATCATGTCTTCAGTTTGTATTTTATGCCCATATGCCAACCAATCTATCTATCATACATGTCCCAAACACTCCTTAATCCGAGCAATCAAGCAGCTCTCTCTCTAAATTAGAATGATGTGCATTAACCAATCAGGTGGTGACCACATAGAAGCAGCTCTTTTGCTTCTTTTTTGCAATGGTGGTCATATGATGTCCTGAAATTCAATTGTTTTTTCTTTTGCAAGTAAAATGTGGCTAGTTATATTACTCAGAAGGCTGATTACAATGAAGTGCACATGCTCAACAGACTAGCTGGAGCTTATGCAAATCACAAATCCATCATGTATACAAGTCTCTCAAGGACTCAACATGGGGAAACTTACCAAGTCCAGACATAGTAAGGATTGACATATTAAGAGCTCTTTCTTGATTCTATGGGTGGTGGTGCATGGCCATTCTTAGTTGGTGGAGTGATTTGTATGGTTAATTCCGTTGACGAACGAGACCTCAGCCTGCTAACTAGTTACACGAAGGATCCTCTTTGTGGCCAACTCCTTAGAGGGACTATGGCCGTCTAGGCCATGGAAGTTTGAGGCAATAACACGTCTGTGATGCCCTTAGATGTTCTGGGCCACACGCGCGCTACACTAATGAATTCAACGAGTTTACCACCTAGGCCGAGAGGTCTCGGTAATCTTTTGAAATTTCATCGTGATGGGGATAGATCATTGCAATTATTGATCTTCAACGAGGAATTCCTAGTAAGCGTGAGTCGTCGGCTTGCATTTCCTAGGGCACGTAAGGGTCCAATCGCCAGGTCTTCCCCTAGAGTCCAACCACACAAATCCTCCTCCAAGGAAGGACAACAATCTCCTCATCCTGCTACCCTCTATCAAGGACCAAACGCCCCCCATCCTGCACGATGAAGAAAGTCCCGTAGGGGACACCGCCCACTCTACTTGCCACCTATAAGGGGATACTTGCTAGTGAGAATCTAGCAGCCCACACCTCACCAAGCTCCACCCGCTCTCGAATCGGGGGGTCTAGCCACTCCTAAGGGATCGCTAAGTCAATCTCCCTCCTCCTCACCTCAGCTTCTCGCTGACAACCTTATGCCCGCTACAACATCTCCTAGTCTGCCATCCTGTACACCTCCCACCACATCCTAATAGTACCAACAAGGCCAGCCTCCCAGCCAACCCACTGGATGTGGGGGCACTCGCCAATCTATATCCCGTCCCGATCTCTGACCTTTGGGAATCCAAACCACCAACTGGCGGTCTATCTCCTCTTAGCATCCTGAGGGCCTCTGAACTAGGGCCTTGCAAAGGCCCTGCCACACTCAAAGTAAGCTATAGAGGAAGGAAGATTTGGGTGGCCTGATCTAGGCAGTCGTGAAGATCCATCTCAAGGATGGCCTTCAACCACCGCCAAGCTTCAACTCCTAGAGATCCTCCTACAAAAGGACCTTCCAAGTCTGCCCACCTGGTGTGAGACTACGGACCACTAGCTTACCCAAAAGGACCAGGCTCTGGAACTCTGGATCGATGATCCCAAGCCCTCCCTCAAACCAATGCTAGATGGTGGTCGCCCACACCACCTTGGCCCAAGAATCCCTGGAACCGTTTGAGCCGGCCCAGAGAAAATTCCGCACTAGGAGACGAAGCTGAACCACACAAGATGAGGAGAAGCGCCAACAAGAGACAATGTACCAAGTCGTCACTAGGAGGACCTGGTTGACCACCAAGGCTTGGCCCACTAAGAAAAGGCGGACAGTGCTCCAATAGGTCAACTTCGTCCTAATAGAGTCGAGAACTGGAAGAAACTCTAAGTCACTGCTAGGCCTCGCGGGAGTGCTCTCTCCTCCTCCCAACTCTGTTGCCTCGCCTATAGGCCTCCTGGCAGATCTTGCTCGACTCAGCTCAGAACTCTGCAATCTCCTTTGCGATCCGGTCCCCCCTAGCCCACTCCCTAGTCCAGAGCTGCTCAATCTACCTCCTCATCTCCTCCCTCCTGTAGATCTAGTCAAGGATCCGACAGAATCACGTGTCAAGGGCTGAAGCAAGAGTATCAAGTGTGAGGAGAACCGGGCAGTGATCAAACAAAGTGACGCCACCCAACTGCCCTACCTAGCCTCCTCAAGAACACCCCCACTCTCCCACATAGAACCGGTCTACCAACCGCTCCGCCCTTACTTTTTCTAGATCCATCTTGATTTCCTAATATGTCCCAAATATTTGATCTCATGTGAAGAATTCACATTTAGTTTTCTTCGCATAAAGGGAATGTGTTCTTACCAATTGGAATACTAATTGTAAGTGTTCCAAATGTTCTCCTCTTCATTTACTAAAGATCAAGATATGATCCAACAAGACTACTACAAAGTGTCCTAGATAGGGCCGTAACACACTATTCATCAACTTCATAAAAGTAGTTGGTGCATTAGTGAGGCCAAAAGGCATCACCAAAAAATCATAATGCTCGTATCTAGTACGAAATGTTGTCTTAGGAGCATCCTAGGCCTTAATTCTTACTTGGTGATAGCCTGATCTTAAATCAATCTTTGTGAAAAAATTTGCCCCTTGTAATTGATCAAAAAGATCTTCCATTCTAGACATAGGAAATTTATTCTTCACCGTTATTTTATTAAGTGCTCTATAATCCACACAAAGTCGCATAGAACCATCTTTTTTGTGTTTCACTTAGCTTATAGGGTGGTTTAGAAAGAGGATGTGTATCCCTATCTATATCAATTGGGTGATTGACATCACCCCTATCTGGTGGAAGGCCACTTGGTAAATCAAAAGAAAACACATCTTTAAATTCATCTAACAAACTACTTAATTTATTATTTACATTCAACTCACAAACATTAAAAAATTGTTGCTTAATATTACAAAAAGTAAAAGTGTCATGTACTACAAGAAGGGACCATAACATATATACCTCACAAGCTTCTTTCTTTATCAGTTTCTGAACTTCGAGGGAACACATCAAAGGATTATCAAATACTTCATGTTCACCTTGAATCACAAAAGTCTTACCATCCCTTTCAAATTCCAGTGTATTATGATGATAACTACGCTTTAAGGATGGTTCCAATCCCCATGGCCACTCCCTCCCTAAAGCAATATCAACTCTTTCCATATTCATAATTTGGAAATGAAGATTATCTTTAGATCCTTGGATCTCCATTTCCAAATTAGATACCATTGTATCCCATATTTTATTATCCTGACCTTGCATCATACGAACAACATATTGATACTCACTCTTTTATTGGGGAAGTTTCAATTTTTTGACAAGTGCATAATTTCTAAAGTTGTGGGTGGCAGAGTCATCAATCATGACGCTAACCCTCTTTCCCGCTATCAATCCATGCACTCTAACTAAATCATGTGGCCCGAAAGTAGGCTGCCACATAGAAGTTGACATACAACACCTGTGTTGTACGTCCTTGTGCAAGACCTCTAAAGATTTATACTTTTCATGCCCCTTTAATTCCAAGGTCTGCACTACATGGATTTGTTTCTCTTTTCCCTTGCCCTTGTCCTTATCCTCTCCTTTATCTTCCCCCTTTTTCCTTTGAGGGCAATTCCAGGCAGCATGATTAGGAGATAGACAGCTGAAACACGGTCTTTTTTTTTAGCCTTATCAAAGTCATCGTGAATTAACTTTGGCTTTACATATTGTTTCTTTTCAAAGGGTTGTTTCTTACCCTTAAGGAATGGCATTTTCCTTTTAAATTTGCCTACAAATTTTAAGGCTTCAAATTCCTTAGTCTTGGGCTCCGTATCAGTGAGACTAGTGAGTGCACCTAGACGCATATTATCTTCATTGGTTAATGCAAATTTAATTGCCTCTTCAAGCGTCTTGAGTAAACTCCTTTTCACTTCCTTTTTGCAGGCCTTATCTAGTCCCCTTATGAATCCTCTTGTCTTTTGAAATTCATCTATTCCTTCCAATTTGAGGATTAGCTCACGATACTCCTCGAGATATGTCAACAAAGGTCTTCCCTTTTGTCTGACATAATCCCAATCTTCCCAATATCTTTCCATTTCATTTTCGAGAAGGAATTCTTTCAAAAAGGCCTTTTCAAATTGAGCCCAAGTTTCAGGTATTTTATTTGCCTCCTTTAAAGTTCTCCACCATTTATATGCCTTTGGCCCCAAGGTTAGACTGGCCTCCAACGTTTGGAGATGTGGTGGAGTATTCTTAAGTTTATGCAAATCCTCCCATTTTTGGAGGAAATTAAAGATAGTGTCTTTATTTCTGTCTTTTCCCTCCTCGTGAAACTGAGGGGGTTTCATATCTTTTAACACTGGGTTATCCCTAAGCTTTTGGTGGGGTTCCCTAAGGTCTCACATAGCCACATCTAGATCTTTTGATGAAGATGTAATATCTGAGGTTTCTACCTTACCTTTATCCCTTTCTAGTAATAAGGCTAATTGGCATTTTATTTCGGTGAGTGCTTGAGTTAGCAACTCCATTTGAAACCCTTGTGCTTGCACACGAGCAGATAGATCATCAAACTGTTCTTGTGTAGCAAAAAAAATCTTCCCATTGTTCTTCTTGAATTTTCGTTTCATGGGGATCCACCATAGGATAGTCCCCGGAACTAGAGCCTTTGGTTACCCCCTCTTTCTCTTTCCCCTTCATTAATACACTGAAATTAGAAAGAAAATATAAGAAATTTGCATACAAGATGAGGTACTTCCCTGATTACAATAATAGGGCAGATGTCGATGGCCTTTACAACTTAGTGATAGCAAAAAACGTGAGGAACAGTTCGACTTTCCTCCAATCTGTGCAGGTCACGTGGGAATAAGGCCTGTCGGGCAAGAACACAAGATAAGAAGGGGATTAAACATCCCCCCAGGTCTCGTGTTAACCCCTGCCGTCCACACCAAGTACATGAACTCTGCCCGTGACGCCAACACGGAAGTAATCTGTCAGGCGACGCCCACGCAAGTTCAAATCCAGACACAAGCTGGAGATCTCTAGTGTGTAAGACAGTTGTCGCCAACACAAAAGTATCCGCCAACACGGAAACGTCTAAGACAGGACCCGACGGCTCTTTCCGAAAAAGCCCGCCAACACGGGAACGTCTATCAGGTGACGACTGATGTGACCCGCTCTGATACCAGTATTAGGTGCCCGTCAACACTACTCTGCCCTTGAGGATCTATATACTACATTCATTTGTAATATTCATTCACTTCAGAGTTGTTTTCTTCTTTTCCTTCTTCTGTTTGTGTTTGAGTTTTGAGTTTTGCGTTTAGGGCTCGAGCTTTGCTTTCTATGTCTGTATTTGTCTCTTTGTGTTTCTATTGTTATCGTGCACTTTATGTTTCTCAAGGCAAACCCTAGCAGTTTTCTTCACACGCTATCAGAGCCGGTGCTCTTGTAAAGAATATCCTGTGGATATTGTGGAGAGCTAGTCTTTGTGCAAGGCACACAATACGACTCGTAACCAAATCACAATGTCCTAGACACCTGCAGTTCCTATTATGTCCTATCAGGCTTCTCCATCACTGGAGGCCCTAAGGCAGCAATATGGGCTTGGTGAGGAGGACGACGCTCCACTTTCACCTTCACCTTCTTTTTCTACTCTTATTCCCAATTTCACTAACATGAGAGAGGAGGACTTTAAGGAGTACTATCGCAACAAGTACCATAATGTTTACACCCCTCGTACAAGCTTTGCTACTACATTCAAACATTAGTGAGGCTGGCCACCTCTCCAATCATGTAGGATATACTACATTTGGAGTGTCTGGCGATCCATCTTCATCATTTCAGCCATGTCCAATGTCAAGTTCGTACAACCCTTTGGAGTTGAATGAATCAAAACCCTTGCATGTTTTTTCTTTTGAGGCGCAGGATCTGGATGGCTTTGCGTACATGAACTTTATTAGACAAGGCTCACGAAGCAAATGGAATTCATCTACATCAATAGCTTCTGTTTCATTTGAGCATATAACACGCACTTCTCACTTCCCTCCCATCCCACCCTCTTCTACCTCTACATCCGCTTCACACACACTAGGCGTTGGATCTTCCATCTCTGCTCCTAGCACCTTATCCTTCTCTATCCCATTCTCTACCTCTTTGCACCATAGTACTTCATTAGGGGGAATGCCACCCTTTAACACAATGCCTCTCACCTTTCAGCAAATGAGCACAGCCATAGTACCTGGGACGGCTGTGATGGGCATCTCCCTCACTACCCCCAGATTTACCTCTCACATGACCACTCAGATGCAAGGGATTCCATCCTCGGCTTATGGTACATCATCCCACTTACCTTGGGTTACATCTATGCACGGATTTCCATCTTCTGCTCCACATGTTTCCATCCCACCTCCACCATGGGCTACTCATATGGCTACCATGTCCATGCCTAGTCAACCCATCCCTACCTATGGATCCACCTTGCACAATACCCGAATGCTTGGTGGGCACTCTGGGCCCATTCCCAAGTGCACTCCACTCCCCCATCTTACCCCCATTATACTTTTTCACACTACCCATCTCCAACACTACCACTCCTGTTGCAACGGCCAAGAATGCTTCACGGATAAGGCTTGTTTTAGCGGGTCGAATTTCATGCAACAAGTGCTTGAGTCTCACGGTCTTTGGGACCTCGTCATTGGTCTAGAGCCTATTCCAAACCCTCAACTAGCTTACACTAACTACATCCGTCAATGGAGAGCCCACAATGCCATAGCCAATCTTAAGCTGATGCACTGATTTCTTCCTGAGTTACACTCTCAATTACAGCACTTTCCGCTCCCGTCAGAGCGTTGGAGTCATCTTCTCGACCATTATGCAGCCCGAGATTGTACTCGGCACATAAATCTCGACTTTGAGCTTCAAGAATTCTCTATTAAGGAAGGGGATGATCTGAAAGTCAAGCTCGCCGAATATAAGCGGTTACTCGCCGAGTTTGCCGAATATAAGCGGTTACTCGCCGAGTTCGCCACTACTGGCTTTCCAAAGTCAAACGACGATCAGATTATGTTCTTCTTGAATAAGTTACCTGAAAAATACTTTAATTTCATTCAGCACATCATCTCACAGTCTCGATTGCAAACCTTCTACGAGTTTGAGTGCTAATTATTGCCTTATGCAAGGCTGCATGATCAAGTCCACAAGAAATCCTTATCACAGTCTTATTCAAAGTAGAGGGGATTGGTTGCCACTTCTTTGGGAGAGAAAACCAACAGTGGCAAGAACTACAGGAAGGAACCATAACATATATACCTCACAAGCTTCCTTCTTTATCAGCTTCTAAACTTCGAGAGAACACATCAAAGGGTTATCAGATACTTCATGTTCACCTTGAATCACAAAAGTCTTACCATCCCTTTCAAATTCCAGTGTATTATGATGATAACTACACTTTAAGGATGGTTCCAATCCCCATGGCCACTCCCTCCCTAAAGCAATATCGACTCTTTCCATGTTCATAATTTGGAAATCAAGCTTATCTTTATATCCTTGGATCTCAATTTCCAAATTGGATACCATTATATCCCATATTTTATTGTCCTGACCTTGCATCATACAAACAATATATTGATGCTCACTCTTTTGTTGGGGAAGTTTCAACTTTTTGACAATTGCATAATCTATGAAATTGTGGGTGGCAGAGTCATCAATCATGATTCTAACCTCTTTCCCGCTATCAATCCATGCACTCTAACTAAATCATATGGCCCAAAGGTAGGCTGCCACATAGAAGTTGATATACAACACCTATGTTGTACATCCTTGTACAAGACCTCTAAAGATTTATACTTTTCATGCCCCTTTAATTCCAAGGTCTACACTACATGGATTTGTTTCTCTTTTCCCTTGCCCTTGTCCTTATCCTTTCCTTTATCTTCCCCCTTTTTCCTTTGAGGGCAATTCCATGCACAGCATGGTTAGGAGATAGGCAGTTGAAACACAGCCTTTCTTTTTTAGCCTTATCAAAGTCATCTTGACTTAACTTTGGCCTTACATATTGTTTCTTTTCCAAGGGTTATTTCTTACCCTTAAGGAATGGCATTTTACTTTTAGATTTGCCTACAAATTTTGAGGCTTCAAATTCCCTAGTCTTAGGCTCTGTATCCATGAGACTAGTGAGTGCACGTGGACGGGTATTATCTTCATTAATTAATGCAAATTTAATTGCCTCTTCAAGCGTCTTAGGAGAACTCCTTTTAACTTCTTTTTTACAGGCCTTAACTAGTCCCCTTATGAAGCCTCTTGTCTTTTGAAATTCATCTATTCCTTCCAATTTAAGGATTATCTGACGATACTCCTTGAGATATGTCAGCAAAGGTCTTTCCTTTTGTCTGACAAAATCCCAATCTTCCCAATTTCTTTCCATTTCATTTTCAAGAAGGAATTCTTTCAAAAAGACTGATTCAAATTGAGCCCAAGATTCACATATTTTATTTGCCTCATTTAAAGTTCTCCACCATTTATATGCTTTCGGCCCCAAGGTTAGACTGGCCTCCAACGCTTGGAGATGTAGTGGAGTATTCTTTAATTTGTGCAAATTTTTCCATTTTTGGAGAAAATTAAAGATAGTATCTTTATTTCTGTCTTTTTCTCCCTATGAAACTGAGGGGATTTCATATCTTTTAACACTAGGTTATCCCTCAGCTTTTGATGGGGTTCCCTAGAGTCTCGCATAGTCACATCTAGATCTTTCGATGAAAATGGAATATCTGAGGCTCTACCTTACCTTTATCCTTTTCTAATAATAAGGCTAATTGGGATTTTATTTCAATGAGTGCTTGAGTTAGTAACTCCATTTGAACCCCCTGTACTTACACATGAGCAGTTAGATCATCAAATTGCTCTCGTGTAGCAAAAATTAATTCCCATTGTTCTTCTTGTATTTCCGTTTCATGGGGATCCACCATAGGGTGAACCCCGAAACTAGAGCCTTTGGTTACCTTCTCTTCCTCTTTCCCCTCCATTAATACACTGGAATTTAGAAAGCAAATATAAGAAATTTGCGCACAAAGAAGAGGGACTTCCCTGATTACAGAGGGGCACAAAGAACGGTGAAGCTTTTCTCAAATCTGCACTAATTGTGTGCAGATTACGCAAGAATAAAGCCTATCAGGTAAAAACGTTGGGTAAGGATGTGATTAAACACCCCCCCTTTCCCCGCCAGGTCATGTGGAAACTATCTGTGACCATGTTGTAACTGAAAACAGGATTTTGCTCGACTTGCACTGTCCCAATGGACTTTGCCCGACTTGCACTGTCTCACCGTACTCGCTAAGTACATGGGCTTTGCCCGCGACGCCAACATGGAAGTGATCTCTCAGGCGACGCCAACACGGAAGTGATCAAGTGGACTCCGCCCACGCAGGTTCAAATCCTCCCGTCCATGCCAACCCTGCAGCCGTCGCCAACACGGAAGCGTCAGACGCTTCCACACGCCAACATAGAAGCGTCTCAAGACGGGACCCGTTCACGCCAACACGGAAATTTCGAAACAGCTGAAGATGAGGACAAAACCCCTTTCGACAAGACATGCCCCGACAGCTCTGATACTAGTATTAGATAACTCTGAATAAGTAAATCGTTTTATCAGATCTGTCTTTTGCTGATGAACAACTCTATTCCGAGCAAACAAGCTCAAGAGACCTTTCTCTCTTCTCTCAACCACGCTTAGGAAGTTCTTCCAGTGCCACCTCCTCGTGACCCATCTACCAGCTATCATTACCTGGTGAGTTCTACTATTTTAGTATTACTCACTTACTTCCTAAGCTCCCCTTAACCCCGTACAGGCGCCCAAAGTCCCCTGGATGGTCATCTCTCGCACTTGTCTCCCCATATGTTACATTTATTAATGTAACACCTCCCTACTCAAGTCTTCTTGGTCACTTTTACTCAATCGGCCGCATCCCATAAAATTTAACTCTCACTTAAAACAAAAAAATAGTCCAATATGGTTCCATACGCTTTTGTGGGGCTTGGTAGGCTACTAGGTAGCCGATGTACACCCTTTATCCGATGCCATGTCCTCTCTAGGGTGACTACTTGGACTCCCTTCGTAAGATAACCATCGACTATGTAGTCTTGGTAGGCTACTGGGCAACCAACGTATATCCTTTGTCCGATGCCCTGGCTGCCTTGGGATGGAACACCTTGGGGTAAGTAAAGAGGAGCGGTTCGAGAGAGTTTCAGTGGTCCCCCAAAAACCCTAATTCTTAGGGACATCTTTCAATATCTATAAATAGACAGACTGCCCCCATTCAGCCTCATTCTATCTGTGCCCTGGAGTGCAGATTTAAGACATCAATCCACACACACGTAGTTGTATAGCCCCAGAGACTATTGCCACACCTGCTACTGCATTTGCTCCTCCATTGTGTAGGCAACAACTTGCAGTCCATCTCCATCATTAGGCAACAGCTTCCATATCAAGCGACAGCTTCTCCACACCAGGCGACAACTGCCAACCCTCTTCGTCGTGCACAAAACTGGATTCCAAGTCTGTGAAATACATCTTTCTTGGTTATGGGAATATAGGTGAGATGGACTATCACCTATGGGATCCACAAGCTCGGAAAGTCATCCGCAATCATGATGTAGTTTTCCACGAGGAAAAGATGCATAAGCAGCCTGAGCGGATAGTCGAGATAAGTAGGGTTATATTTCAGGAGGACCCTCCTCCTTCCATACAGCCAGCTAGACAGCCTACAGTAGCAGCTAATGCTCCAATGGCCCATGACCATGATGTTAGACAGAATGTACAAGCTCCTCAACCTGCCTGAGACGCTCTACTAGAGCCAGACGTCCTCATGAGCGGTTTGAGCCCTCTGTTGATTATGTGACAGTGATAGATGTATGCAAGCCTCTCACTTATGATGAGACCATGCGCCATAGAGATAGTCACTCTTGGGAGAGGATCATGCAATCAAAGTTTGACTCTTTACCGAAAAATCATACATGGCAGTTGATTCCTTTGACTAGTGGAAAGCGTGCATTGCCATGCAAGTGGATGTACAAGTTGAAGATCACCCCTAGATGCTCCAAGCCTACCTATAAGGCCAAATTGGTTACTAAGGGTTTTAAACATGAGCATGGTGTTAACTTTGAGAAAGTCTTTTCTCATATAGTCAAGACGACTACCCTACGTTTGGTACTAGCATTGGTTGCTCAATTAGATCTAGACCTTTATTAGATGGATGTTAAGATAACTTTCTTACATGGGGACTTGCTTGAGGAAATTTATATGCAACAACCTAAGCGCTTTGAGAAAAAAGGCAAGGAACAACTAGTGTGCAGATTGAGAAAGAGCCTTTATGGCCTAAGCAAGCACTTAGGGAATTTTACCACAAATTTGATACTTTTATGCATTCACAAGGCTATACACGCAGTGATATGGATCCGTGCTTATACACAAAGAAGGCTCCTAATAGCAGCCTTTTGATTTTCACACTCTATGGATGACATGTTGATTACTGGGAGAGCTCCTGAGATGAGCTAGATGCTCTCAAAAGTCAGCTTAATAAGAACTTTGAGATAAAAGACATGGGGCAAGCCTCACATATTCTTGGAATGCGCATTACGCATGACCGCTCTCAGGGGCTTCTTTACTTGTCATAAAAGGAGTATATCTAGAAGGTCCTTGAGCAATTTCATATGTAAGATGTTAAGCCTATTGGTTGTCCTTTGCCTTCTCATGTGAAGGTGAGTCAGGGACGGGGTCTATGACTCACATAAAGCAGTAGTTCCTTCAATTAACAACTGGACTTTACATGCACACACATAAACAAAGACATCTCTCCCTCGCTCAACACTAGATTGGCCCCGAAGATCGGCGCCCCTCTCGGTATTTCTTTATCAATTAAAAGATAGAAAATTACAAAAATGGTAATGTTTCAAAATACATAACCTGTGAACAGTTGGTTTTCATCTCTTCTAAGTAAATCCCAACTGCATAGAAACAGTACAGCATGTCCAGATCAACATCCCTTACTGTCCAGCATGTGCAGAATTCACTGTTCTTATTCAACATGAGCAGAGTTCACTGTTTTTATTCAGCATGAATAGAGTTCATTGTTCTTATTCAACATGTATAGAGAAAACATAGAATTGTACCTTCAATGGAATCAATCCATCGTGCAAAGCATTTCTTCTAAGTATAGAGAGAGAGGTGATCAAAGGGAGCAAGCTCTACCTCCGTGCTTGAGTCAGAGACGTAGAAGTACTCTCCATGGCTGGTTTTCTTGTAGCAATCTACCCTCAGCTCCTCAAAACTTCATTCTCCCATCTGCCCCCTATGCCTATTACGTTTTTTTTAATGCTCTCTCGCTCTCTTTTGGGAATTTGTGCCACATGGCATACATGTAACAATTTTTCCGTTTAAACATTCTGGTCTAAAATTCTCCATGATCGGTGCAAAATTTGACCTCGGCACAGACCAGAGAATTAATCCTCGTGTAAAAACAAAGACAATGATGCGAACAGATTCTGGGGTCCAAAAGTAGTAACTCCCTAAATTTTAGGGATGGTGACCCCTGCAATCCTCAAGTTGTTCTGTGCAACTTTTATCATTGCGACCACATCAAAAGTGTAATGTGGCTCAATTATAGTGACTTTTATTCCGTGAGCATTCTCATATGTGCATCTTCTATCTTGGTCAGACTCATTATCCTGCACCATCTCCAGTGGCTAAGCACACAGTCCCAAGCCACTAGCATTCTATTCTTCAGTGCCCATTCAATATGGAACTAGTCCTAAGGCTCAAACAAACCATTAGTCCAATTTGTCCCAATGGTTGCGTCTTCTGGCCATGCAAAGATCCCGTTTATTCCAAGAGAACTCTGGGGGTAAAAAGCAACAACAACAAAATAAAAGAAAAATAAAATATTTATATAAGTAAATAAGAAAAACAACTGTAAAAAATATCACCACCTGGTGACACAGGCCAATTGTCTATAGTCTGATGAGTAGAAGGCCGAGATGACCAAGATCCAGTTTGCATCCGTAGTGGGCAATTTAATGTATGCAATAATAGCCACTCGTCTTGACATACCTTTTGCAGTGGGAGTTGTGGCATGCTATATGGTTACACCTAGCAGGTGAAATTGAGATGCCGTCAAGGGTATCGTGAGGTACTTGAAGAGCACAGCAGATATGTGCATATGTTATAGTGGCCACGATACAGGAGTCATGGGGTACACTGACTCTGATTATGCAAGACATACAAACAGTAGAAAATTCACCTCTAGCTATGTGTTTATCTTTGCTGGAGGTATTGTTTCTTGGATATCCAGGGTGCAGAAATGCACGGCACTCTCTACTACAGAGACCGAGTTTATTGCAGCCACTGAGGCTTGCAAGGAGGCTCTCTGGTTAGGCTGTCTGGTGGCAGACCTTGGTATGACTGATGCAATTCCTACATTGAATTCAGATTCTATGAGTGTTATCCATTCAGCCAAGAATTCGGTTTTCCATACGAAGACAAAGCACATTGAGATACGATACCACTTTATCAGAGAGGTTGTTGAGGACAAGTCTGTTGACATTGTCAAGATCTCAATTGACTAAAATTCTATAGATCTACTCACGAAAAGTCTCTCAACCGAGCCTTTTGCCTTCCTAAGGAAGATGATGGGTGTTGGATGAGATTACCTCTATTCCTCATCCTATTGTACTCTATGTACACGTAATTTTTCACTTTTCGTCTTTCTTATTCCCTCTTCACTTCAGACACATTCGCCTTTAAAATGGAAGATTATTGGGGTAAAGGCGCCTGTGCCTAGCCACCCCTGTATTACTACACTAACACTACCTGCACCTACACACTACAAGCAACGGGCGCCCATCACTGTCACTTCATTTTTTATTCTTTCAGTGACATTTGAATAAAGAGAAGGCCAGTCACACATTGTGACTGCTCGAGTTCCCACATCTTGAGTCTCTCTCTCATAGTTATCCCCTAAGTAAACAACACCACATGCACCACCATTGTAGTTAAAAAACCATTCATGATGTGGTGTAACATGAAAAGACGCACTTGATTCAAGTGCATGTCATCCTCAGAAATCTGCAATCAATGCATGTGCACTAGAAGAAGAAGCAAGAAGTACATCACCGTCACTATCATTCTCATGAGTGACTACATTTACCTCTTCTATTTTCACACTGCTCTTCTTTGCAGACTGGCTGTCCTTTTTCTCAGCCTTGTTGTCTTCAATGTTTTTGTTTTTGCCCTTCTCTTTCTTCAATTGAAAACAGTCCCATTTGTAATGCCCTTTCTTGCCACAATGATAACACACCTCATTTTTACCATGAGACTTGCTGCGTGCTCTATTTTCAGAATTGCTCTTTTGCTGAAATCTGCCCCTAGTGTGCAATGCATTAGAACACTTGTTTGCTGAATTATTTTGTCTTTTGAGTTATTCCATCAGCAAAGGACTCTCCACATCAGAATATAACAGCTGAGCATTTGAGTTACTCGAGGCTATCCTAAAAGTATCCCAACTTTTAGGCAAAGTGCATAGCAAGAAAGTAGCTTTGAACTCATAATCAATATGGAAATCTAAAGCAATAAACTAACTAAAAATGGAATTGAACTCGTTCAAATGTACAAACATAGTTGTACTTTCCTTCATGCGAAAGTCCATTAACTTTTCCGGGCAATAAGCCTTGCTGGCTATACTTTTCTGAGCATACAATTCTTCAAGTCTTTGCCACATTGCATATGCTGAATTAAGCTTCTCAATGTTAAAGAGCAAGTTGTCTGACACTGAGCGCTCAACGGTAGAGCGTGCAAGCTCATCCAAATCATCCCACTCTTCTTTGTTCCATACCTGTTGGTCTTATTCCCTTCGCTTTGATGGGCTTCACTTGTTTCTTCTGCACCAAGACATTGCAGCACTGTTTTTGCCATATTGCAAAATTATGTGCACCCTCAAGCTTCTTGATGTGCAAAAGATTGTTGCTGTCACTATTTCCAGCCATAGTTTGCAGCACTAAATTGACTCAAAAGTCACCAAATGTAGGCCCAAATGTCACACAAGTGACCACGGTACACTGCAAGTACCAATCAGTAGTGGAAATCAATCAAGTTGCAGAAATTTCAGATCTACAAATAGATTTTCAGAATTAAAGAGTGTCTCCTACTGCACTCCACAAGCAATTACAGCCACATTCAAAGGCCAAGGCATCAATTACATGTGAAATCCCCAAAATTTGACTGCAATTTCTGCTCCAAAAGCATTTACAGGCACAAACTTCACAATTTTGGTCAAAAGCCTCAAATTTTCAAAAAGAAATCCGTCCAGATTGCATCAATACATGTACCCAAGTGCATATACTAGGCAATTGTTGCACAAATTGAAGAAATTTTGCAAAAGCCCCAATTTTATTAGGTGCGATGTGCACAAAATTTCAACGAAATTAAAGAGATTTCACTAAATGAAAAGCCCCAAAATGTCCTGGGTAAATGTGCACCGACTTTGCAATTTCTCGGTCACATTGTCCTGTTGGTTTTCATCACGGTCCCCAAATCCGGGAAAATCCCCAAATTTTTTGGCCAAGATGGCACATTGTGCTTGTGCTTGTGAACACCCAATAGGGGAAGGAGAAGAAAAAATTGCAAGATATTAAAAAAATGGAGGAAAATTAGGCATGTCAAGACGTTGACTAAGCCCCGTCACCCACTAGACCTGCACCGATCACCCACCGGACCTGCACGCTTATCGCCTGCTACTGAACTTGCGTGCATGTCAACCTGCACGCCTGTCGGCCTTGCGCATCTATCACCTGCTAGACCTGCACACGTGTCGACCTGCACGCATGTCGCCTACTGGACTTGCACAAATGTCACCTATGCCACATCTGGTCACCTGCTAGACCTGCTTTGTCATGTGTTGGTGGCTACTGAATCACATCACTAGCTCGCCCGCTTGATTCGTCATGTGCTGACCTGCCTGTCCTGCACCGTCTTGGGACTCATGCACTTCAAAGCTACCTCTTGCTCGCTCTGATACCAGTTTGATGTCAATGTGCAAGGATCAAGACAAAGTGCAAGTCAGATTGAGTGCAGAATTCAGAGTAGGGAGAGTAAGTAGAAAAAGTGAGAGCACGACACACAAAGTGTTTTGGTACAATGACAAGATGTACCACTTCAGGTTTTGATAATATATATAAAGTACAAGTGTAAGGGTGCATGCACATCCGAACACCATAAAAGGCACGATGAGCCCTTTATTCCCAACACCAGCCACCCAACAGCCTGCCTCTTCCCTCTTCTAGCTTTGCACGGCCCCCTCCCAATCTCGTGCCCTCTAATATAGGCCATCTCTTCCGTCGAACCTCTCAACATGAACATGTCTTTAGCCTCCTCTACCCTCACAGCATTGGTACGATCTCGCCCCCATCTCCCCTATTTCCACACATGTTGGATTCATTTATTCCCATGTGTGAACACACATTATTGTGTGTAAAAGTGCATGTTTAGGTGTAAACACCTTTTACACCACTTAGTAGTTAATAAGGGTCAAAGGTGTAGGTGGATACCTCAGCCTATATATTCAGGCCCTATCACTAGTAGTTCATCACAAACTAGCACATCAATCTGTTCAGCTTGTTGTGTACTCTCTCTCTTTTTTTTTTCGTAAATGTGTACTCTCTCTCTCTCTCTCTCTCTCTCTCTCTCGGAGCTTCACCCTCCATAGCCTGCCAGTCCATCTTCATGAGCCCCATACCCAACAGTGGTATCAGAGCAGAAATTCCACTAGCTGAGCATTGCTAAGCACGCAGCCCTGTATGCGCCAATGGCCCCATCAATATCCTACCTAATTGCTCCATTTCCTGTCGTCCCTGTCCAGCGATACCAGCTGCTACAAGCATCTCCTTCCTAGCTCCCACCTGCAGCAGCCTTCCCTGGAATGGTGTCACCTCTGCCTGAAGAAGAAGAAGAAGAAGAAGAGGGAGACAACCAGCTCCTACAGTTGCCTGCTCCAAGCATGACAGCAGAAAGGCATCTTGCAATAGTCACATCCTGCGCCACATGACCTGCGTTGTGTCAACTGTTCAATGCCTACATCGCCTCTCTGAACTGCTGTGACATTTGGACTGCCTCGATGCTCATCCTGCTCTTGTGTCGCCTCACTCCACCTTGATGCCACGTCAACATGCTAACTGCCCTGCCTGCACACAAAAGTGGTTCAACCCATCCATTGACCCTCCAAACTAAGGGGCAGTTCACACGAAATTGAGAATTTTTTATTTTTATCAAATTTTCTCGTCATCCACCCAATAAAATTGGGGCTTTTCAAATCTAAGCCTACGTTCTTTAAATTTCTTCATCAAAATTTGATGCCTTTTTCAATTTGAGCTCTCTCCATGGCATCTACCATCAGGATGTCGAGATATGGCATTACAATTGAGAAATTCTCGGGCATTGACTTCTCCATCTAGAAGACAAAGATTAAGCTCATACTTATGTGAGGAGCATGGAGAGTCATCTCCACTAAGTATAGAGCTCTCTATGATGCCACCTAGAAGGCAATCTACCTTTGGTCCCTCCTCATTGAGATGCATGTTCCTCTTGACTCCCCTAAACCCACCCTCATCAACAACCGAAGTGTCATCACCATTGTACGAAGCCCAATTGTATCCTCCAAGACAAGGCATGTGGGGATGCACTTCTACTTTTCCAAAGAGCATGTTGAGTTGGGGACTCTTCGACTCCAATTTGTCACATCCACACAAAACATGTTGACCTCCTCACAAAAGTAGTCAATCAACCGAGGCTCCAACGCTTGCATGATAGTATCGGTATATGTCATCCTCCCTTGGCATTGAGTTAGGGGAGCGGGTCTCAACTCTTCTTCCACCATCAACATCAACTTGGAAGGAGGAGGATTGCCTCTTCTCCATTATGCTTACAAGGTTTGGTTTGTCATTTATGTATACTTCTTCGTCAACTTCCCCTCCTACTTGTGCATGAAAGATTCATACTTTTTGTAAAAGGGCACTCGTTGCATGAGATCCTTGCAAGGGCATCACTAGAGTGGACCTTGTTACATGATTGCTTTTGTACTTGCATACTCCCTTTGCAATGTTGCATACACATTGTGTTTATGTTTGGTACACTTGGAAGTGGACACTTGTATTTATAAGCCCCTTTTCAAGGGAAACACCATGCATTGTGTAGCATGTTTTACCTTTTTACACCTTTCAGGAGATCCCAAGATAAATCCTCTCTTGTGGCCCTCCCTTGTGGCCATCACAAATACCTGTTCAAAGGCTGCTCCCAATATGAGGCTTTGAAAAATTAGTTTCCACAATAACGTCGTGCTTTCACATGTCAAATGAACAAGCCTCAAGGTCTCCCTCTCTTTGGTTTAAACAATGAACAATCATAGACAAAGCTTCTCTCGCCTTAGCTGGCCTTTTTATGTTTACTTGAAGTTCCTCATAGCATGCAGGGGTGTGTCTTATCTCAAAGAAATGGCTGCATAAAAAGGTATCCACCTAGCAAATGCATGACCTATGACAATTCGAATGCCAAAGCTTTATGTCGCTCCACAACTGCTATCCCAAAATAACACCCCTACTTTGAATTGGAGTCCCTAAAATAACCCATTAAAACTCATTGATCGGCATACTCAAGGTGGATGAGAGTCAAGCCCACCATCCATAACACTTATATGAATGCCCTTAATACCAAACAGGAAATCACTCGTATGAATGCCCTTAACGGCACACAGGAAGTCTCTTGTATGAACGCCCTTAATGCCAAACAGGAAATCACTTGTATGAATGGCCTTAATGTTACACAGGAAGTCTCTTGTATGAACTCCCTTAATACCACACTGAAAGTCTCTGTAATCACCCAAAATTGCTGTAGCACCCCTTAAGTGAAATGTTGTGTCATCAGCAAACTGCACATCTGGAGGCCCTTGCATCTTCAATCCAAACCAACCACTCATAGTTGCAAGGGAGCAGGCCTATCTTTCTGATTGTTCTATTTGTGCTAATTCTCTGAATGAGTATATTACTGTATCCCAAACAATTGGAAATTCAAAAAACCCATATGTTCCATGAAGTAACTTTTCCGCTGCCATTAAACTAAGAAAATGCCAAACGTGTCATGCCAAACAGCCCGTTCCACAGCTCCTGTTCATTAAGTTTCATAAGGAATATCCCCACTTAACTATCACATGTACAGTACACTATCTACAACAAACTTTGCCTTTGGTCCTTGTTTCCTATATGTCTCAAGGTTAAACAAGGTCTTCTCTAACATTGCACAGAAACATGCAAAAGCAGCTCATCTAGCAGGTTTAAGCATGTCATGAACTTTACAAGCCTATGTAAAGACAATTTGCATCATATGCATACAAATCCAAGATAGCAGTTACCTTGAGACACAGTCAATTCACCTGTAAGTAGTAAACTAATTTTTCATGGAAGTTTGTATCCATTTGAGAGCAAAAGTAGGAGACTGTTCTCAAGTTCACAAAATTAACAGAAGCTAACGTCACCACACATCACTTCCAATGCTTTGCCTTAGTAGTTCAACGAACAGTTACCATATTACTACAGTAGTGTTATGGGAAGTGACAGAATCACAGGTAGGTGCAGACCCATGTGCAAGTTGTTTTTTCAATACAGAAAGCTTACTGCTACATCATGAATATCGGCCAAATGCATGAGCTTTTGGGCCATGCCACCAAGTATGCGAGTCCTTGCAGACATGTCTTCAAATCCATGACGGAAATGAAATGTGATGCTATCAAGAACCACAAGTTTAACCTGAGGCAAAAATCAATCCATCAAACAGTCATGATATGGAAAAAATATCCCAATAGTAACCAACTATTAACCACATTCTTATGCATAATATTTAAGATTAATTAAAAACAAACCCTTACTATAAACCAAGTCAGCCTCTCTTTTTGTGGTGCCCTGCCCTAAATAGAAACCACTTACCTGTAGAGAATCTGCAAATGCAGAAGCTTGGCCTATGCTAGAACTCCTGACGGAGGACTCACTGACTTCTCAGAAGTTGATTCTGAAAATAAATATAGTGAAAGACAATAATGGACTGTAGATGAAGTTGGATTTAAACTTTATGAAGAAACGTGTAGAGAGCTTCAAAACCACATCAATGGAACCTCTAAGCTGCTCACAGGTCAGCATCAGACTTTTGCAGGCCGACTGCCTGTCTTAGAGGTTTGTGCATACCTTGAAGCACTCTTTAGCATTTTCTGCAACATCTGATAACAACTAATAGCCTTTTTGAAGACTGTTGCATAGCATTTAAGCATTATACAACACATGCCAGAGAATTATTTAGCCCTTTTGGTGATTGAGCTGATAAGGTTTATGAGGTAGAAATCGTGTAGCCAACAACTAGCTTTCTGTGAAGGGTGAGCGGAAGTGCCCAGGTAGTGTGCAAGACAAAGGAGGTGTATTCAGCACTAGAGAGTGTGCAGAGAGAGTGGAGACTCGAGATGGGTGTGTACCAATGTGGTACACACAAAGAATAAAAGAATGTATTTATAATTAGGGTACGGTACATTCACCCACAAGGGTGCGGCCACATGTACAAGTAAATATATACACACGGGAGTAGCAAATGGGGCCTTTACACCCAACAACCTCCCACTTAAAGGTCCTAAGCAAACCTTTACCCAACTCCCACTAGTCGAATGCAATGCTCATGTTGAACCTTTGCAAGACTCTTAGTGAGAATATCTACACGGTTATCTTGTGTTTTGATCTTAGTCAGTGTGACTAGACAATCATCTAGAACCTGTTTGATAAAGAGACACTGCACATCAATATGTTTGGTACATGCATGAAACATGGCATTCTTAGCTAGGCATACAGTACTCTGGCTATCACATCCAAGTATAGGTGTTTTGGTGGGCAGCCCAAATTCCTTGACCAAACAACCAAGTCAAACATCTTCTTTCAAAGCTTCAATGGCTGAGATATATTCAGCCTCAATGGTAGAAAGTGCTATTTTTTGTAAACTAAGAAATGGCCCCACCAATTAAGGTAAATATGTACCCACTAGTAGACTTGCAAGTATCCAAGTCACCTACCATGTCTACATCACAATATCCCTGCAAATCTAACGTACCCTTTCCATAGCAAATACATTTTCTTTGTATGCCTTTAAGGTACCCGAAGATGCATTTCACTACCTCCCAATGTGCTTTGCCAAGATTTAATATAAACCTGCTCACAACTCCCACTGCATGAGCAATGTCAGGTCTAGTGGCAACCATAGCATACATAACTAACCCACAAGCTGAAGCATAAGGAACACCCTTCATAAAGCTGGCTGCCTTATCATCTTTAGGGCAATCTGCTTTGCTAAGCTTAAGATATGGTGGTAAAGGAACACCAAGTGGCTTAGCATCTGCCATAGAAAAACAATCAAGTACTTTGCTGATGTACTTTTCTTGTGAGATAAGAGCTACTGCTCTCTATCTCTCATCACACGCATGCTCAAAATGTGTTCGATTGCACCCAAGTCCTTCATGGAAAAGATTGAATTCCGTTATCTTTTTAGTGCATTAACCTAGCTTTTATGCTTACCAGCAATAAGCATATCATCCACATAAAACACAAGGATTATAAGACTTCCATCATCAGCCTTCTTTATATATAAGTAGTGATCTCCATTGATTCTTTTAAGCCCATGTGAGAGCATGAAAGCATCAAATTTTTTATATCACTGTCTAGGAGCCTGTTTTAAACCATACAAGCTTCTCTTAAGCCTACACACCAAATGCTCCTTCCTTGGCATAACAAAGTCCCCCTGGCTATTTCATGTACAGCTCTTCTTCTAAATCACCATGCAAGAATGCAATTCTAACATCCATATCTGATCAAGTTCATGATTCATAGATGCTACATAGCAAACAATACCCGAAGAGTGGCCATTTTTTCAACAAGTGAAAAGACTTCCTGAAAGTCAATCCCCTTTCTTTGTGTATAACCCTTAGCCATAAGCCTTGCTTTGTATTTGGGTTTGCCATCCACACACTTGATTTTATAGACCCATTTGTTAGGAATAGCTTTCCTATCTTTGGGCAATAGAACCAAATCCCAAAAATCATTCTGACATAAAGATTTCATTTCTTCCAATATAGCTAGCTCCCACTTTTAATATAACTCACATGATAATGCCTCTTTATATATGAGAGACTAATCATCATCTGTGAGTAAAATGCAGTCCAAAGAGGGATCAAACCTCTGTATAGGTCTGCTAACACATGTAGACCTTCTCACCCAATGATTTGTGTTATCAGGTAATGGATTCGCATCCAAAGAAATGTCAATGACCTCATTATTTGGTTGTTGAACTGCATTTTCAGGTTGCTGTAATACATTTTCAGGCTGCTGTAATTCATTTTCAGCATGCTGATTTTGTTGCCCAAGCTGATTTTCAACATCCCTTTGCTGCCCATTGTCATCTAGCTCGATAATGATACGTTGATTATCAAAACCAACATCAAATGAAGCTGAATTTTCAATGGTTGATGGCAATCCAAGTGGATGCTCATGCTGAAATTTTACTTTTTTTTGTCTGAATCACTAAATGTGGCATTTTTCAATAGCTTTGACTCATTAAATACCACATTTCAATTGCATAGTACCTTTTTCATGCTTAGAACCCAAACTCTATAGCCCATTTCGCCTTCATCTCCATAACCCAAACCTCTTCAGGGATACCACTTTCACGTACACGATGTGGAGATTGGTTGCAAATATGCACCATAGTTTTAAGTGCCTCTTCGCAAAATGATTGTGGGAGATTAGCTATGGACAGCATGCATCGAATCTTATCACATCAAGTGTTATCCATTCGCTCAACCATACCATTAGATGACAGATTATAAGGAGTTGTAAGCTCCTGTTTAATCCCATAGACATCACAAAACTGATTGAATTCTTTAGATACATACTCTTCACCATTGTCTGTTCTTATGCATTTTAGTTTTAAGCCCTTTTGAGTACTAACAAATGCATAAAACCTTTTAAGGACGTCCAATGCCTTGCTTTTCTGCTTAACCAAGTAAACGCATAGCTTTTTAGAATGGTTATCAATAAAAGACACAAAATAACGAAAACCACTATGAGTTTTTATTGGCATGGTACATACATCAAAATAGACTAAATTCAAAATTCATGCTTCCTAGAGGCTCCATGAGAGTATGAACTCTTTATATGTTTTCCCAAAACACAATCATTGAAAAAGTCAAGCTTTGAGTTTTTTCACATCAACTTTTCCAAGTGAAAAAAATGCATGTAAACCCTTTTGGCTCATGTGTCCAAGATACTTGTGCCATAACTCCATGCATGATTGCACTTCTGCAACTACAACAAACTTTCCAAGAAATACCTTGCAGTGAAGATAATATAGAGTTCTATTTTTACCACCTCTAGTGACTAGCATAGATCCTTTTTGTATCTTCCACCCCTACTGTCTAACTGTCCAACAAACTGCCCAAAAGAAAGCAAGCTCTTTTTAATGCCAAGTATGTACCTAACATCATGAATAATCAATTCCTGACCATTTTCAAGAGCCAAGTGTATAGTGTCTATTCCTACAATATCACATGCATAGTTATTCCCTAGGTAGACTTTCCCAAGGCTACCGGCTACATAAGAAAAAAAACACTCCAAAGATGGAGTTACATGAAATGAAGCACCACTGTCAACAATCCATTATTGTGACAAACCATCATGAGCAAACAAAGCATCTATCACATCCCTTTTAGTGATATACATGTCTTCCACTGTCAAAGCATGTGGATCTGAAGATGCAACCAACAAATCAGCATCGTTATCTTCTTCTATCTCCTCAATAACAACATTAGATACCACATTTTCCTTCCCTATTTCTTTAGGGGTAGAGTTGCTATCCTTGTCATTCTTTTTGCCTTTTACATTAGCCTACTTGCGTTTTTGCTCCTTTTAGTACCTGCAATCAAGCTTTTTATGCCCTTTGTGTCCACATTGATAGCAAGTGACATCTTGCTGTTTTTCCTTGCTTTTGCTGCGATTTTTATTTTTATTTGCAACATTTGACCTCTTTTCAATTCGTCCTCTCACATTGTAGACTAATCCACTGTTTTCCCCACTTACCTTGCATCTAATCTCCTCGTTGAGAATAAAACCACGTACACCATTAAATGTCAAGTTGGGGTTGTTGCTAAATGACACAACCAATGCTTCCCATGAATCGAGCAAAGTCATGAGTAAAAAAATAGCCTTCAACTTAGGATCAAAAGCCAACAAGCATGCATCCTATATAACTGACTCAAAATACAATGAATGCATTTAAATGTTTTGAGGTGGACTCAGACTCATCAAGCTTCAAGTTGACCAATTTTCACATGAGCTATACCTGATTGACACGAGTCCTATTCTCACATGTAGCCTTGAGTTTCTCCCAAACTGCATAACCAAAGGTGAGTCCCTTGATATCAACCAAGATATCATCTAAGACTGCCATTTTGATGTAAGTAATGGCTTTCTTATTCATTTTAGCCCAATCCTCATCTAACAAAGCAACAAGCTTATATTCTGCCAAGGCATCATCACAATCCTTCAAAAAAGTATACCCTACATACAATCTTTCAAAATATCAAAGCCATTGCCGTTAAATTTACGAATCTTGAAAAGATTCTTTGTGTCAGATGTAGATGCACTGCCAACTGTTTTTAGGAATAAAAAACTGCAATAAAATGCTGAATACTTTCAGCCAATAGCAAGGTTGCTGAATATAACAGCAAGTACACACACTTGTACTTCCAAAGGTATCCCAAGAAGCAAATATTTTGCTGCAATTTCAGTCCCAAGAGCTGATTACAGCATGTACATGAACCAAATCCAATACATATGCATAAATGACAATTCCCACTTCAATAATACATCACCATAACGCCCTAATGCAATAACCCAAGTGTCGTATGTACCACTATTTCACTGCGTAATGAGCATTCAGCAATACATGTACCAAGAGAAGCTGCCCTTTTACAACATTTAATACATCCCAAATCCAAATTTCTCCCACTCAACAGTGAATTTGCTGTAATTACATTGTCAAAGCACAAATCAGCTCAAAGTATATCACTGATGTGAAAAGCCCCAAACTTTTGCAATAACTCTACCCCAATTGCATTAATACATCATCCTAAGTGTCAAATACAAGATAATGTTGCAGAAATTTCACAAATTCTGCAAGCCCTCAAATTTTAGGATCCAAATGTGCACAAATTTCAATGAAATTGGCTCAGCTGAGAAAAATTTCACTTCTATATGAAAAGCCCCAAATTTTTTAAGCAAATGCGCACAATGTCTGCAATTTCTGAGTCAAATGTCACTATTTCACATAAATAGCATAAAATTTGGGAAAAGCCCCAAATTTTCTGGTACAAATCTAAGCATTGTGTTTATGCGTGCGAACCCCCGTCAATGAGCAGGGGCCATCTTGCAGGAAATAAAATCATGTATATTTAAAAAAATGACAAAAGCTGCCTTAATCGTGTCAAAAATGTTTCACAATTCTGGCAATAGCCTCCCGTGACCTCCCCTGGCCTACTCATGACCTGCCCCTACCAACCGTGACGCCCACTGCCCACTCGTGACCTGTGCCTGGTCACTGCTTGCCTTTGGTCAAAAACTGACTGCCAAACTGATCCCGACAGGTCATGCCTACAGTCATGCAAACTGTTGTTGGTCCGAGCTGATGCTGATTGATCACGCATGTGGTCTCCTCGCACACAAAAGTGACAACTTGCCTGTCGCCTCACGTGCACACGCAAAGACTGACCCGTACAGCCCTCGAGAAGCACGCACACTCTTGTCGCAGCTCTGATACCAATTTGAAGGACAAGCGGAAGTGCCCACATAGTGTGTGAGATAAAGGAGGTGTATTCAACAATAAAGAGTGTGCAGAGAGAGTAGAGACTCAAGATGGGTGTGTAACAATGTGGTACACACAAAGAACAAAAGAATGTATTTATACTTAGGGTACGGTACACTTACACCCACAAGGGTGCGGTCACATGTACAAGTAAATATATATACACGGGAATAGCGAAGGGGCCTTTACACCCAACATTCTGGGTGAGGTGAATGCTTCTAACCCTGCAACAGACACTTCAATTAAATACGATCGTATCAATAGCATCAAAATCTCAGAGGAGGAGGAGAAAGAAACCCTTCTGGGGGCTTATATAATTTAGATATTTAGGCTTGGGCTAATTTTACTGTAATTGCCCTCTTTTCCTCAAAGCTGCAGCAGACTTAGAGTTTTCTTGCACATACTAGCCCAACATAAGGGAGACTACAGAGTGTTTAGACATTTTTAATGTTGGAAAACAAGGCATCGTCACATGCAAGAAGCTACCACCTGGCAGCAATAGAAGGTCTTTAGCTCCATAAGAAAGAGGGTGCCCTATGCATGAAATCATCCTAGGTGATTTAGCCATGTTCTACTAGCAACCTTGTCTAATCTTTGTAGATACATTTTCAAAAATGTTAAGCATGTCAAATATGAGGATCCCAAGGTTGAAGATTTTCAATGTTCTAAGGCAAAACAGCCATGGACTCTACTTTGTAACGAACCAGTCATGGTTCGTAACTAACGAAGTGATCCCTACACAACACACTAATTAATCATGATTTTTGAGTTGTGATTGATCAAGTAATATAAGAGCGTCATAGGGTCTAGCTTATCAATATGTAAGATTATTGAGGTCGACCATCCTGTCTGGGTCCATATCAACCCACTATAGAGTGGAAGCTAGGGGACAAAACTCAAGCTTCTAATGCTCAAATTTAGCTATGATCCCTGAGCACATGCATCTTGTATGTCAACAAATAAACTCTTAGAATGGGTGGTACTTTGACACTAAAGCTTCTAAGTGCACACCTTATGCAACATATATTCATTTCTTTGCAAAATGCACCAAAGGGCGGAGTTGTCTTTGCGAATAATGCTTCTTAGACCATTGAAAGCATCAAGAATGTGTATGTGTAATAGCAAGTGGTCATTTTCGTGAGAATCAGTTGGCTATGGAGGAGAGAGAGATGAGAGATGATGAACAATAGATAATGTGAGCTCAAGAGAATGTACTAGCAAATAATTGCATGACATAGAATGAAAGTACAAACTACAACTAAGGTCTAAGTTGACCTTACCAAACGCCCACACCCTAACTAGAGTTGTCTTTATGAATAATGCTTCTTGGACCATTGAAAGCATCAAGAATGTGAATGTGTAGCAGCAAGTGGTCATTTTCGTGGGAATCAGTTGGCTATGGAGGAGAGAGAAATGAGAGACGATGAATAATAGATAGTGTGAGCTCAAGAGAATATACTAGCTCATAATTGCATGACATAGAATGAAAGCGCAAATTACAACTAAGATCTAAGTTGACCTAACCAAACTCCCACACCCTAACTACAGTTGGATTAACTTAACTCTAGAGCCTAGTGTCACCACATTTAAAGTCCTAGACACACCACACTTTACACTTTAAAAGTGTCCACACCACACAAATTACATTGGACACTGCCTAGAATTGGTAAATTATAACATCTCCTTGCAAAGTCAATGTGATGAAGTACCAGGATCATCAACCACCGAAGGGTAATAAGTTCAAGGCCTTGCAAAAAGCCTCAAACTTCTCACGTGGTAAAGCCTTGGTGAAAATGTCTGCAACGTTTTCTTGTGTGGGAACATACATCAAGCTGATCTCACCTACATAAGATCTCTCTCTAACATAATGGTAGTAAATCTCAATGTGTTTTTGTGCAAGCATGAAGCACACAATTTCGTGCTACTTGACCCTCCAACAAAACTTGTAGATCAGCTAACAATCTACGCAACCATAGATATTCAATTGTTACTATGAAGACTGCCATGTACTACAAGACGAGGTAGCCACTCTAGGTTGTTTCTTACTAAGCCATGAAATGCATGAACGGCCCAAAAAGAAACAATATCCACCACTAGTAGAATGCCGAGTGTTAGTCACGTCAGTTTTTTATCTCCTAGTTGTGAGCTCTTGTCAAAGTCTAATAGAGATATAGGAGCTCTAGCAATTCTAGGTGCATTTTCTTCAATCATCAACTTCCTGCATGCATTCCTAGGCTAGTTTCTCCTTTCTACCGATTACCTCTACCTACCAGACATTGTCCTTGTTATCTAGGATTTTATCATGGCCTTCCCCTATTTTGTCAACATTTTCTTCCAAGTGACCAACATTAAATGCTGGTCAGGCAGCTTTTTTACCATTGACTAGTGCAAGTTGGCCAAATTTGGGCATTTCTAGCTATTTTTAGCCAACCCCCCCCACTTGGGAAACACACACTCTTCAATCTTCAATCCTTCATTTACAAGTGCACACTCTGACACTCCATGCATGGTGCTACCATCATCATCAGCCTGATTTGGTGCCCTCATTGACATTGTGGCCTGCATGCAAAGACTGATCAGTCCATCCCCATTGTATGAGCATTCTTCTTCCATCATTGCAATATTCTTCATTTTCTGCTCTCTCTCTCTCTCTCTCTCTCAGCTAATCTTCGCGGGGGAGCAACACATTAAATGTAGATTTCCAGCTTGCGTTTGCTGCAAACATAGCCCCCTACTGGAGGTCATGTGCCCCGTTCACAATCTTGGCAACTAGGCAATATCCCTTACAAGCTAGGTGGCAGCAACATATAGGGCAAGGCAACAGTATACAAGCATCAAACGGCCCCTCCTTCCCTGCATTTGGCTGAAAATACAAATTTGTTGGTGGTGGTAATAGTACCCTCGTGCAAGCAACCCCCTTCTACAAACAAGTGAAAGCTTTCTGAGTACTAATGGCACATCTACAAACATTGTAGCTGACTGCCTTTGGTTCACCGCATCATTTCCATTCATACACAAATTTTTGGGTGATTGCATAATCCAAGATGTCTTATCAGTTTACAAGGTTTAATGACTCGAAGGAGGAGCTTCTCTCCGGACACTCCTCTGAGCAGAGATGCGATTATCATCGACGGTGTCGTGATGTTATGAGGACACATTGTGAAAAAAGTATGGAATGCATCATCATCCGACTTCTCTATTGATCTAGAGAGTCAATGTGATCTGAGCCATTAGTACTCCTGTGAGTTGCATGGATTATCCAAAAATACTAGATTTTTGGATAATTTTAGTCTATTTTTTATATTATTTATTGTAAAAATCCGAAAAAGTTAGAAAAAGCTTCTAGATTAGGATGGCATGCAAAAAGCTAGTTGCTTTTTCAGCCAATTAGAAGATTTTTTATAAAAAAGACAGATTGACGAAATCGCGCCCGTCGCGATCGCTGTAAACAGGCTGAAAACTGTAGATTGAACTGAAGAAAGAAGGAGTGATCTGGGAGATCCGTGACCATGTGTCCTGGGGTTTTACCCCCCTTTCGGAGCCAACGGAGCCATTAGATTTGGGTTCCAGACAGTAGAGAAAGAGCTGATTTTTCTAATCCACGTTTTTGGTCTACGAAGGAGCTCTAGGAGAACTAATGCTTGGAAATTGCTTCTGAGTAGTACAAAGATTCCAGGTTCTTTCAATACATATTGATTCAATTCATTGTGATTTGTTTTTGTCGTGTTTACCACTTGGGTATTCTCTATCTTCTCTTCCATCTCCTATCTCTACTTCCTTCTACTTCTGATCCTCGGTGGATTCAACCTTTCGACAAAAACCCCTCCGACAACGGGAGGAGTCTCCTATTCACAACCATCTCCCTTCTATTCATCTATCACAGAAGACTCCATCCGAAGTGAAGATGTTGTCCTTGATACTCTTAGTGCAAGTGCCTTTCGTACCTTCATTACCCAAAGAAGACAAACTAGATGGTTTGAACTATTTCTTGTGATCGTGTAAAGTGGAGTGCATACTCGACACCTTTAATCTTTGGGACCTTGTTTCTGATTCTATCCCCCGTCCTAAAGAGGATCCAACAAATGGGACTTCTAGGGACCATGTCGCCTTGTGGGATCAGCTCAACTCTCAAGTCAAATACTTTCTCTTTATGAGTTTGCAAGATTCTATCCTTGTGCATGTTCACACGTTTAAGACCGTTGCAAAAGTGTGGAAAAAGCTTGTGTCTTTGTATCAACACAAGATGTTTGTCCACAAGATTTTCCTAGAGAAGAAGTTATGGATGCTCACTCTTAATGACTCCTCTATAAAGGAGCATATCACTAAGATGGAAAACATGAGGGATGAGCTTGCCTCTCTTGGTCGAACGATATCCTCTAAAGACATGGCTATGATCCTTTTGACTCAGGTAACCTAATTAAGTACTAATTATAGCAAGCATGAAATTCACATAAACTGAGAATGCACATTCCACCACTTTAATCTTGGACATTGGACACCTTGTTGGCCCCCAAAACTGACGCCCCTTGCGGTATTTCTTTATCTTATATTGCAAATGAAAAAAGTAAAACTGAGATCCTCTAATCTCCTCCACTAATCTAAGTGCCTCTTGTTATTACAACTGACCAACAAGCCTCCGAACCAATTTGCCCCTTGGTTTACTTGGGAATTGATCTTTACTTTACTCCTTGAAAGACAAATTCAATCCCAAATCTGGCTGATTGGCCTCTTGAATCTTCCTGAAATTCCTCAATTTCAAATACTCGAATTCAAGTGTTAGGCCATGCATCCCAAGGTGGTTGTTAAACCCTAATTTTTGCTATAAATTAGGGTTTAGAGCAAAGATTGACAGAAATCTCTTTTTCTAATGGCTCAAATTACTGAAAAATGTTGAGATAACTTAAGAGATGGCTAGGAAATGAGAGAGAATGCTATACAGAGAGAAATTTTAGAGTTTCATTGCAAGAAATGCTGAAAAGCTACTGCTACCTTGCCATGGAGGCTATCAACCTACAGCTTAGGACCACCAAAAAGATTAACAAAAATCTCTTTTTCTAATGGCTCAAATTACTGGAAAATGTTGAGATAACTTAAGAGAAGGCTAGGAAATGAGAGAGAATGCTATAGAGAGAGAAACTTTAGAGTTTCATTGCAAGAAATGCTGAAAAGCTACTGCTGCCTTGCCATGGAGACTGTCAACCTACATCTTAGGACCACCAAAAAGACTGATGTCCCCTCCTATATGCTATCATCTACACTAAAAGAACCTTGGATTGTTGTCACCTGCTCCTAGAGGGCTCCAAACTCTTGTCACATGCTGTTGGACAAATCCACAGTGGCTACAAATCACATCAGCAATCTCTTCTTGCTCTCCAACAATCTTATTCTCTCTCATTATAGCTGAAATAAACTTTCACCAAACCCCCAAAAATGTTTTTTCTACTTGCATGGGCAAGTTTTGCCAAGGGATAGCCTTCTAATTCAATTTTTCAACATTATCGAGCTTACTTGAATTATTTTTAAGAATATCAATTCTGAAAATTAATTTAATAATTATTCTAGTGCTCAAAAAATTAATTCTATTGGCCAATAATTAAATTGGCTAGGATAATTTGTCTTCCAAGTATTCTTGAGCAATTATTGACCATTAGACTAGCATTTAATTAATTAATTAATGCCTAGTCTCCAATGTCACCCCTGACATTAGTGGCTAATAAATTGATCTAGGTTCAAACTGACACTAGATACCACCTAGTACTTATCAAGCATAACTTATTGCAACTTTTGCCTTTGGCACCAACTAATATCTCAAGGTCTTAGATCCCACACTGTGAATTAATTAGCTTGCACCTCACATGTGCAAGTCACATTAGCACATTTGATTAGCTTTTAATCATCCTTGATTACACTATATTGTGCCAAAGAAAAAGCATACTGCACTGGAATTTCCATAAGGCATCGCAATCACAACATTGGCCACTATTATTCAACCATGTCATATGCCTCAAACTTGCTGAAAATTTCCAACCAGCATATACATAACATAAAACTGAAAATCGGTCTAGAACTTTTGCTAGAAACCCATTGGATGCATCCATGACTCACGTTTCTCAACTGTTCTGACTATCAACCGTAGAAAAGCATTAATTCAACATAAACCATGGCTAAAATCGTCAATGACATTTACTAACATGCCAAACCATAGCTAAAATCGTCAATGGCATTTACTAACATATTGTTGTCCATGGGACCAGTTGTAGACCATTGAAAACTCAGTATAATCTCATCATGAAACGATCACTTGCTGATTTGACAAACTAGTACAAACATGATCCCAATTTGATCACAAACTGATTGCAAAAACTGATCAGTAACTAATGCAAAGACTAATGCAAAACTGATCCCAAAAGTGACTATAAACAGTTCTCAAACTAATTAAAAATTGAGCTGAAACTAATCAAAATTTTTGTCTCAAAACTGAGGCAAAAACTCATGCCAAACGAATCATAAAACTCATGAAAAAGTATAGTTTCAGTGCCTGGGTGAAACTCATACTCATTTGCATGCATCTCACAGTGACTAGTACACTGAGTAGTGACCTCATGGCAACCATACTATTAGCACAATACCTTGGATGCACATCGAATACATCCCACATCCACTACATAAGAGAGTTGTTCACAACTGGCGAAGTGGAAGTGCTACCTCCCCCTTGAGCATTAGGCAATGCTCCGAAACCCTGCTCTACTGAACCTAACTAAGCTTGAAGTCGGCTCTAACTAAAAGGCATCTTGGTAAAGTTGCAACAACTGAGGATGGTCTACCAAGTCATCCTTTTCCATCCACTTTGCATCTATTGATAAAACAATGCTAAAGCTCCACCAAGAAGCATATGGAAACTTTACCTCTAACTTTACTTGCCTTAAAACCTCCACTAGGTAGTAGGCCTTTTTTCTCCTGAAATCATTGCGATGCTTTATACTTTCACATTGCTGCAATTCAAACTTAACAGTTGACTAGCCCTTCATGTGTACCTAACAAGCTAGGAGTACCAAATGCATTAGGAAACATTATTGTTTGCACACTTTGGACCATTGCAATGTGACTGTGTATAGGAATTTGCATACTACCAGCCATATCAAGATACATTTTACCATACATCGCATACATTACTAGCTGCATTTTTTCTCATGACCAGCACTATACAATGCATTTGCATGACCAACATCAATATCATGAGTCCCAAACACACTGGCTTGCATATATACATTGCTAAACTTGCCACTATGCCCCAGCACCATGCCAACATTGTTATACATGGAGTTATGTATATTACCAGCCATACTCGAATACATTGGGCCTTGCACACCATGCATTGGTTGCTACATATGATAAGGAGTTGTGTCATGCATCAACGTATGTGGTCCCTAACCCCACCATAGCATGAAAACTAATACCACCATCAAAGTAACCTACCTGCCCTATAATTGCATACATGTCCTACTATCCAAAAAACATTGGATTAGTACTTCCAAGTTGGCCTTGCATATGCATCAATTGCCCCACTAGTTGTTGAGCTAAAAGTGCATTAGTCCGATTTAAACAGCCCCAAAACACACTTAATTAATAAGAAACCTCATTATTTTTAAAAAAACATGATTCAAGAGAGTTTTGTGTCCCACGTGCAAAACCCTAATTTGGGTGCCCCAAACTTTCTATAAATAGGCATGCAGCCCACCACTCTTCCTCAATCTCGTTTTTACAAGTTTCAAGCCCTTTAACTTTGCTACCCATACCTTGTTCAAGGAGAATATCTCATCCAAAGATGCCCAATGCTGTCTACATCAGTCTAGCACCTACTTTCAGCCTCCATCGCACAATCTACGTCAATTTCTGTTGCGTTTGCGAATCAATCACACCGTCTACAATTGGCGAACTATTGAACTACTGCGCTTGTGATCTACAACTACTGCATGGACTGCCTCATCGTCATACCTGTGCTTTTGCTACCATCAATCTACCACGTCCTCATGCCTACATTTTTACTACTGCCAACCTATCACATCATCATCAACTTACTACAGTTTTTCTCTCTCCTCAAGTACCTACGCTTTTAGTCTCTCTCCTCACTACCTGACTGCATCAAATCCAACCTCTCTAGCTACATTTGCTATTGTTCGACACACGAAGCCTGCCTTACTACATTTTGGGATCCGTTCGAAGTACAACACACTCTCAAGCTCATAACCTCTACCTTGATCCCATAGATACAAGAGTTCGAGGTTCAGTATTCACTGCATAGTGTGTTTACTACATCAACATTATATATTTAATAGTCATTCAATTCATTATTCATTGTGTTCATTGTCTCTAAGTTACCCTAACCCTAACTATGTTCTACGTTATCAATTTGTGCTTTGACATACTTTGCATTTAGAGCATTTCTTCATACTAGCATCATTTTCTTATGCTCACTATCCACATTTGGAACATCATGTTGCCGTATTGGCTCTTCCTTCCATGAATCTTGCTATCCCAAAGCTGCCTTTACTACCCTCCTTTCAGAGGTTCAAAAAGCACATAAATTGAGGATCATTTCCCAATTGCATGAATATTTCAATTGTTATCCTCAGCCAATCTTTAAACTAGTCATTAAATTCCTCTTCCTCTTGCATGAACATTTCAACTGTTATGCTCAGTCGATCTTTAAACTAGTCATCAAATTCCTCTTCCTCTTATTTGCTGATCATCAACTTCTGAAGGCCTAGGCGGACCCACATTTTTTGTCTAAACCAACATTATTAGCTTGTTGTCCATGCTACGTGCCTCGTCCAAGATCAAGCATTGCATTTTTCCTAACACTTTGTGAAGTTTCAGATCAAGAGGCGTCATCCTTCCTTAATCCCATCTCACTATCTTAAGGCATTCTTGCTATAATGCTCAATTCAATGCAATTTCAATACTAGAGCAAAGCTTCTGGTCTTGAATCAGGTGCCTCGAGCCCACCAAGTCAAGGGAATTGATACTATCCCGACGATGGAACCATGAAAGCAACCTTTCTCCTTGGATAGGGTGGTAAATAACCTGATTAAGTACTAATTACAGCAAGCATAAAATTCACATATACTGAAAATGCACACTTTACCACTTTAATCTTGGACATTGGACGCCCTGTTGGCCACCGAAATTGATACTCCAAAATGTTGAGATAACTTAAGAGATGACTGGGAAATGCGATAAAATGCTGTAGAGAGAGAAATTTTAGAGTTTCATTGCAAGGAATGCTCACAAGCAATTGCTGCCCTGCTCAAATAGCCATGGAAGTTGTCACCTACAGCTTAGGACAACCATAAAGACTGATGCCCTCTCTTGTATACTATCATCTACACCAAAAGGACCTTAGGCTACTGTCACCTGCTCTTGGAGGGCTTCAAACTGCTATCACATGCTGTAGGACAGATCCTTGGTGGCTGCAAATCACATCAGCAACCTCTCCTTGCTCTCTAACAATCTCCTCCTCTCTCACAATGGCTGAAATAAACTTCCATCAGCCCCTAAAAACGTTTTTGACACTTATATGGATAAGTTTTGCTAAGTGGCAATCTTCTAATCCTATTTTTCGACTTATTAATTTAATTTCTAAAATATTAATTCTAAAAATTAATTCAATAATTTTTCTAATGCTCAAAAAATTAATTTCACTAGTCAATAATTAAAATGGATGGGTCATTTTCTCTTCAAAGCATTCTTGAGCAATTATTGACCATTAGACAGCATTAATTAATTAATTAATGCCTAGTCTCTAATGTCACTACTGAGATTAGCAGCCAATAAATTGTTCTAGGTCCAAAATGACACCGAATACCACCTAGTATTTGTCAAGCATAACTTATTACAACTTTTGCCTTTGACACCAACTAATATCTCGGGGTCTTGGATCCCATACTATGAATTAATTAACTTACACCTCACATGTGCAAGTCACGTTAGCACATTTGATTAACTTTTAATCAAATGCTAAGCAAAGCCATAAAATTTCACATCCTCATGGCACCTCCTCGATTCGATGTCTTCTATACCAGCCTTATCACATCAAGGACCTGCAAGACATTCTTATGGAAGGAGGTTCTGGCTCCACCAAGGCATTTACTGCACGTACAAGTGGAGGGAAGAAGAAGAAGGCATAAGCTAAGGAGAAGAAGCCAAAGTACCCACACAATGGGAAGAATACTTACCCCAAGGAGAAGTGTTGACAAAAGTATCCCCATTTGAAGCCAAAGGAGAAGGATGCAAAGGATCCAAAGGCCACCCCCACTATGACACAGTCTATCTTTGTGCATGTCTTTGCCAAGGAGGATACAACTCGTGCTTCTTTCGCTAAGGAGAAACCTTGGCTCATGGATAGCAGGGCCTCTTCTCTGATGACCTACAGACAAGATTGGCTTCAAGACATGAGTGTCAAAGGGGACAGTGTCACCATTGGTGACAACTATACAATTTCCGTTCAAGGAGCGGGGACTATTCCTTTATTGCCGGACAAACAATCTTCTTTGGCCAAAGTCCTCTATGTACCAGATTTAGGCTTTAACCTCTTATCTATTTATGATCTTACACAACTTGTTACCCGCATAGTCTTTACACGAGATGTGGTAACAATGGAGGATGCTTCTACAAGTGCAGTTCTTTGGATAGGGTCCCACAAGGGTGGGCTTTATATACTCATAACCTTAGGTACAAGGTCTTACCACGCGCTTGGGCTGCTTTGGCATGCTTGTTATGGTCATCTGAACTTTGATGCTATCCAACAGGCTTCTTAAAAGAAGATGGTGGAGAGGCTTTCCAATTTCCCTCATATTTACAATTTGTTTGAGAAGCAAGGAGCATAGGGAGCCATATCCACAAGTTGCCACTAGGTGGCGGGCTTCTACCCTGATTGGGTTGATGCATACCAACCTTTGTGGACCTATGGCAACAACCTCCCTCAAGAAGACTAAAGTATTTGATGTTGATTATGGACAACTTCAGTCATTATGTGTGGCCTTATTTTTTGGAGTATAAGAGCAAGGCGTACTTCCGTTTCTGGGACTGGAAGATATTTGCAAAGAAGCAAGCTACTTCCAAAGTTTACAGCATACAAGCAGGTCATGGTGGAGAGTATACTTCTAACCTCTTTTCTCAGTTTTGCAAGGATCACCCTATTCAAGTGGAGTAACCCCATCCAAACACACCATTGGAGGATGGTGCGGTGGAGCGTGCGAATCGGACCATGCTAGAGATGGCCCAATCGATGTTGGAGCATCGAGGTCTTCCTCATTCCCTTTGGCTATTACAGTTCATATCTGCAACAACTCCCTGACTTCTGTCTTACAAGACATGACTCCATATGAGGCTTTCTTTGGTCGAAAGCCTTCTATGTCTCACTTTCACATATTTGGGTGTGATGCATGTGTCCATATGGACAAGAAGAAGAGAAAGACGAAGCTTGACTCCAAGTCCAAGAAGCTCATATTCGTGGGCTACAGTACTACCACGAAGGACTATCATCTCTAAGACACTGGAGCTTGAGGTGAGCAAGAATGTGATGTTCGATGAGGCTGCGGCCTCCAAGGATCCTATTGATGGTTCTATTGTAGATGATTCTTTATCATCGACTGATCCTTCCCTACCCTCAATTCGTCTCCTCCCTTCCAAGTTGCCTCTTAGCATCCCTTCTTCGTCTTCGGCTCCTCCCCCTCCTCCTTCTCCACCCTCTACCCCAGCTTCCCTATCACCTTGGAGTGATGCAACTACTTCTTCTTCGCCGAGTTCTTCCACCCCTTAAGCCTCCACTCTGGAGTCTTCTAGGAATGGTCAATCCTCTAAGAGGGATCCTTCTTCCAATGAGGAGGATTCACCTTCCCTTGGTGAGGGGAAGTCCCTTCCACAAGAAGAAGCATTGCAGTACCGGAGATTGCTCAGTCTCTCTCGTAGCAAGATGAGCCTATTCGAATTCTTTAGTACCAATAGCTTCTACAAGATTCAAGCATTTCTCACTTTCCTACTTCTCCTACAGATCCACATAGATCAACTCGCTTACAATCCCAACATGATAGTTCACTTTGTATAAACTATACTCTTATGTCACAGATTCTTCATGACAGTGAGCCTACTACAGTTGAGAAAGCTCTTGCACAAGATATTTGGCATTAGGCCAAGCAAGAGGAGCTCAATTCTATCGAGTGAAATCAAACTTGGGAGTTGGGACCAAGTACCTTACAGTTGGTTCCTTGGATGAGCATAAAGCTAGGCTTGTTGCCAAGGGTTTTGCACGAGGGTAGATTTGGACTATTTTTAGACTTTTACATCTACAACTTGGATGTCTACTATTCGGGCTATCTTGGCTCTTGCAGCCCACCACCGCTCGCCTGTTTATCAAATGGACATAAAGTCTGCGTTCTTGAATGGCATCCTTGAGGAGAAGATTTATGTTTCACAGCCTCCAAATTTTCTTGTGCAAGGGGAGGAGGACCACATCTACAGATTGCGGAAGGCCCTCTTTCTATAGGGCCTGAAGTAGACTCCTAGAGCTTGGTACCAGAGGATTCATTAATCCTTTCTACAAAGTAGCTTCCATCGTTCGGCTCATGACCCCAACCTATACTACAAGGTTGAGGGTGATAGGTGTGCTTTGCTCGTATTATTGTATATGGATGATCTTATCATCATAGGAAGCTATACTCAAGAGGTTGATTGGGCTCAAGAGATTTTGCGATAGGAGTTTGACATGACAGATCTTGGGATCCTACACTTCTTCCTTGGATTGGAGATCTATCAAATGGCACACAGCATCTTTATTCCCAGCACAGGTATATTTCCGAGATTCTTTCAAAGTTTGGTATGGCTGATTGTTGGTCTATTTCATGCTGCATGGACCCAGAGTCCAAGCTCTTGGCAGAAGGAATTCCCCTTATAGATGCCACCCATTACAAGTGTCTTGTTGGCTCCCTCATCTGGCTTATTTAAACTAAGCTAGATATTTCTTTTGTTCTGGCTTTGTTGTCTTCTTTCATGAAGTCTCCCACTCAAGAGCATTGGAGAGCGGCCTTGCGCATTCTTCGTTATTTATAGGGGGCATGTTTGTTATTCCATTTATGACTCACTCCCGAATACTTAGCGCTAATGCTACAGCACTGCATAGACTCGATCCTACAAGATCATGAATGAAGAGGGGGTTACTCTCTCTTGTTGGAGTGATTCTCACTAGGCAAATGATATGGATTCGAAATGGTCTACCACAAGTTATGCCTTCTCCCTTGGATTGAGAGCTATCTTGTGGAGCAGTAAGAAGCAGCCTACTATGGCCCTTTCTTCTACAAAGGCAAAGTACCATACATTGTGTTCTACAACTATGGAGGCGCTTTTGCTTCACCGCATGTTGACGGAGATTGGCTTTCCCCAGTCTGGATCTATGGAGCTGTATGGATAACTAGAGTGCTCTAGCTCTGGCAAAGAATTCTATGTTTCATGCTCGCGCGAAGCACGTTGAGATTCAGTATCACTATGTTTGAGAGTGGATCGTGGATTCCGAGTTAGCAATGGCCTACTGTCCCACGGTGAACAACACAGCGGATCTCTACATGAAGCCTTTACCCAAGGCTTCTATGCTTCATCATACAAGGTTGTTGGGTCTTCCCACACTCCCAAGACCTTAGGGGGGTGTTAGCCTATCTATGTTAATCATGTCAGTCTATCATCTCCTGGTTATGAGCTCCCCTCAAAGTCTGATGGAGACATGGGAGCTCTAACAACTTTAGGTTGCATTTTCTTCAATGATCGGCTTATTGTCTGCATTCTTAGGCCAATTTTTGCTTTCTACAATCTGCCTCTACCTGCAGGACATTGTCCTTGTCATCTGGGATTTTTCCATGGCCTTTCCCTATTTTTCTAGCATTTTCTTCAGAGTGACTAGCATTAAATGTTGGTTGGCCAACTTTTTGGGCACCTACTAGAGAAAGTCGGTCAAATTTGGGCATTTATGCTATTTGTAGCCAACCCTCCCTCCCACTTGGTAAACACACTCTTCAATCTTTAGCCCTTCCTTTGCAAGTGCACACTCCTACACTCTATAGTTGGTGCTACCATCGTCATCAATCTAATCCGGTGCCCTCGCTGATGCTGTGGGATGCATGCAAGGATCGATCAATCCATCCCCATTGTATCAACATTCTTCTTCAGTCACTGCAGTATTCCTCCTTCATCTTCTACTCTATGTGTGTGTGTCTGTGTGTGTGTGTGCGCGCGCGCGCGCTCTCCTCTCACAATATCTTAGTCTCTAGCTCAATCTGAATCATTGTAAGCCTATGATGCAAGTCTCACCCCTAGGAAATATCAAGGCATGTGTCTAAATACCTTGCAAGTAACAAAAGATCTGCTTAACAGCTTGCCAATGAAATTGTACGTAAGTTGTGCATAAACCAGATCTACTGTAAGTTGTATGTCAATGCATGTGTCGCAAAGATAGATAAGGCATCCAATAGCCTAGCTGTGAATTGCAATATCAATCATCTCACTACCATCATGCATAGAAAGCTTGAGCGCTAGTTCCTAGAATTGAGAAAGAAAATCTCTAGGAGGCTCAATCAGATTCCAAGGTAGGTTATACTATGACGATGACATGATGATACCATGTTGGTTTTGGGTGAACTAAATCCCCAAATAGTAATGTAAGAGACCCATATTTGACATAGCAAATGTCTTATTCAATTTGGCCTTAGATCTGCAATTTTATCATCTTTAGGTCCAGTGAGCAACATGTCATCTACATAAAGAATAATGACCAGCAAGTCACCCCCTTCATTCTTAATGTATAGAATGGGAGCAATTGGATTGTTCTTGAACCCTCCTATGTCCAAATAAGCATCTATCTTTGAATACCATGTACAAGATGTCATGAGCACAACAAGTGCTCTTCAAGAGCAAGGAGATTGCTCTCGCAACTTACAAGAGAATAACTTGAAAGAGAAATTGAACTAAAACTTGATCTCGAGATAACTCGATTACAAGAGGACTTGATTACAAGCGAATGCTTACAAGAGCGTGGCTTGATTACAAGACAAGACTAGAACAAGGCAAGAACTGAAATAGGACTTATCTCATTGGAGCCTCACACTTTATACTAAATTTAAGGAGGTTAAGGGAAAGCTTCTAGCTGATGATATCATTGTTGATGTAAGAAACATTGATATAAGTGATGATATACGCAATGTTGATGTTAAGCGTCAATGCAAGCATCCTCTAGAACTTCCCTAGCGAATTATCTAGACCCTTTTTAGAATGGTCTAGTACTTTCTCAAATCTTCCAGAATGTTCTGGAATCTTCCAAAAACTTTAGCCAAACGCTATACCAGCTTGCATACGAACCAAGGGTTGTCCTTGCTTGAGTATCCATTACATTGCTTGAGCATCCGTTACATTACCCCCCCTTCTTACACGGAGTTCCATGAGAAGCAGTGGTGTGCTTTTGAATAGGCCTTGGCTTGGTTGGGTGTTGAATATGAAATTCACGAACCTTAATAAGAGCTCTTTAAAGATGTGAAGCTAGTTCCCACGTTCATTCACTTGCATCGTAGCCCTTCCAATGGACAAGATATTGTAGTCTGGCTCTTGAAATTCTCGAATCGAGAATTGTGCCTACTTCATATTCTTTGTGATCTTTAATTATAATTGGAGGCGATGGCTTTGGTATTCTTCCATGGATACTAGATGTATGACATGGCTCCAAGACTAAAACATGGAATACAAGATGGATTTTCATGGACGGGGGAAGTTGGAGACGATAGGTAACTAGATTTACTTGCCAAGAAACTTGAAAGGCCCAAGTCATTAATAATCCAATTTTTGGGAGGGGCAAAAAAAACACAAATCACGTCGAATAAGGCAAACTTGATCTCCAATTTTGTATGATGGGTGTTGCATACGAAGCTTATCTATATTTCTCTTATATTCCTCTTGTACTTGTTTGATCTATGCTTGCAACTCTTTACAAATATCAAAGAGGGGTTGAGCTAAGTCTGTAGCAATTGGATTCTTCTCCTATGATCATACATGATTGTCTATCCTTTGGTGTTAACCATAATTAGCAAAGAGATTGAGGAGGCATGGGAGGAATTATTGTATGCAAGCTCAGCAAGGGATAATATATCCACCCAATTGTCATGATAATAGTCGATTGTGCATCTAAGATATTTCTCCAAGACTTGATTCACTCTTTCTATTTGTCCATCACTCTGTGGGTGATTGCCTGAAGAAAGATTGACTTGTACTCTAAGAAGTTTAAAGAGGCTTCTCCAAAACCTAGATATAAACTGGGTGCCACAATCACAGACACTATTATCAAGTAACCTGTGGTGCCAATATACCTATTAAGGAAAAAGTCTTGCTGTCCCTTCCCCATTAATACTCTTGGTTGTTGGGATAAAGTATGCCATTTTGGTGAATCGATCAACCACCACCAAGATGGAATCATACCCTCTCGAAGAAGATAGTTCGACACTAAAGTCCATGGATAAAGATGAACATGGCTTACTTGAAACAGGTAATGATTAAAGAAGGCCATGAGATGGATGTCGAGGAATTTTAGCTCGATTGCACGTGTCACAAGAATGCGCGAAGTCCTTGACTAGTTTCCATGTTTACAACCACCCAAAGGACCAGGAGAAATATAGAGGAGTCCTTTCTAATAGAGAAGCGCATCAATGTCCTGGAAATCCCTTTGAGTTTGTTCTTGGCCTTGATGTAATTACCTCCTTATATCCTTGGCGAAAGAGTCTTTTATCATTTCCTTCTTAGCCTTTGATAAGATTCCAAAGTCTTCTAGGGCTTTGCTAATAATTACCCTTAACTTTAGTTGCTCAAGTTTCAAGGACACTGATTTCTATTGGCCATGGGCTTCATCGCCTTCTTTTGGTGCCAATTAGGATCTTCGAGATAAAGCATCTGGCTGTCCTTGTTGGTGACCAAGGCTATAAATAATAATGAAGTCAAATCTAGATAAGAAATCAATCCATCTTGCCTAGGAACGATTCAGGCATGAGAAGTCATAAAATAATATAGATTCTTGTGATCCATATAGACATTGATCTTATGAGGGACACCTTCAAGTAGGTGTCACCAAGTCTCCAAGGAGTCCACAATAGCTAGAAGTTCTTTATCATGAATTTCATAGTTGATTTCTGCAATAGAGAATTTTCTCGAGTGGAAAGCTACTAGATGAACTTGATTGTCAAAACCAATCTAGGATTGAACAGATCCAAGTGCAAAATCTGAGGCATCTATCATCATGATAAAGGGCTTTAATGGATCTACATGGATGAGATGGAGTGCTGAGGTGAAGGCTTGCTTTAATCTTTGAAAAGCTTCTTCAACCTTTTACCCCCATACAAACTTGTCCTTTCCAATTAGGTTGGTTAGAGGGGCAACGATATCAAAGGAATCCTTCATAAAGATTCAATAAAAATTTGCAAATCCCCAAAAGCATTGAACATCTCACATAAATGAAGGAGTCTCTCATTCTAGAATAATTTGTACCTTCTTAGGATCCATAGAGATTCCCTTCCTAAAAATGACATTCCCCAAAAACTCAACTTCAGTTTGATGCAAATAACGTTTTTCCAACTTTGCATACAAACCTACTTTCTACAATTTATTTAAGATTATTTTAACGTGATACTCATGCTCTTCTTGATTCTTGGAAAAGATCAAGAAGTCATCCAAATAGATCACAATAAAGTCGTCCAAGTATTCTTGAAAGATATTCATCATATGTTGGAAAATTGTTGGAGCATTCGTGAGACCAAATGCTATGACAACATATTCAAAATACCCATACCTTGTTCGAAAAGTTGTCTTCAATTTACCACCTTTCTTTATCCTAACAAGATTATAAGCGCCACGAAGATCTATCTTGGTAAAGACTTGGGCTTTCCCAAGTCTTTCAAGGAGTTCTAGAATCAAGGGAAGAGGGTAGTGATTCTTGATAGTAATCTTATTGAGCCCTCTATAATCCACACACATATAGAGAGAGCCATCTTTTTTCTTGATGAATAGAATTGAAGTACCCACCACTGGAAATTTTGAATGACGTATGAATCCCTTGGCAAAATTCTCATCAATATATTTCCTAAGCTCTCCTTATTAATCTTGGGATAGCTTATAGATGGGGCCGAAAGGAGGTTGAGCTCCTTCTTGTAAATGTATTACCCAATCATAAGGTCAGTGTTCTAGTAGCATATCTACATTCTTCTTTTCAAACACGTTTTTGAACTCAACATATTGAGCTGGGAGTATGTCGAAGCTTTCTTCCTTTGGCTTCTCCATTGAAATTGCATTCTTCTTTTCAAACACGTTTTTGAACTCTACATATTGAGCTGGGGCCGGAAGCGTATCCAAGCTTTCGTCCTTTGGCTTCTCCATTGAAAAGGATGGATTCTTCTCTATTGACGCATGAACACCTTTGCCCCAATATGTATTGGTCCAGATTCTTCATTTTATTATTTTGCATTTGGCCTTGGTTCTCAACCTTTCTAGACCTGCAATTGATGTTTGGATTATGTAATTCTAGCTAGGGTAGCCCAATGACAACGGGACTATTTAAGCAATGGATGATGTTGAAGGCTAAATCTGATACAAGACTCTTGAGGGTAACTTTTATGGGTGGGCTTCTCCATTGAAATTGCATAAATAAAAAAGAATGGATTCTTCTTTCCTTGATGCATGAATACCTCTGTCCCAATGTACATTGGTCCAGAATTCTTCCTTTTATTATTTTGCATTGGCCTTCATTCTCAACCTTTCTAGACCTCCAATTGATATCAAGGTTATGTAATTCTAGCTAGGGTAACCCAATAGCAACAGGACTATTTGGCAATGGATGATGTTGAAGGTTATATCTAATACAAGATTCCTTACTGTAACTTTTATAGGTTAAGTCTCATACCTAACATCTCCCAAAGTAAAAAAATCAACCATCAATTACTTCTACATATACCAGCCTTGCTTTCCTTCGAAGTTGTACACCATGTTGCTCTGCAAATTTCTTGTCCATAAAGCATGTTGTGATTCCAAAGTCTAACAAAGCTTGTCCACCTATCTCTTGTCCCTCCAAGTGAATCTTCATTAGTAACATGAAGCTAAACGTTCGATTTGCAAATAGGAGACCTTCTTTTAGGTTTCTTGAAGCTTTGTCCAACCACATGGTTTCTATGAGGTTGAACGTTGATGTTTCCTGATAGTGATGGACAAGGTTGTCCACATCCGACGGATGGGTCAACTCGTCTGACCCGTCCAATCCCGTCCACCACGTCCGGTCCCGTCCAAACCCATCCGGTCCGTTCCCTACCTAGTCGCCTGATTGCGCCCTGTCCATCGACCTCGGACTCCCAACGGTCAACTCTTATGCGGGCAACGGGTCCCATACTCCTGGGCCTTGCGGCCAACAAACACGGTCACTTTTTTGACCATTTTCAGGCCACGTAATCCGTTTTTTTCTTTTCTTTCTTGCCTTTCTTTTCTTCTTTTCTTTCTTGAATCTTCTCTATTCTTCTTTTCTTTCTCTCTATTCTTTTCTTTCTTTCTTATCTTTCTTTTCTTTCTCTCTATCTTTTCTTTCTCTCACACAAAGACTCAAGAGAAAAGATTAAAGATTAAATTTTTAAACTAACAAATTTAAAAACTCTCTCTCCTTCCCTCTCCCTCTCTCATGATTCAAATTTCATCCATCCCTCTCTCTCTCTCTCTCTCTCTCTCTCTCTCTCTCTCTCTCTCATACACACACAATGGATTATGGCATAATGCAACCATCCTCTTCCATGGATGATGGGCCACCATTCAAATTTCAGAATTTGATCTCTTTTTTTTTCGTAAAAGGTAATTGTATTAATTACGAAAAAAGGTACAAGTTTACATGATCTCTCTCTCTCTCTCTCTCTCTCTCTCTCTCTCTCTCTCTCTCTCTCTCTCCGGACCCCAACCCTAAACCCCAAAGCACTCTCCCTTTCTATAAAAATCTCCCCTCCCCCACCATCTCATTAATCCTTTCAAGTTCTCCGTTTAAAATTATATGTATTTTTTCTTTCATCGGACGTAAATCCAAGATTTATTAGTCTGATTAGTACCGTACTAGCATCGGATTGTACTAATCGAACACCATCGGACGTGACAACCCTAGCGATGGAGTAGAGATGCCATGAATTCTAATCCTTCCTTTGTTGGGATAATATTTAGCTATGTGTTGTGACTAGCCACAATATATGCATAATACATTAATGTGATGCCTTTGTTTTTCTCGAGCTATTAATGGCTTGAACCACGTCATATCAATTTACATAGGCTCTACCTCAGATACTTGGTCTTCTTGGGCAGTTGGGTCTTCAAAAGTCTTCATCATGCTTGAATTCAAAGCAACTCCTTGACGTCTTTCTTGTCTTCTCTCAAACAAGTGGTTGTCACATTCAATTGCTTGAGAGATAAATTCACCAAGTGTATACACCTTTGGCATGGTGAGCAAAAGATCTTAACATCATCTTTCAATCATCAACGGAATTAACTAATAAAATAATCCTCGTGCCATGTTAAATCACATGAGAGTTGCCAAAATTCTGATGCATATACTAAGGCGAGTCTTGGCATTGATTTCTAATCTTTGTTTAAGCTACTCTTGCTATGTCTACTTCTCCAAATATGACAGATAACTCTTATACGAAGACCTCAAAATTATATAGCAATGGAGATTCCTTCTCAAGTAAGGGGGCAAACCAAGAGAGCTATACCTGAGGGAAGAGTTTCTACGAGGCTGATCCGAGAAGCATCATTTGGGTAATGATCTAGTTGCATACGTATAAACAATCGTACCTGCTAGAGGAAACCTCTGAATTTTGACCTTGTGCCATCAAATTTCTTTGGAAGATTGACCTTTGGTTCTTTCTTATGTTGATCATGAAGGTTGCCAGTAGTTAGCTGATGGACCTCTAGCTTGATGTAGACTCGTCTCTTGAATTTCTTGAAGTTGTCGTTGTAGGCCTTGCACAGCTAAGCTCAAAGCTTGTGGTTGCTTTGCTTGTAGCTTTGCATTACTTTCTTAAAGCTCTTGGATTTATTGTTGAATGCTTTGTGAAGAGACAGCAATACCTTCCATCATGGACTCCATCACAACTAGGCAAGATTGTGGTAGGGCAAGCAAGATGTAGGAGTAAAAGTCTCCTCAAAATCTATGCCCTTTTTCTAAGCATATCTTTTGGCAACCAAACATGCCTTGTACCTATCAACAAAACCATCAATCTTGTGTTTGAGTTTTAAAACCCATTTAGTACTCTAGCCAAGTGGCAACTCAACAAGATCCCAAGTACCTATGGATTCCAACTCCTCTTTCATGGCTTGCAACCAATGTACATCCTACTATGTCATCAACTAAAGTAGGCTCATACTCATCCCTAAGTGAGCTAAATGTATGCTCATCAAGAAAAGCATCTAGTTCCAAACTTTCCACAAAATGTTCCCCCCCCCCCTCCCCCCCACCACATCATGAGCAGCCTTTCTAGTGCGCTGAGGCAAAGAAGCATCAATTTTACTCTCCTGAAGAGTTTGTAACAACTACCAAGGGGCTGTTTTTGCTACATTTACAACAGCCCTTTCTTGCTCAACTACTTGTTCCACTGATGGAGGCAAAACAGAATCAACCAAGGGCTGATCTAGGGCAAGTGGGGCAGCAACAGCTTGCTGTAATACATCTGTTTCTGCATTTACAGCAGGCACAAATCCCAATGCAAGTGGCAAAAGACCCTTAAAGACATCACCAATATCATAGGTGGCTGGCATTTCAAATTGATCTTGAAAATAGACCACATTTTCAGCAAAAATGAAACAAAAACCTTTCTAGTGCAAGGATCATACAAATGATAGCCTTCGCTCTTTGAACTATATCCAACAAAAACACATTTCAATGCCTTATCATCTAGCTTCCCACAAAGCCCTTTAGGCACATGAGCATATGCTATACATCCAAACACCTGAAAGTAATCAACCATAGTTTCCTATCATGTTGTGCCTCAAAAGGAGTGATCATCTTAAGTGCCTTCATCGGAGCTCTATTAAGTACATGATTTGCACTTTGTAGACCCTCAAGGCAAAACTTATGTGGCACCCCTATGCTTTTCAGCATACATCTGATCATCTCCGTGAATATGTGATTCTTTCTTTTAGCCATCCATTCTATTGAGGTGTCATCCTCACAATGGTCTGATGTGTAATGCCATGCCCAAGCAAGAATGTCTCAAATGCACAAGACATATACTCCCCCCCTTGATCTATGTGTAGGGTCTACACCTTCAAACTTGTTTCTACTTCCAATTTTGCAACCAAGTGTTTGAAGTGCATAAATACATATGACTTTGCTTTGAGATCATACACCCACGTGTAACGAGAATAGTCATCTATAAATGTGACAAAATACAAATGACCATTGAGTGCTCTCACGTGCATAGGACCACACACATCAAAGTGTATGAGCTGCATTTTCTGGACATCATGCACTACACCATCCTTCCTTAAAGCAAAACAATACATTTATTTTCCCAAGTATACACCCCTCACATACATGGGGAGGTGGAGTATCAACAAGAGGCAAAGCATCCACCATCTGACAACGCAGTGGCATTTTCCCTTCTTTTTCGCTTTGTCTAAATCTTGGGCAACCTTGCTAGATGGCTGTCTCACATCAGCCTGCGGCTGAATTTTCACCTATTGCTTGCCTTTGCCCTTACTTTTATACCTAGAGAGCATTGCTACATCATCTGATCTCATAGCCATGTTCTTCCGAGTCTATTCCTCTTGCAACAAAAGGCCAATCAACTCCACGAATGTGAAGGGCTGTTATGCCCCCCTCAAAGATGAATTCACTGAGTATGAAAACCTTCTAGAGTTGGTAATGTTGACCATCTCCTCTCATTGGTCATCATCTCATCAATATTCAGCAACTGCTCTCTCAAATCCTAAATGTAAGTAAAGTGATCTATCATAGCATCATCCTCATCCATGTGTGCATTCGCCAATTCTCTTCTCCAGTAAGGGATTTTGGCCTCATTTTTCACTACAAACACTTCAAGGTCTTACAAGATTGAATATGAAGTATTATTGCTCTCTCAACTAAAAGAGAAATCAAAGGTAAGGCATGTGCATCTTTCGAGTCCCATTTCCTTTGTTCTTCTATAAGAGGAATGTGGGTAGCAACAGGGTTAGCTTGTTGTTCTCGAGCCCCTCTTTGAGGCGTTTGAGGTGCAAACCCTCTTGGTCTAGCTGAATTGCCAATCACAAAATACCAAAGACCCTTGCCAACAAGAAGATCGTGAACCATTAAACTCCACAACGAGTAATTGTGACCTTGTTGAGCCATTGTTGCAATAAAGTGCACAAATTGAAACCAAACACTTCCAAGCTAAAGTGCAAAATGTACTCACACAAGTACCAAAATCCCAACACGGGATAGATTATGCAATAACAAAACTGTCCAAAATTGTCTCAAAGCAAAATCTGTCTACAAATGCCTTGAAAAGCATGCCAAAACTATTCAAAACAGCAATATACTAATGTGTCTACACAAATTGTTAGCTAATCTTCAACAAGTTTTGTTGGAGGGTCCTACACTTCTCTCAAACAATCAAAATGTTATTGCACTGCTTCTTGGGATGTGTGCCGAATCCAAAAATTGGAAAAGCCCCAAATTTCTTGCAAAAATGTCAAAGAAATTGCTTAATGTTGGCAATTTCAGTAGAGATGCACGGTCAAGACTTCAAACCAAGCAAAAGCCCCAAATTTCAAGTGTTTTTACCTCCTCAAGAAGTATTATTGCTGCGGTGGCAAACTAACAACTAGTGGTACACTGGGGCAGTGGCCGCAAAGAGTAACTAGACAGCACTGCAAAAGCAGCATTAGGGCGACATAGGCTAGAGTTGGAGCAACAAGGCACTGCTAGCAATGCAAACAGGAGCAATGGGAGGCAGTTAGCAACACTACTGTTGGCGAGGATGGCACTGTTGTTGGCACACCAGACAAAGGTAGCCAAGGCAACGTTGCTACTAGCAAAGGCGATGCTGCAACATCACTAGCATAGGTAGATTGGGCTGGGGCGGCGCATAGGAACAAGCTGAGGCGGCATAAATAGCTACAACTAGCAAACCACTGTGGCAAAGGCCTGAGCTAGAGCAACCAACAAGGTGGAGGGGCAAGGGCTAAGCTAGAGAGTTCACAGCAGCTCATTGAACTTCAACAACTCCTCTTGAGCAAGAGCTGAGCCGAACTGGCGGTAACACGAACCACCAGCAAGTGGCACGAACTGATGGTGACGAGATGGAATTTGCATGCATGGCTCTAATACCAAATGTGAGAATCAATTAGCTATAAAAAGAGAAATGAGACGGTAAACAGTAAACATTGTGAGCTCAAGAGAGTACATTAGCTCAAAATTGCACAACACAAAATGAAAGTACAAAGTACTCCCACACCCTAACTAGAGTTGGATTAACTTGAGTCTAGGGCCTAGTGTCACCACATTTAAAGTCCTAGATATACCACATTTTGACACTTTAATAAATGTGCACACCACACAACTTACATTGTGCACTACCCAAAATAGGCAAATTCTAACAACTTTATCACTCTTAAGAGATGTTCTGTATATGTGCAAAGGAATGAGAAGAGATCTCTTTCAAGCACCTGCCACCAGGCCTAGCTTTAATGAAGACATTAGGTGGCCATAGTCCTGGAAGTGGTTTGTCTTCCTCAGTTCCATAAACCTCATGTCTGTCATCCGACCAAACTATAGACAGATTTTAGAAAAAGAAGAAGAAGGAGAAGAAGAGGAAGCATTGCCTTCCACATCAAGAGAATAGTACCACCTCAAGGCCTCTAGAGAAGCAAAAGCTTGATTGGATATAAACTCCCAACAAGAAGGTGGCTCATACATCATGAATCAAATGTGCATTACTTGTGCAAGCCTAGCTCTCCTAATAATTGTGCAAAAAACTTCTTAGAAAAACACAAGCTTTCATACCATATGAGGATACACTAGGTTTTGCAAAGAAACAGCAAACACCATACAAACACACAAACAGGGTGTAAATATGGTTTGTATAATCCCTTACACTTAGGCCTATTTTCTTTAATCCATACCATCTCCATGCAAATTTTTATTTTTGAAGAGGAGAGACAAAGACTTCAACCATAAGTGTCTTGAATTTATCCCAATTCTCTAAAAGTATGTTCTCTTTCTTGATGTATCTCCACTAAGTATGTACAAATCCTTCCAAATGTAAGGATGCAAAATGAATCTTTGTATCATTAGTTCTAGTCAAATGGAAACACTATTCTTTGGCAATTACTTGTACTTTGTGACTTTTATTAATGATTTCTTTAACCATACATGAGTCTATTCTTTGAAAGCTAAGTCTTAAGCGTTTTTATGCTTCAAACAATTTGTATGTATGGTTAAAAATTTGTCACGATCTAAAGTAGACACTCTCAATTCTATATGAGTGGGTCTTCAAGGGATATCATTTGACCAAGAGAGGCAAGCTCACGTCTCATGTCATCCATCTTTGTGATGTGCTCCTTCATAGAGGAGGGATCATCAAGACTGAGCATCCGCAATTTCATCTCAAGGGAAATCTTGTGGGCAAATGTCTTGTGCTGATACAAAGACTCAAGAGTCTTCCACACTTCCACGGTGGTCTTCAACTTAAGAACATGCACAAGGATAGAATCTTGCAAACTCATAAAGAGAACGGATCAGGCTCGAGAGTTGAGTCGATTCCATGAATTTTTTAAAAGTGAAATATAGATATAATTGTAGGCTCAAGGCTGCCCAACCACCACCATCTCTCATGAGAGCAAGACTGTTAGAGAGCGTCGTTCTCCAAGATGGGATCCTGAATGCAGCAAATCATAGATGTCAATATTGAAATCTGATGTAGACCACTCTAGCAGCATTCTTGATGAAGAGGACTGTCCCACAGAGCGATCCTGAGAGGATAAATGATGAAAGAGGGCTGAAGATAGCTGGCAGCAGGCTGGAACAAAAAAAACAGTAGCTACTATGGCCAGAATGCTGAAAAGCAGCAGTGTGCAGCTTGGCAACAGCCACATAGCCATAAAATGTCAAGGACAGCAGCTGGTATCAAAATGCAGCAAGTGCTTATGGCTGCAGATGAAAACACGGCATGCTACAATCGCTAGAGATGTACGTAACACCAGCTTATCATGCAGGAGTAAACACGGCCACTGTGAGAGCTCGAGATGTAGGTGAAAGTTCACGGAGATATTGCAGCAGCCTAGACAGCAGCAAAAAAGAGAAGGATGATGATGAGCAAAGAGATAGAAGCTGGCAACATGTGTAAAGACAGCAAGGTGATGGAGGAGAGCAAGCACTAAAGGTAGAGTCAAGAATAAAGGGATGAAGTGATAGTGCACACTAAGTCCTGTTGTTTCTTGTTAAGCCATGAAATGCATGAACGGCCCAAAAAGAAAGTGTCCACTAGTAGACTGTCAAGTGTCTAAGTCACCAATCCAATCTAAATCATGTCCACTAGTAGACTGTCAAGTGTCTAAGTCACCAATCCAATCTAAATCATTGTAAGCCTATAGTTGCAATTCTCCCTTCGGTAAAAAAATAATGTATATGTTTGAGTACCTTGCAAATAGCGAAAGATCCACTTAACAACTTGCCAATGTACTATCCGTGGGCTATGCATCCAACCATAATTTGCAGCCACACACACCTCATTGTACTCGTGGGAGATGCAAGAACAAATATCTCCCCATAATCTATGCCTTTCTTCTAAGCATGCGACTAAACGTGCCTTATACCTGTCGATGATGCCATCAACTTTGCACTTGAGTTTAAAAACCCATTTTGTGCCAATAGCTTTCTTGCCAAGAGGCAACTCATTAAGATTGCAAGTATGGTTAGTGGCAATAGAGTCCAACTCTTCTAGCATGGCTTGTAACCAATGTCTATCTTGCTATGCTTCATCAAAAGAAGTAGGCTCACTCCGATGCTTCTTCGAGTTTTGAAGCACCTTCATGGCAAAATTCTACAAAAACATATTTACAAGTTCCATTTTATCCTATCTTCATTAGATTATTACATCAAATGTTCTTGTTTCTTTACCTTGGATTGTACTAGTTCCTGTGTGTCCTTGAAAGTTACACTTCATCCCACTCTATCCACCCTTTCATATGCTTGAGTCTATTTCTTTGGACCACATGCTTTGTCCAAGAAAACCACCTAGAGTAGAACCTAGGTCTGATCCACATTCTAAATGTGTGTTTGTACATAGTGCATAATTCCTTCCCCTATTGTGTTTCTTGTGAGAGTGAGTTTTTTCTTTCTTTTCTATCATGCATACGTATACACACTCCAAATACTTTCATGGAAGCAAAGTAGCTCAACATAGTCTCATTAAGCTTTGTGTTATCACAATGAGACCTAACAGCCCTCCCTCCTTGTCTCTTCCTGAGCAATGCAGCTCAACAAATTACTGTAACATCAGCTGGGCGCTTTAATTAAGTGGTATAAACTTAAGCTTTGCAAAAAGGAATACTTAATCAGATTACTGGCCAAGTGTCTTGGACGCAAAATCACTTCATAATCATCACTCATCAACATAGGTTTTACGGTCTGTAGTTACTACTAAAACATGCCATACATATGCCTAGTACTTATTAAGCAGGAAATTTAGTCAAGTGTCTAGATGGCATGATTATTACGATTGAGAAACCATAGATTCTTCTTTTCTTTCACTGACCTCTTTGTGATCTTCAAGGAAACTCTCTAGATGATTCACTATTGCAACTTGTTCTGTAGAATCACAAACTCTGAAGTAGAATATATTTGACAAGAAAAACTCTGGATCATACGAGTTCCCCAAACTTTTAGAGCCAAATGCATCAGCATCGTGCAAATGCCTGCTGCAAGCTTCCGCCATCTGTGATGCACGCTCTACCATAAAGCTTCCTTCTGTGTCTGTTTCAGTGACAGATAGTCTCTAATTTACCACTCCAATTCAAATTGTTGCACATACAAGATTCTGAAATAAATATGCATCAAGCAAGATCAAGGCAACACCAATATAGACAGCACATCCACCAGTTCCATCAACTTCTGTAGGAATCTGTACATTGATGGCTAGCTGAATCCTGTAACAATAAACACTGCACAGTTATTTTCCCACAAACAAGCAGAAAAGAAAGCTGTACATTTCCAAAAAGCCTTACCCAAGTTGTGTTTTACCAATACCAGGAGCACCACCTGTTTGGTAGCATGCCATTATCAGGCTCATTAAGTCCCAAAAAACTCAGGTTTACTAAACTGGAAAATCATGACATGCTAATTACTTAGAATGCCAAAGTCTATATTTGTGACCGACAGTGGAAATGCTGACAAAAATGAGAAGTCTTAGAGTTGGGTGATTTGGCTTACAGATTTCAGTAACTTCTTTCATACTTATTCCCCCACCAAAAAGTGAATCTAATTCTTCAGAAGATGTAGTAATTCGTTTTTTGACCCTTTCATAGGAAAGCAGATCCCAAGCTGTTTTTGCGGCTATAATTCAGCAATCAAAATAATAAATTAGGTACAAAAATGTGCATGCCGCACTCACCTGCCTGACTACTCACTGCAACTCAACCAACAGTAAATAACCAAATTCTATTGTAAGTTGTGAACACCAATCAGATTCTGTAAGCAGCAAACATTACATCCAAATCTCCCATTTCAATTTAAAATTCACAACTTTTTGACAAAATCAATAAAATAACATTTAAAACAGTATAGCGAATATGATAGAGGGACAGTGAGGCAGGTATAAGAGCACAACACCCGATGCAAGCAACAATGGAACATGCACGAGATGAGATAAAAGAACAAGAGGTGCCTCTCATGATATAGGAAAACTCTAGACCAAACCCCAAAAGTGACCAAACACCCAAAAAATGAAGCTTACTTCAGATCTAGTGTTGATCTTACCAAATCTCTAAAAAGATTTCATTATTCGATGTGATGCATGTGGAAGCAACATTGGTGTAAACCATCTCCTCTTGTGGTCCTCTCATACCCCCCCATCCCTTTTAGAGGGGAACAATCTTGGAAATGCAGCTGTGGATTCCTTGATCCTTCTTATTTTACAAGGGGGGTTTCTAGGATCATAGTTAATGAGGAAATTACACATTCGATAAGCTGGAAAAGGCTTACTTTGGATCTAGTGTTGCACTTGCCAAATCTCCAAAAAGCTTTCATTGTTCAATGTGATGTATATAGAAGCAGCATTGGTGCAAACCATCTCCTCTTGGTGGTCCCCTCATACCTCCCCATCCCTTTCAAAGGGGAATGATCTTGGAAATGAGGCTATGGATTCCCAGATCCTTCTTATTTCATAGGGGGATTCCCAAGATCGTGAAGAGCTTCTTCAAAGGTTGCACTCTTCATCAGGCCTTTCTTTCATGCAACAGCCTCTTTCCTTCATCATTGAGCCATCATCCCTTGAAATGGGGTACAATATCGTTTCCCAAGTCGACATGCTTTGTAGATACCTTGAGATAGCTTCAGGCTCAAAAGACCCTCAACCATCTAACAACACAACTCATAAAGAGAGTCATATCCAAGATGTTCTAAGTGAAAATGCCAAAGGCACTCAGTGTCTGTAGGCTCCCGTGCAATGGCTAAAGCATAGAAGAGATGGAAGTTTGGAACTCAAAACTCTTAGCTATTGACTAGGAAAGAAATCGGGTCATGTGGTATAGGGCATTAGACTATGCCTTCCGCAAGCAATCACTAAACCAGTCTAAGTTAAGGACCTCGACCATGGTCTCGCTGTAAAGAAGACTACAAATAACAACCAGCAAAGCTGCTCAACAAATAACCCTGTTAGTTGTAAGGTAGGTAGAAAAGCCTGCCCGAAAAAATATATGCAAAGAATAAAAAAACCTGCATATTTGGAAGAATAAAAATATACGGAGATGTGTAAAAAAGAATTCTAGCCCCTATAAAAATAGAAAAGGAAAGAAAGAAAAATCCTTGAGCAGTTATGCATCACCTTGCGAAGGCTTGGTAGATTCCTAGGGAGAACGAGACAAGACCTGGGACCGATGCCCTGTCTTCCTAGGGGTGGTATCTACCCGAAAAAATCAAACTAAGAGAAGGTTGAAGCAAAAATAAAAGTGAGTGGAAGATGAAAAGGAAAAATGATTAAGCGTCGCCTCGCGAGGGCTTGGTGGGTTCTTGGATACCGAGACAAGAATTTGTATTCCATGCCAGTTTCCACATTAAAATGGCCAGTCCTTTGTGAAGCTTCTGTCCTTTCTGCAAAAACATTAGATAGGTATACTAAATCTAAAGGAAAAAACTCAAATTTACATTAAAGTTATTGTCGAGCCCGATACATGAGAATGAGGTCATATTCGACTCTTGAAATCTCATACGGTCTTTGGACTCTAGGATAGTCCGAAGTCTCTCTAGCCATGTCAAAAGATGGTGGGGCAAGTTGTGTGGCCCACTCCTACTCATTTCTCGATGGATTTGACTCGAGAGAATGTAGAGATGATGTCATATTCAAAGTCATCTTGCCCTTCTGTTGTTCCTACTTCTTGCAAAGGGCTTTCAAATCAAAGGCCTAGGTTTCTTTGAAGAGATCCTAGCTCTAACACCATGTAAAGAAATACCCTATTGCAAAAACAAAAATACAATCGTACAACAAAGCACAAACTAAACAAAACCACAATTAGGGTTAGGGTAACTCAGAGACAATGAACACAATGAAGAGTCTAAAATAAATGAATCTAAATAATACAATGCTTATACAGCAAACATGCTATGTAATGAAGAAATCCTGTATCTTGAACTCTCATGTCTAGAGGATTGAGGTAGAGGCAATGAGCTGGAGAGTGTGTGGTATTCTAATGGATCTTGAAACACAACAAGACAACCTCCGAAGACATCTACAGCAGTAAATGCAACAATATGGATACTGGAACAATAACAAACACGCAAAGGAGAAATAAAGTCTGCAAACGCAGCCTACAGATGATGTAGAATTGTCTTGCGGCAAAAGCAAGATGAAAACATAGCCGTCTAGTGGGTGTGCATGGACTGATGGCAACAAAACATCCCCAAACACAAATTTGGGAATCCCAACGAGTGCAGCAATAGCAAACACAACCTGTAGGCTGGTCGCCAAGCTGAAACCCAGCCTCTGGAGGAGTTGGCGGCCAACTAACAACGACAACTGTGGGTGTAGGCGACATCGAAGGGCTGGAAACATGTGTCGAATGCGTATAGGCAATGTTAGGCAGCTTCGGCTAAGATATCCTCCGTGAACGGGGTGTGGGCAACGGGACTAGATCACTTGAAACCTGCAAAAACAAGATTAAATTGAATGGGAGGGCAGGCTATCTATTTATAGAAACTTTGGGGCCTCCCATATTAGGATTTGCATGTGGGACACTAAAACTCTCTCGATTTGCTCCCAATTCAAAAGAATTGTAAAAATTCATTAATTAACTTGAATTTTGGAACTATTTAATAAAAGATAATGGCAATTTACCTCAATAGTCATGTGTCTTTCTAGCCATCTCTTGCTTGTGAGTCTTAATCTCAGTTGGATGAGGACATTAGAAGCATTAACACAGCATATATCTATCAATTTATTTATCCAAGACACTTTAGGTGAAGATCCTTTTGCATTTCCCACTAGGCAACCTTTATTCCCTCATTTTGAGCAAGCATTTATTGCGACATGGCAAGGCAAATTTTATTTGGTAGTCGAGCAAAATTTATTGCATTGGCGACATTTTTTATATGTCCAAACTATATTGATGCAAGTCGTCCTGATTAGGTCAGTCAATTTTATTATTCTTGGCTATGTGTTTACTGCCCTCCACACACTTTTGTTAGCAATATGGTCGGCTCATGTGTCAATCTAGGCTGAGCTAAGCATTACAGTGATAGTTAGGCATTTTTTTAATGGTTTGTATGATGCTTATTTAGGCATTTTATGTTGGCCAACCAGCATTAAATGCTAGCTGGCATGCTGCCATTTATGGCACTATTTTGGCCTATTTATTCGGGGCTGCCCTCCTCAATCAGTCATTCATCACCTCAGGTACTGTTGGAGAGAGGGATCTCGTGCCAGTGCTCATGAAGCGAGTGATTCATTGTTGCACGCAGTCGTCACGTGTTTCGTATACGGATTCCATTTCCCGAGCATTCTTTTGACTTCTCTTCTTTGCAATGTTCTTCTGTGTTTTCTCTTTCTCTCTCTTTTGTCTTGTGTTCAACAGTTTATTTCAGCATCTCTTTATGCTTCTATTGCTACATCCACTTTTGAAATGATATCAGATTTCAGGATCTCCGCTCTTGATGCTATGTTCTACTAATTACAAGTCTTCCCCTATTGATCGTTAACTTTTCCTAACTGCTGCAAGCTCTTTACAGCTTGACAACAGCTGTTTGCTGCCAATCGCACTATTTCCCACCTTCTACAAGCTGCATTTTCAATTTCTGCATTATTTTATTACTAATCAATCTGTGTTTTGCCACACAGCTGCTACATTTACTGCATTTGATGCCTTTGCAGGCTGGGTAAGAGCACTTTCCAGCTCTTGACAATGTCTGTTGGCTGTAATCCATCTTTTTTCTTTGTTTTGGCAATCATTTTTGTAATCACCTTGTGTACACTATGTGTGAACTGTGTTTAGTGCAGTCTGTGCTATTGGTTTGGTTTCCTCTCTCCTTTCCTTTTTCTCTTCCTATCCTCTCTAGATGGCTCCTCCCTACTATTCTACTAATGACAAATTACATGGTCCTAATTACCTAAGATAGAGAGCTATTTTGAAAGTATGGTTTGTGTAGAAGCAGTTATGGTACATTGTATCTAGAGCTTGTGAGTGTCCTCAGCATCCTACTCCTCTTCCAAAACTGATTTTGACGAGGACGACTATGAAGAAGCTATGCTCACATGGGATACTGATGATGCCCGTGCCTATTCTGCTCTTCTTTGCTACATCTCTAAAGATGTCCTTTCAACTGTCACCTCTTGCTGAACTTCTCCAGCAATTTAGGCAAAGCTTCAGATGTTGTACAAGGCTCCTTCACCTATGCATGCCATTATCCTTTATGGGCAGCTCCAATAGATAAAGTTTGATTAGAAGGATACTATTCTATCCTTCGTACTTCGTGCCACACAGGTACAGGATCAGCTTCGATACACAGTCTACCCTTCTAAGGGCTCACCTTATAGGGACTATGCTCTACAAGCTCCCTCCGGAGTTTAATGGAGTAGTCAATGCTTTGAGGGCTCAAACATCACTGATACTCGTAAGTTTTCTATATATATCCTCAATGCTACTTGAGCATGAGAGGTCTTTGCAATTACAAGGAAGGCTTCCATCGCAATTTGGTGGCTCCGATGAGGCCTTTACGGCTTCAGAGAGGAGTGACAAGAAAAAAAAGTTGAAGGCCTAGTATTATCACTATGGTAAGAGAGGACATTTATGCAAGGATTTCAAAGATTTAGCAACTTCGAGAAAGAAGAAGCAAGATACGGACTCCTCCATTGAGTCATCCTCTTTCTCACACTTCGACTTGGATCCTCTATCCCAAGCCAAGACTAAGGTGCAAAAAGAATCCTCTTCTTCAAACCGAGGGAAGGACTTGGCAACCCCTCCTGCTTTCTAGTGCAAGTGATGCAATCATCCCTCACAAGCCTCCAGTGCTAGAAAGGAAGTGTGAGAGGGTGGTGAGGTGAGGCAGTTGAGCCTTCTCTATACAAGTATACATGTGTATAGGTTTAACAGAGGGACATCCTTGACACATCGACTGAAATCTAGCAGGTTCAAATCCTGGTGTTTGGATTAACATCTAGGTTCATGATGGGCTATTCTTTGATAGAGAGCAAGATTGGCTCCCAATCCGAGCTCACATACGGATTCCATTTCCCAAGCATTCTTCTAAGTTCTCTTCTTTGCAACGTTCTTCTATGTTTTCTCTTTCTTTCTCTTATATATTATGTTTAGTAGTTTAATTCAGCATCTGTTTATGCTTCCATTGCTGCATCCACTTCTCACAACTTCATCGTCAATCAATCATTGTGCCAACCCTCCATCTTTTCTACACTACATGTTCTTATTTATTTCCACTAACACTCACAAAGATATGATAGAGTGAGAGGGAGATGTATCTTTCTTAACAATAGTATATTCAAGAGTTGCTTGAAGCTTTTGGAATAATAGCTTGTAATCCGATTTTCTTTCCTATGGATCCAAATTGAAAAGTGATAGCTTATGGAGATACAAAGGTTGCGAATGCTTTCAATTATCAGAGGCTTGTTGATCCTTTGATATGGCTTCTTTATGTAAGGATAAATCTATGCTTTTCAATTGGTCTTCTTGTAGGGTTTATAAGTGAGTCCAAGAAAGCTCATTGGTAGACAACTATGAGTTCTTTATGTTCCTTAAGAGCATACCAAATCATGGCTTGTTATTCCCAACATGTACAAGTAATTTCAACATGGTATTGCATGATTGGACCAATTCCATTTGGGCAAGAGATATCGACCATTGACAATTGACTATACACTATTGTTTCTTATAGGATTCAATCATTGTATGATAGAATAACAAGAAGCAATCTATGGTGGCCCTTTCTTCTACAAAGTGTAAGAGTATCAAGTAGTATCCATACCACATGTAAGGCTAATCAATTAGCTATTGAGTTTGTTTCCTTTGTAATTACTAGATATCTAGAAAAGTGCATTATAGCTAGCCATTGATGAGTGCTTACACATTATGGTGGACTCACATTGTGGGTTAGAGAAAAGATAGTATACACTTCCATCTCTATCATCTAATTGGACGCTTGTGACTTAACACGAGCGTTTAAAGGTTAGACTCATACACATAAAGGATCAATGCCTTGAAGTATAGATCTGCTAAAATAGATAGTTACAGTCAAGAAGATGGCATAATCATGAAAAGTTTGTACAATATGCATATGTAGATTGAAAGTTTAGAATGCACATATAGTTGCATGTAAAACTCAAATGAGGATTTTAGAGTTATTTTTATAATGTACTTGGAAAAAAATTTCATATGATACCAATATTGAGGAGTTCCTAAATTTTTAAAAATTCCTAAATGTTAGGTCTCTAAATGTTAGAAATCTCGAATTGGCCTAAAAATGCTAGTCCTAAAAAACAGGGACAACATTCTAAAAATAGTAAGTTTGTGTTCTAGCAATGCTTTCAAAAGAAAGTCTATAGAGAAGAGGCAACCATATAAATGCATTATTGATTAAAAATAGAGAAAGTCTGATTTTTCCTCTTCCAACTCTCATTTTGTAACAAATATATCATTAGTTAATGCGTGTATGCATATTCATTCTTTCCATGATCTTATGAGAGTGAGAAATACTTCTTCTCACTCCAGAGTGACTAAGCTCATTCCCTATGCAACTTGGGTTGAGCAAAAATACATTCCTTTGCTGGGAGGCAAGGGAATTGGTTTCCATCCCTCAACTTGTCTCCTTTTTTTTGTATCCCATATAATTCTTTTGAATGATTGTCATATTCAGCTTTAAGTATTTATTTTTTTTATTTTCTTCAGCTTTCAAGTCTCAAAAGTGAACATTATAATTATGAGCATACTATATTGTTTAGCAGTTTACATAGGTGAGCTTTGGCTGTCCTCAAATTCATGCTACTATCATCCTGTGCCATAGTTAAAGTTGTGTTATTTCATGCACAAACCAAACGTACACAAATCCAATATCATTATATGTAAAGATATTGGACTAAACAATCAAAGTGAAGTATAGTAAGATAAAGGATAATTTGATAAAACTCTTCACCAAAGCTCCTCCTCAAGCCACATTATATCTACCTTGAGATCTCTTAGTCTCATGACTTGTCTCAGATTTGAGACCGGGTGTTAGAATATCACCTTCTATACAAGAAAGCAAACCAAACAACACACAAGCAAGTCAAACAGGTCAAGCAAAGCACACGCAACAATTGGACAATTTGCACACCATTTAAACAAGTTGGACAACAAGTAGGCTTGTTTTGGCAAGTTGGCCTAGTTACATTCTTAGCCTAAAATTTGATTTCATTGACAAAAACAGCACATGAGAGTTATGTGGCATGCCCACATGCAAGTATGCCACAAGCACAAAGTGGATCTATAGGGTCAAATACAAATCAAATGGTAGCATTGATTACTACAAAGTAAGGCTTGTTACCAAAGGTATGTCCAACAACATGGGATTGACTATGACAAGAGCTTTGCTCCAACTTTATGTATTACTACTATACATAAGGCCATTGATTAATAGCAATTTGAATGGCATGTGCACTAATTGGATGTAAAGAATGCCTTTTTGAATGGCAAGTTACATGAAGAGGCTCATGCAACACAACCTCCATGTTTTGTTTAAAAAGGATCAAAGGACAACGTGTCATTTACATCATAAGGTCTTGTATGTTTGGGATGTATATAAGAAGATCCATGCTCACTTGCTTGCTCCTAGTTTTTGCACTCACCAATAGAGAGAGCACTATATATTTGCAAGGATGGTGAGCATTTGTTATTCCTTAATCTTTATGAGGATGAAATACTACATAGTAGGCCGGACAAGTCAATTTGCAACCTTGAAGGCTGATTTGCTGCGATATTTTCACCTCACTAATGTCAATACACCGCACTATTATCTTTGCATTCAGTTTGCTTAAATAAAGGGGGGACTTGTGATCCATCGATCCAAGCATGTTGGAGAATTACTTCAAGTTTTTTAGATGGCGAATGTAAGTCCCCCTCTCTATATACATTAAGAAAAGACAAATTCAAACTTGAGGATGTAGGGAGACCATTTGATACCTCTCTTTATCAGCAAGTTGTTGGATGCTTATTATACATGTATTGCACATGACCAAATATTCAATAGGGTGCCTCCCGATAGATACATTTTATGCATAGCCCTGACACAAAGCATCGGTAAGCATCCAAACATTGATATCTCAGACACTCAAACCTTGGCACTCTCTCATACTAGAGGATGCCGTTTGAACTTGCATGACTTTACAAATAGTGACTGGCCACTAGAGTGTCCACCAACGGAAATAGCTTCATGCTTGGGGATTCGTGTAATACTTGGCTCGGCAAGAAACGGACAAGGATGGACACATTCAACTTTGAAGTTGAGTTATGGCAACTTTCACTACTGAATAGGAGTGTGTATAGCTCAAACACACGATGGTTGATCTATATGTGGAACAACCATCACCCAATCCCACACTAATAATCAAAGCTTTGGGGCAATTGAAAGAAATCTATCGTTTCATGCTCACACAAAGTACATTGAGGTGCATTATCACCATATCAAGAAAAGGGTCCATGGTAGAGAGATTAACCCTACATGAGACAAGGAGGTAGATGTGTTTACAAAAGCTCTTTTGAGATTGAAGTCTCCCATGAAGCTTTATGCTTGATACCATTTGGGGATCAATTTGCCATACTCTGAACATGTTCACATCATTCCTGTAAGGGGTTTGTTACACTTACCATGTTCTTCTTGTTGTTCTGGTGTGAACACTACCTAAGGATCGTCTAGCACTTTCAACCCAACGTCAATTCCAGTAGTAAGGCATGTCAATGATGCGTTTTTTGATGGAAAAAGGTACTGGATGAAATAGTACTGAGACATGCCATGATATCATGGCGTGCTATACATATTTTCTAACTGTTTAAGACAAGTGCAACAGGAGTTGTAGAAAGCCAATTCTCATTGTATATCAGTAGTAAGACGTGCCAATGATGTGTTTTCATCTTGGCAAAGGTGCGAATAACACCTCTGAGCCGTGGAGTTAGCTTCTCACCATTTAAGATGGAATTCGGAGAGGCTTCTAGGACGCCCAAGGTCTTAAGAATACGCAGAGCTTCCTCTTGAGGTACTTGGATGTCTGATAAAGCCATTAAAGAAATATTAGCAGAGGGACTGAAAGGGGAGAGAGAGAGAGAGAGAGAGAGAGACCTCGAGCGAGGGCAGAAGGGGAGGTGTTGTGGAGGGAGGCGATGTTGCGATAGCCAGCGGCAGCGAGTCTCGATCTCAGAGACAACGGGAAGGGCCAAGCCGCGTTGGTCTCCATGGGCTTTTGGGGGGAATTCGGAATCAAATTATGTTTCATTTCTCCATTTTATAATTATAACTACTGGACTAGACTAGACTAGACTAGACTAGACTAGTAGTGCTCCACGCTATGGCCTCCGCTCTCCGCTGGGGCTCAATCGAATGTTAGGGAGCCAATCGCGCAACAGGTGCCAAAAAGCAAACACCTTGAGATTAGAGATGTTATCAAAAAAAATTTTAAAAATATTATAATTCTTGCTTAAGTGTCATTCATTGATTTGCCAAAAAGTGTTATATTATTGGCTCTCAAGTGTACATTCACCTTCCAACTTTGTATTTTTTTAATTACATAAAATATTTTTAAAATAGAAAGTTTAATATTAAACTCGTTCAATTCCTCTTGATATCACCTACATGCTCATATATTTCAAAAGGATTAAGCTCTACAATATGTTGTTAAAAGAAAAGTGTCAATTAGAAGCTTATTTTTGCATCGCATACAATGCTTATGCATGCACTTTAAAGCCCTACATCCAAGTGTAGCAAGAAGTAACGCATCCACCCAATTAACACCTATACCTAGTTATGTAGCAAGAAGCAATCCATGTGATGGCAATATATGTATACATATTTGTAGTTAATGTTAATTTATAAAAGAGAGAGAGAGAGAGAGAGAGATAAAGATGGACGAATGTCGAAGTTGATTTTTGGTAGTTATCATGGACTAATCTTAGCAAGTAGAGATCAACATCAAGAAGCACACTGCCCAAATCAACACAAAAATCTATCGATGATCGTCTGGGCCACAACTTAGCATATGCAAGCAATGAGTGTAATCTATGTGTTCACAGTTGGGGCATGCTGCCCTCCTCTTCTTGCTTCACAAGTATTGATTTATCTTGTACTCCTTATGTTCTTCTCATCATAGGTTTTGTGATTGATAGACTCGTCTACAAGTTAAAGCTTCTTCTCGCATCACATATTTCTAATAGGAATGTTAACCTTTAAGGGAAATTTGAGCTTCGAATTAAACAATAAACAAAGATGAAAGATTTACTCGATCAACAAATGCAATGGTAATAGAGAGATTTAGGATAACATCTTAATAGAAAAAAAGAAGATAATAATTACTAGCAATAGCAATAATAAAGATAGACATGCCTTGCATGATCCAACATGTGCAGGCTAGTTGGAGCTTGGGAGAAAAAGAAAGAACCACTTATCTAAGACTAAAAAGAGAAGACTCGCTCTCGCAACAGCATCCACAAAGCACAAATAGATGATAACAAATAGTATAATGCAAATTTTCTATCAAATTGACACACAAAGGTCTTAATATGCCTCTTTGATTGGGATGCCTTAGAAGGCCTCTTTGATTGGGATAGTTTCTTTTGCACTTACAAGGCTGCCATTAATAAATATGATGCTTTCTTCAATCCACACCAAGGCATACAAAGTGGATGGAAGGATATTGGATTCTCTCTATATATCATAATGACAATCGGTGAAGTTATATGACTTATTTATGATCAATGGATAAACAAATAAGAGAAGATAATGCAAAAACCGATCAATAGTGTGTGAAAAGAGAAGAGAAGACAACACCAACAATCATGTTAGTGTGCAATTATGATTGTGTCAATTCAAAACATGGAAGTGGGATTCCAACTAGGACTAATTTGGAATATGGACTTATGTAACAGGATTAATTTAGCACTTGCTATTGTGGATATGACGAAAGGTCTTGAAACATCATGATAGTAGACTAACATGTGAGGAGGTTATAGAAAACTTCCAAATTGAGAATTAATTATAGTGATTGGGATCTATTTATTTATTTTCTCAAAAATAATCCAAGAATGGAAACAACACACCAAGAAAAAATTGCCATCATGAACAAAGGATATTGAACCAATGAGAAATTTTCACTTTTTTTAATAAATCTCTTAATGAAAATTATTCAATCCCCCACCACAAACAAATGCTATGGCCTCCCCGTCCCCCTCAAAAATTTGTAAAGGGTTGCCAAGTGCTTTATTACGACACCTGGTCTCTCGATTGGATTGTGATCAAAGGGTCTTGATTAAATACAATATTTTCACATTTCATATTCCAAACATGATAGGTTTTATGAGACAAACAATGACTTCATAGATTTCCTCTAGTATTGTCTCCCTTGAGGCATGTAATAGGAAAAACAAAACTTTAAAACGTGATCCTCATATGGATAAAGAATTTTGAAAAAGCCTAACTATATAACAATTGGATTCAACAACTTCAAGATCTTGCTTTAACAATATATTATGCCACAATATAGCGAGCATGGGTCCACCGACATATTTTGATTTTATATTTAGGTAGAGCTAGGATGCACATATATATATACACACATGATGAATGTTATTATGTGCATTTGTATGTATGTTTTGCATGACTCTCTCTATAAACATCAATATAATATTTCGCACACACACACACTCTCTCTCTCTCTAGAGAGAGAGAGAGAGTGTGTGTGTGTGTGTTTTACAAGAAGGAAGTAGCAATATATATATTAAAAAAGGATGCTGAAGTCATTCTTAAAGATTGTATAAGTGAACAATACCAAAAGTTACAAGTATATACAAGAGAATCCCCACCATCACATAGCAACATCGCTTAAGAGAATCTAGTAAAGAAAGAGATATCAAGAAGTTGCACCTAGCATCTACAAAATCAGCCAGGTAGATGATTAGGGAGGACCAATACAAACTACTTGTGTTATAGGTGTCTAAGGGGCAACATGGTTGCCATCCCTTTCACCATATCTAATTGAATACCAAATACAATGTTTGTGTTGTTGGGATGAAAGCCAACACAACCATTGTTTCATTTCTATGATAATAGTAAGAGGTTGAAGGTGTGTAAGCCAAGCCATCCATAGGGGTGCTAATTGTAGAAATGAACCGGGAAGCTACAGTTTAGTTGCCATAAGTGGGTGTTAAAAAATATTGTAGCAATGTCAAATTGAGAGAGGGGGGAGTCCTAGAGTTTGATTAGTTATGGTTCATAAAAGAAGGAAATAAAAATATGTATCTTGTGTTAGTTCAAACATCATACCTTGTTAAGATATTACACCATAGATAATACTCCAATGGGGAGTTGGAAGTGGAAGATTAGATAGTTAGCTTTGAATCAAAGTGTTGTCATCATGATTCCAAGAATGGAACGATTGGGCTAGTGCATTGTGACTATGTTGCTAGAAATGATAGAAAGAGTATCAACTCGGCCAATCCATTGTGGATTTGAATATTGGCTAGAAAAATATAGCCCACTAGGGAACATCCTATGTGCTGGAAAAAGTGCCTGTGTCAAAGGGGTTGAAGGAGTTCGTATGCAAAAATGCATCACACCAAGGCATGTTGGCAGTCTTTCATCATAAGCCAAGTCGATCATTGGGGGTAGTTAAGACTAGTACATCAATGCAATTATTAGCTCATTGGGGAAAAGTGTAACACTAATGTGGGTGCAAGGAATATATGATAGGCCACCATGCTAGGCTTGTAGGCGAGTAGTCAAAGTCACAAATCATTATGTAGTTATCAAACCTAGATGTATAGCAAGCAACTAGCCACTAAATCTCCTAGAAGATGAAGAGTGATACCATCAAGTAATAATCCAACTTATCATCATGCATTGCTAGATATGAACATAGTAGGTTTCTTGTACTAATATTTTGCATATGCTTGCCATAGAAGAGGCTACCATTGATTTAGAATGGAAGGAAGTGCCATACGTGTGGGGATATTGTGCTATATATACAATTAAGAAGAACTAGAGTATTGGGTCTAAGCCACACCAAATTGCACAAAGCAATCTTAGTAACATACTTTATCCACCAACTACCAAAGTGCATTGGTAGTACTTAAGGTGAAATGATTAATGAGGGTACAATATACCATCATGCAGATGCTATGAAGTAATTCTATGTATCCAAACACCCTTGCATCCAAAGCTATATGTTATAATGTAATGGATGTAATATTGCCAACTAGAGGCATGCTAATTGTTTAGTTTATTATTTCATCAAATTTTAGGTTTTGTTTCACGAATACAAAGAAATGCACACTTCCAAAATCAACAAGAAAGTTTGCTTTCTATTTGTCAATTTTACTAGAAATTTTGATACAGAAGGCCTAAGATGCCACTAGAATAAATCATGCATTTGATGGGAGAATTTAGACACTTACCTTCTTCATCTACTTCCTCAATCGTCATATCTATCTCTGTCTTCTTGACTTACAATGGAGAGTTCACCACCTTATTCGGATATTTGAAAGTACAATGGTTTTGCTCCCCACAATGCCAAATCGCACCAATGCTTTGCATTGTGTAGTAGCAATTGAATCACAAAGATGTGGGAATAGATTGAGATTACATATACACAATAATGAACACTAAGTTCTATTGTGAGGGTATAGGAAAGACATTTATGTGTAGCAAAATTATTTCTTACCATTGTATGCAAAAAAGGAAAGCCCACTCGACCATCTCGTGCCATCTACTTTTTGGGGGGGTGTCTGGGAGGTGGAACTAGAGGGGACCACCTCCCAAACATAGGGATAGTCCCATGGTGCACACCATTTTAGCATGAAAGTGTTAAAGATATGCTACATATTGTTTTGGATGAATAGGTACATTCCCATTACCAACATCTCAAATTGTAGCTTATTGGGAAAAGTATTTTGCATATTGATATGAGTAAGCAAGTAGGATAATCGCTTAGTTGGTTGCAATAGCACTAATCTTCCATGTTGGCTAAATTGTAGTCATCAAAGACTATAGACCTAGCATTTTAGCATTAAAAGAGAAATATTGCTAGTATCAAAGTTAATATGTTACTAAGATATTGATGTTCCCAATACCCTTAATAAGCACATAGCACACATCATGGTGGGGGGGGGAGGTACTACCTTGACATGTAATAGTCTTTGACATGTGTAGGATATCCCAAGTGAATTCTTCCAAATTCTCTTACCAAAATATGAACAAGGGAAGATCATGGTAAGAAAAAGATCCATTACCCATAAATGGATTTCCATCAAGTATCCTATAAGGATGTTGCATATATTCAATAGGATGCACTATTGTGGGAAAATTACTTCACGAGGGGTGAATCATGTCTTTTAAGACACTTTTAAAGTGGAAGGACACTCTATGAAAGCTACATTTAGTAGCCTTGCTAGACCATATTCAGACAAAAGAATTATAATTAGCCTTGAAATTTAATAGCCACCATTCCAATTAGTGCATGTATGGGAGTAAGACCTCCTTTTTTCCACACAGAATCATAGTCTAGTCAATGCGTGTTATAGGGGTAAGAGACCCTTCATTTGATATCAGTCCATAGGTTGGTTGAGATGCTAGTTCTTAGTTTTCTATCAATAGCAATGCCAAGTTATGTTTTCATAGGTTGGTTTGCATTGTGATGCTATCCAAGTGCCAATTAATAAGGGTCAATTAGATTTCTCCAATGGGCTATAGTGCTTAGTGGATTGATTGTTTGCTATGAATCTAAATCTAATTCATGAGGGATGAATCATGTCCTTAAGAGAATTCTAAAGAGGAATGGTATTCCAATAAAAGTAAATTTAGTAGCCTTATTGGACCAAATTCAAACTGAAGTGTAAATTATTTCCCACATTTATCAACCACTCCACCTATCAATGCCTAGTATGGAGGTAAGAGTTCCTTCATTCCATACAAAACCATAGGCTAGTTGGTGCACAATACAGGAATAAGAGCTTCTTCATTGCAAATGGATCCATGGACATGTTAAGATGCCATTACTTAGTTTTGTTTTATTAGCCATACTAGGAATGATTATGTAGTTCATCTTGCACTATGGTGATGTTTAGGTGCTTAGCAAATAAGGGTCAAATAGATCTCTTCAATGATGTGTTGAGATTTTCAATCACATCCATGCTGCCACTTTGTAAGATAGATGGGCTAAGGACATGTAGGATGTAGGAATCCCATAGGCATAGAGGGAAAGACTACCAACTCTATTTAACATTGTACTTGCTTGTCATTTTTATACGAGATGAATGCAATGACATTGTCAGTTTGTTCTTTAGTATAGTGTACTTGCTGCTTGTTCTCTATTCTTGAGTCAAGTCTCTTGGTCTCTGTCATGTTAGTGTCTACATGAATCTAGTTTATGTTTATGAGCCACCATAGTTCCATGCTCTAGATCCCATGTTTTGAAATGGTATCAGAGCGCAGCTGAGCATGGCTTAGCATGTCTCAGGTCCTCTCTCTACTCCCTCAACTCTCCTCTTCATCTTGACCATGAGTCTTCCATAGCCAAAGCAGGACCTACCTCATTTGGAGTGGTTAGATCTCTCCATCTAGGCCAAGTTATTTGACGAATCCTTCTAGAAAGTTGTCCCTTTGCTTAGGGCACTTCTTTCTGGCACTTCAAGCATCAACATTGAGCCTCCCTCAGCCCGACATTGCCAGATTTCTAGCTCGTTGTCTCATTCTGTGCCCATATGCATCCGTACATTGGCGTGCTCCCTACGCTACGCGATTCAATGTGCCACCATGGGGCTTTGGTAGTCTATCTACCAAGCTTCATTTCCATTAAAAAATATTGGGAAATTATCAAGTTTACAACCCACACAGAAGGAAAAACTAGGCCTGCCAATAAACCCTAAGTGTGAACTCCATAGCCATCCCACTTCAAGATTTTCTCTCACTTCATTTTTCCCTCTCCTGCCACTTAAATCGACCTCCTACCACTCTGATATGACATCCTAATCAGTTCCTAGCAATCACTTTGGCATCAAATCAGCAAGGATGGGAGATCTTGGCAGATTTGGAAGCATTTCAAGAAGATTCAAGCATAGTGTCTCTTGACACTTATCCATTGACTCTTGTCACTTGTGTCAGCTTTGGCTTACATCAGATTTGAGACTTTTTGGGCTACTCTGGCATCAAATCAAGGAGGGGAATGCAACATTGAAGATCCCTGAAGTTCTTGAAGACCTATTGAAGATTTTCCTAGCATTTGGCTTCACAAGTATCTCTTGATACTAGTCACTTAGTGCTTTTTAGGCACTTGTGCTTGTTAGCACACTCAATATAATTTCTTCTGCTATACTGAAATATGAGAATTTTGGAGTTGATTTGTTGTTGTTCTTGCAACTCCAACATGGGCAAGGACTCTCCAATAGTTTGCTTTAAGGGTATCAGGTTTCACACATGGCAGACTTGCATCAAGCTTATCCTAATGAAGAAGGGTCTCTGGGCCATCACAGAAGGCTCAGGCCATTATCAAACGGGAACTAGACGATAGCTACATCCACCATGTGGATAACTGTGTGACCTCACATGATACATGGAAGAGACTAGACACCTTATTTGGTCCACAGTCTAAGTCATTAAAGTATGGTCTCTTGTTTGAATTTTTCAGGCTTGACATAAATTCCAGCACACCACTTGCCACACATCTAAATTACATGGAAGAACTTCTAACTCAGCTTGTAGAAATCAACATTAAAATGGAAGAAGATGTTTGTATTGGTGTTCTACTTAAAAGTTTGCCTCCTAAATATAATAACGTATCAACAACTCTAATCAATATGCCAAACCCTAAGCTTGTTGATATCCAGGCATCATTGTTAGAGGAGAAAAAGAAGTTGAAAACTAAAGAAGAACCAAGCACATCTAGAGATGAACAAGTGTTATATGTTAGCAACATGTACAAAGGCAAGAAGGACCAGCTTTTTTGTGATTTTTGCTGGACTTAGTGCAGGAGTCGGATTTGGAACCTACGCTTGGGGTTGCGTCTGAACAATAAGATTCTTGTTCATGGCATTGTTCTTTTGGTGCATGGTCTCCTTCTTGCGGGCTTCCCTGTACTTTTGCATGAATAGCTTCCACCCGTGCCATTTGCTGCTACAACTCAACATATTATTGGATGAGCCGGTTGTGACTCCGCTGCTCCACTACCAAGTCTTGGGTTTCCTCCTCTAGTCTTTGCCTTGGACGATCTTTATTTTCTTGAGCCTTCTTTTCTTGGGCACTGAGTTGCTCTTTGAAGCTCCGAATTTCTTTTTGATGCTCAGAGGCTTACCATGTCATCTCTATTCGTAGGGCTTCCGTAACCTCTCTTTTTCGGCCTCTAGCTCCACAGCAGCGGCCTTCTTCTCTTCCTTGGCCCTCTCTACTTGGGCTAGGAATTTGGGTCCTACCTGGCGTCCACCCGCAGACAACCTTTTGGCTCCTATCCCTAGCACCATCTCTCATACTTTTGTGAGCAGGAACTGCATCATGGACATGAGCTGAGTGGTGTCCGTCGCAGATGTTGGCTTCTGTGCGTTGGAGGTGGTGGTGGCAGTTTGAGGTGTGAGAGTCGAAGGGGGAGGTGCAATGGGGCCTTGCCCTTTCCCATGATGACTGGGGCTACTTCAATGCTACCGCTTGGTTTGCCTTTGTACTATGGGCTCAAGGTGGCCATTCCTTTGGAACTAAAGGCCTCCTCTACAAACCTGTGCATGGCCTCTGCCATGTCTTCATCTTCCTTTCCTTTTAGCTCTTTTGTCTCTCTCTCGACTCTTCTCTTTCTCTCATCTTCGGCCCTCTTGGACTCTTTTTGGGCCTTCCTCAACTCTACCCATTCCTCCCTTGTCATTGTTTCCTTTGTCTCCTTCTGTAGCTTTGATGGGGTTCCCTTCGTATGTGCCTTCGGCTCGCCTTGGTCGGACTCCATCTCTTACTCTTCCTTATCACTTATAGTCCTTTCACCTGACTGCACTTGTTCATGGTGAGGCACTCGGCCAGGGCTTTCCCCTACTCCCTCTCCACCTTCCTCTGTGTCCTTCAAGGCCTCCTAGATGATGGCCATTAGGATCCCACCGAACCTGATGGTGGATGCTTTGGAGGAGGACTTCTTTTGAACTGATCTTGCTGTGGAGGTCAGGGATTCTCCTCTTGCTACTATTCTACTAGTGGTCAAATCTTTCGCTGAGCTTTCAATATTTTTGCACATGAAGGCCTTCCAATCTATTTCGTCTCGGGATCGTGTTGTGATGCTCTCCAACAACGGCACCCCGATTCTATTCATAAGGGCATTGTACCTTTGACTGGAGAAGAGAGTATGGAACATCTTTGCTTGTAGCTTGATCTCAGGATTTGGAATATCCACTAAACTTATCCCATCGACTATGCACACGATAGCCTTGTTCATCCCTAGCATGTTGTACATGTCCCTTCTTGGGTGTCGCTCGGTCTCGCTAGTTAAGCCTAGGGCCTTCTCCACCACCTCAACGCTCAATTCCACCTCTACTTCGTGGGCTTCTTCCCCTTTCCTAATCGTCACCATGCCATAGTTCCTTTTGGCATTGAAGCTCCTTAGAAACTTTGCGCATTTTTCGTAATTGACCGCTTACCCAACCTATTCTACGTACTTTTGTAAGCTTCACTAGTCCATGAGTTGTTTTATGGGTGGCTCTTCCATATGATGTCCTCTAGGTTCATGGCGTGCTTGAATGTGAATTGGTTGTAGCCCCTTATTTCTACTGTCAAGCCATACTTAGCTTGCTCTTCTTCCGTCAACAAAAGCTTGCTGTCTTTATCTTGCCCTGCCATTTTAGGTTCCTGTCATATATATATCATGGTTCATCATTAGTATTCCTAAGACATTTTCTTGCTAGAAAATAAACAGGAATTGATCATGCTTTTATGGCAAGAAGAACATACTTTAAGAAACAAAAAGAATTTCCCCTTGAGCAGTTCTATTCATTTCCAAGATCTTACGACACTTTTCCTTGATTTCACCATTCTTCACCTTTACCCCCTCCCCCCTTGGGAATGAGAAGAATCCCTCCTAGGATTGGACATGGAAGAGGCAAGATCTTTGAGCACTGTAGGGTGCTATTTACTTGGGCATCAGCCAATTATAGACATCAAGGTTGCATACTTGGGTAATGTAAGTCAGGACATCGGTTAGAAAGTCACCCGAGTTGATGTGGCTAGCCACATGTAGCTCTTCTTCTGTAAGGATACCATCAATGTAAGGATGGGCCAAGACCTGGTCTTCTAGGTGTTTGGAGTGAGTGGTGGCCAAGACCCTAAAACGAGGTTGGTGCTACGTAAGTTGGGTCATACTCAGTTGTCTTGCTGGCACGTCGCTGCTTAGCATTAGTCATTATTTGGCAACCCCGCTTCTCCCATTGGAGACTAGGTTACCCTGTTTTTGTAGGAACGAGAAATTAGAGTTAGCGAGGCACATAAGTTCCTCAATCTCAACGGTTGACACATGCCTTTTGGGGCTTGCGCTAGGACGTTATTAATTGTATGATGAATGCATGCTCTTTTGAGATTTCATCATTATCGATCAACTCCTTGGAGACTTTGGGGGATGTTATAGTTATAAACTTGTGAACGAACCTTAGAGGCAAGGGGTTCATCAAGCAAGCCAAGGTTAAGTCTTTCGTAGCTCCTAGCGAATGTGCTAAAGGTGTTATCCAAGAGCTTGATGCAAGTCACCAAGTCATCTCCCGTATTCTCAGCAAGGTCCTTGGTGACCGATAGAAATGGACGTTGCTCATAGGAAGGTCTAAGACCTATTGGTGGTTGGGGTGGGATTAGGCTAGGTAGTAATGGTTCGAGGGGCAATGGACTAGACAGTGCTGCATCTAAGGGTAACTTCATAGTTTGATCCGTGTGTCCAGCGTTGTTTTGGGGTATTGAGGGTGGTTCCAGTGGCATAGATGGTGCATTGCTTTCCTCTTACGCAACCCCACTGGGGTGCCAAGTTGTCTATACTTAAATGATTCCGGGGTATCCAATTGCTGTTTTGGTCAATATATTGGTTGGGGTTTTTTGACCGCAATGGTCACGGGTTCTATGGGCTTTGCAGCTCAGGTTTCCTGGGTGTTCACTGCCTTAGCAGAAGTGGGGCTTCCTGGAGATGGGGTGGCAAGCAATGGTCGTGATTCGGCTATGCATTTAGGATTTTTCTTCTTGGTCACCCACATCCAGGTGTTGCCTTCGTAGTATCCTTGGGCTCACAACAGATCTTTGGGGATCCATCAAGGCCGGATTGTGCACCTATGTCGATAGCATCGGATCGGTTTCTTAGGTTTTGAATAATAGCTGCTAGCCATGTGGGGCTATGTTTGCTCGTTGCACGTAGGCCGCTTTTGGTGCCTCGGCACCCATCAAAGCATGGGCTCTGCGGCCTTGGGAACGGCCTTAGTTGGTGGTGGTTTTGTGGTCTGGGTGGGTTGTGATGACTCACGACCCCCCTCCTTAGGCTCAGCCCTAGGTAACCCTATTAGTGGCATGGCAAGCTTGGGTGGAGCCTTGCTACCCTTACTGAAAGTCGTCTCACGATTCGAACATTGCCAATGGCAAGGTAAATACACTGCATATTGTAATCAACATTGCACTACGCTTGCTTCTTGAAAGTGCATCCTAACAGTGATTCTTGACGATTGCTAGGGATATAGAAAGAGATAGGCCTTGGTTGGTTGGGTGAGCTCTTGGCCATCATGCAAAGTGGCACTGTGGGCTCCTTCCTTGACATGCTTGCAGTTGTAGTTTGATGTCATTGCATTCCGCTTTGACTAGATGTAGTTTGAACACAACACATACATGTTTTTGTGGTATGGCCTTTTTTCCCTTGTTGGCTAGATTAGTCCATTGAAATTCTAGGGTCTTGTTTGTCTTTGTTCGGGTATGGCTTTTGGTTCTTGTTGTTTTGCAAGTGAGAATCTATACTTGTGTAGAGCTATTATTACACTAGGATCTAATTTGGAGGACCTGTCACGGCGCACGTTTTCTCTCCAACCTACTTGGGGGAGGTGCGGAGGGGGCTGTTATGCTAAATACCATGCACGATTTGAAGGACCGTTTGTAGCCAAGTTTTGAACTACTTGCTCTAGAATTTACTCTAGTGATAGATCTATGATGTGCTTTTGGCTCTATATGGTCTCTGGGTCAGTTTCTGGGTCTACAGGTTAAAATTTGAAAAACAATTCCAAACTCAACCTAATGGGTCCAAATTGTAGGGGGCCATCCGAGTGGTCGAGGGCCAAATGAGAAAATGGCCGAATGCAATTGGGCTGAATGTTCGATTTGACCAGTCCGAATGTGGTTGTTTGAGGGCTTGTGTCCGAGGGCCCAATGGCCAAACGGTTGAGGGCCAAGTTAGGTGGGCCGAGGTCTGAATGGAGAATTCGGCCAGGATGAATGTCAGCTTGTTCAAGTGGGGTTGGGGGCCAAGTCGGAAAGGTCAAGGGCCGGATATCAAGTTGGTCAAAATGGTTGACTCTTGGATGCACCGAGCGGTGAGTGTCTGAGTCAAGTGGGCTGAATGGCTGAACGGCCGAGGGCCGAGTGGTTATTTTGAATGGGTTTAGCTGAGTGGCTAAATACAGGGTGGGCCGAGGGCCAATTCTGGGACTTGGCCTAGAATCACTGTCACTCGAATGGCGTCGAACGTGGCACGATTTTGACCGACGCAACAATAAATCTCTTGAATCACATGATTTAGGTCATAGCCTATCGGACACACCTCCAGATCAAAACTATGGATAGAGGGGAAGAGTTGTATATACCTAGAACAACAAACAAACTCAAAATTGCAAATCGGCAAACAAATCAAACCCTCTTGCCCTATTATGACAACAAAAACCCCAAAGCTTATTTTCCTTCTTTTTCTTTGTTTTTTCCTACCCTAATGTATACAAACCACAAAGCAATTACCTACACTACTCTAACATGCTTTTCCAAATCCAAAAAACCAAAAACTTACTTGCTAAGGAGATCAAATACCTCTTCAAAATCCCTCGCTTCCTACCTATCTATCTCAAGCACCGGTTTGGGGAAAACCATACTTGAATGGTCGATTCGGAGCGTGCAAGCACTCAAGGCTTGAATCCATTGGTCCCAGGCAACAACGGAACCAAAATGTAGAGGCGATCATCCACCAAGACCCACTGACTGCTTATTGTTTTAAGTGTTCCAAGTCGAGCACTAATGGCTACCTCTCACATAGCCGATGCACTATCCATCTCTACAGGTGTAGTGAGCTTACCTCCATACCAATCGAGTAACCTCCTCTCCCGAGCACTTCGGTAGCTCCACGATCCAAGTGCAAGCTCCATCCTCAAGGTCCATGCTCCAAGCTCCATTGCCGCGAGGAAGAGAAAAGAAGAGAAGAGAAGAGAAGAGGAGAGGAGAGGAGAGGAGAGGAGAAGATGGAGAGCTTCTCCACCACGGTCCCTCACCCTCACACACTCACTCCCTTACACTCTCACACTCCCTCTCTCAAGCATAAGCTCAAGCAAGCAAGCAGAAGAAGAAGAAGAAGAAGAAGAAGAAGAAGAAGAAGAAGAAGAAGAAGAAGAAGAAGAAGAGGAGGAGAGCTACTTTTGGCCACACACAAGAATGAGCTTCTCATTCATTTTTCAACTTTATATACAAAACCCTAAATCCCTTTTGGGCATTCATCCCCTTATCCCCTTTTTTACATGGTCGGCTGTGGTTTAGGCCCTTTTTCCCATTGTCCTCCTATCTTCCTAGCTTCCTTCCTACCGTCCATCTACCTTTACAATTTGCACGAGTGAGAGCCCCCGGCACGCTTAAAATAAATCGTGGTGCACCTTGCGTTCTTTTACCAGAGCATTGACTTGCACTTTGTCTTGTGCCTCTCTCCTTGCTTCACGACTTTTTTACACTTCTGGTGTTTCCATATTTCTTCTGGCAGCCTTCATCTCCCGTTTCACTTTTACCTTCACTTTTGCCTGACCTTATCTTCTGCTTTAGATTTTCCCAATTTTCCACCTTGTTTGTCTGAGGGTTAACATCGTCCCAACTAGAACTACAAGCAGAATGCTATTCGCATAGGGTCAAATGTTGTCCAATTATTTTCCTTCATGAGAGGCAATTTTCTCTTTCTACATCAATGGCTCAAATACACCTACCTTATAGGCAAGTTCTAGTTGGGTAAGGAAATTGGCTGTATATGCCACCTTGACTTGCCTAGGAAAGGCATTTGAGTCCTTAGCCAATTAGCTAAGAAAACCTCCAAAATAGAACATTGCTGCCTAGGTAGCAATCCAAGTGTGGATTGGAGTACCACAAGGCAAAATGCATAAAACCACAATTGGTTTAGCTAACACAAAAAACTACCTTGCTATAGAGGCGAGCTCATGCTCAACCACCCAAGACCCACAGACCACTTATTGGTTCTAAGATAATTACAACATGTGATGAAAGTGGGTTTGGACACGATGAGAAATCCTCAAGGAAGCATGTGATTGAAGGACGGACGTCTCCTTCCTTGAAGGCTAGGCACTCCTCGAGATTTGTTGCATTGGCACTGTAGATCTTTGAAAATTCATACCTACCATGCTCCTTCCTATTGTAATCCACTCGGTGCCTATGAGGGTAGGGCATGTAGATAGGACCATTCCTTTCTTTAGGGAGTGTGCTACAGAAGAATGCCATCCATGCATCAAGATTTGTATCCAAGATCCTTCTCTGCCACTTGGGCTATGCTTTATAGTCTTGGACCATCTTGGGCATCTAGTACACCTTGTCCTACCAGTAGTTTGGGACCTCCCACCTCCAACGAGTAATAACTATGCTCCGCTCCTTGATCCATCAATTCGTCAAGTTGTTGGCCATTTGAATGATGTTGTCCACTACTTCCACTAGTAGGACCCGGTCCAAGGCCCATGGGTAGAGGAATGATAACTCGAAGGGTCAGTTTGGAGTTCTCCTTGCTCCCAAACACTTAGTTCCTGGGGCTAGTTGATGGGATAGCAATCCTTGCATTGTGGCACGGGCCCTCCAGGAAACTATTGGGGTTTCAGCCATGGATTTTAATTCCTCCATCTCCTGTTCTAGGTTTTCTAGCTCTTCCTGCAACCCTTGGGTTGCTTCTTTGATGGCTTCTTCTTTCTCTTTCTCCAAGCATTTGATCTCCCTTTCTAGTGTCTCTTGTTCCTCCAACTGTAGGGCAGTCCTTTTCTTCAAGTTTTCTATTTCTTTTTTATATCTATGTGCCCTCTCTTCTCTTGCTGCCTCTAGCCCCTCCGTGGCATCGATGATGTTTTTGATATTTCCTTGCAGATCTTCATACAACTTTGCTAGCTCCTCATTAAGTCATTGGCTGGTACTTGTCTAGCTGCTTAGCCACAATAGGTATTCTTGATTGGCTCTTAGAGCCCTAGTTAACCCCTAATCCTACAAGCAACAAGGTTGCCATTGCAGCAACGCTCTACTCAACAAACATGTTGTCTAGCAATCGCTTCATAAGAAGCTCGCTCAATGCCTTTCAGCGCTCTTTTCCTTTTTGCACTAGGTCCTATTCTATTTTTGCTTGCTAGGGCTAGCACTCACTAGAATCTCGCACATTTCTATATTCTGTCACATGCTTTTGGCTTGATGTTCCTAATTTTATGCTACTATGCCTTGCAAAGCTTCCCATGCTAGTTTTCTCTCCTATTTGATGTCCGCTATGATATCCTCAAAAGGCCTACCATGGTGGTCCATTCGGGTTTACAAGTCATACTTCCTCACCATATGTTGGATTTCATTTGGGAAATCCTCCAGATCGAGCTCTTCATTGTGTCTATGGTTTGTGCTAGTCTCTACCATATCTGCATTCTCTTGTTCCACTAGGATGTTGATGAGGTTGATTAAATCAGATAGATTCACACATGCAATGATGTCGGGCCTCTAATTCATCTAGCTCTTGTGTTGCATCTTCCTCTTAGTCCTACCACTTGGGATTCTCGATTTCCCTTCCAAGTTTCAGGGTCTTCTCCTACTGGTGGGTTCATTTAGTTTCCTGAGTCTGAGTGAGTTCCTTGTTATTTATAGGTAATCCTCAATTTAAGTTCTCACTCAGTGTGTGTGGTGCACTTTTTCATGCACTATGAGAAATAATACTTTTGGCTTTTTAGTACACTTCAATGTGGGGTGTGAATGCAGAATGCAACTCACACTATTCTCCTTTTCGTTCACAACCTAATGTGGCTCTAAGTGTGTTCTTTGGCTACTCCTAAGAATTGTGTAGGGTCTTTACTGCTCCTCTCTACTCAATCAAGGTGGAATTGGGGTCTATGAGTTGGTTTTAGCTCTAAGTGGGGTTGGACTCTTGACTAGGCTACTAGAGGTTGCCTATAGGCCATAGGTCACAATTTCTTGTGTTCTCGGCTTCTATCATTTATCTCATGAGGTTTTGGGGTCTAGTTTAGCTGGTTTTGTGGTCAGAGGCTAGGTGATTGGTCCATGCTTTTATTCTGCCGTATTGGTCTGATTCCCAGAATCGAATGGTCCGATTCTCGATGGTTCGACTCTGGGAGTTGGACAGTCCAAGGTGGTCCGAGTCTGGGAGTTGGACGGCGGTCTGAGTTTGGGTGGTACGGTCTAAGTATAATTGGATATGTCCAATTGGACCGAGGTGGTCCGATTGGGGTTTTTTCGACTGGACACAAGGTGGTCTATCAACTGGCATTGTGGTCTGATCGGACCACCCACTGACCTGACTAACTAGTTAGATAGTCCGATTGGTTTGATTCTGGGAGTTGGACACCAACAAGTGGTCTTGATTGTAGCAAGCGCAAGCATAGATGATGGCTCAATTGATGCCAGGGATCCTTAGGGTTTACAACATAACCTGTAACCTTCCAGAATAAGCAAATAGAGCATAAGGAAGGCCTGGAGGTACCTAGAATGAAAGTTAGACTCAAAATCAACATGCTCGATTCGTTCTGTACTTGTCTCTCTCTCTCAAGCTCTCTCTCTCTCTCACTGAAGTGTAGAAATGAGCTCTCCCCTATTGGTTTTGGGCTTTTAGGGTCCTATCTAGCCATCCTTAATCTTCCAACTCCATGTCTTGCACTCATTAATCCCCAAAACTCATTTTTTCCCCTTTTCCCTTTCCTATTCTGCTTGTTTCATAGCAGCAAAACCCTATTGTTTCCCTGCAAGTTCTTGGTCCTAATCTACCTAAATGCAACCAAAAATCACAAAGTAATCCCTAGGTTGAAGTAACCTACTTGTCTACTCATAAAAAAAACCAAACACTTACTTGTTTTGAAGATCAAAGCGCCTAAATCTCCTACCTATACCAAGCACCGGTTCGAGGGTGAAACCCTACTTCAACGCTCGATTCAAAGCACACAAGTACTCAAGGCTCAAATCCATTGGTCCTGGCAATGGAACCAAAATGTAGAGGTGGCTCATGCTCAACTGCCAAGACCCATGGATCGCTTATTGGTTCAAGCGTTTAAAGTCGAACACTAATGGCTACCTCTCACATAGTCGACGTGCTATCTCTCTCTACATGTGTAGTGAGCTTACATCGATGCCACATTGAGTACCCTCCTCCCTCACACACACCGGGATAGCTCCACGATTCTTAATGCAATCTCAAGCCTCCACTTTTGGGCTCCATCCTCCATAGCCGCATGCGAAGAGAAGAGAAGAGAAGAGAAGAGAAGAGAAGAAAAGAAAAGAAGAGAGGAGATGATGGATAGCTTCTTCCCCTTGATCCCTCACCCTCACAGACTCACTCACTCCCTCACACTCTCACACACACTCTCTCAAGCACACACAAGCAAGCAAGAAGGAGAGAAGAAGAGAAAGAGATGAGTCCACTTTGCCACACACTAAAGAATGAGCTCCTCATTCACTTTTCAGCTTTATATACAAAATCGTAAATCCCTTTTGGGCAGTCATCCCCTTATCCCTTTTTTTACATGGTCAGCCATGGCCATGTAAAAAATGCCATTTTTCCATCGTCCTCCTATCTTCCTAGCTTCCTTACTACATCCCATCTATTTTTACAATTTGCAAAGGAGGGAGCCTGGTGCCCTATTACAAGGATTTTTGCTGTGCCTTTACATTCAAAGGTGCATCTTCTCTTTTTTAGTACTTTTTGGGCTCCTCCAGGTCATATTTCCCTCTAGACCACCACTCTCTTTTTTAGCACTTTTTGGGCTCCTCCAAGTCATATTTTCCTCTGGACCAACACTCTCTTTTTTAGCACTTTTTGGGCTCCTCCAGGTCATACTTCCCTCTGGACCACCACTTTCAGTTCTCCTGACTTGCACTTTTTCATTTTTTCCACTTTTTCCACTTTTTCTTATGTTGAGGTTAACACTGTTGACTTTATTGACATCATAAGAGTGATTTGTGGACCAGAGTGCACATCTTGAGGTTTAAGAACAGAGTGCAAGCACTATTTGTGGGGCTATGGATAGGACCGTTTCGCATAGAAATTGTCATCACTAAGGAATGAAGTCCTCTCAAGAGATAGAATCTGACACCATTGCTCACGCCCAAAACACCATGAGAACATAGGCTACACATCCTCTGGCAAACCATGAGAGTGCGTGCACATGTAAACTTATGTGTGTGGGAAAGATCAATGTGGTTGCCATGTGTAATTGGATCCAAGTTCCATCGGTTGTGGTCGCCATGTGCAAATTGGTTGCACCAACTCTATGGAACAATAGAGCCTTAACATACCTAGACCCAACACAAGGGTATTCTAGTACTATGTATTCAATAGTACAACATATTGAAAGAAGATACTTACAGATAGCAAACTCAGAGCATGGAGTATATCCCAAAAGGGGTGATCACTCAAGAAAAATACATGACAATGAACTAGACAATCATGGTTGCCATCGTAGCATTACAATGTCTAAGAACACAACACTTTTTTTGTGATCCTTTTATAGCTTCTAGTGCTTGCGGTGTCTTAAAGCCCATCTACCATAATCCATGGCTAATCTGTCACCTTCTATCATTAAACCACTACTATTAGCATTGATGGTCTCTTTTAGCTCTGATTCTATAAATGATATTTTTGGTTGCTAATCGGGGTTATCCTAACAACTCTCCATCTATTGTGGGCAAGTTCGTTGGCATGGTCATTATTTATGTCTCCTAGCCCATGTGGCTATCCCTCTCAATCAGCTAGCCCACATCTCGAAAGTAGCCTTCATGTGGCATGAGGCAACGGACTTAGCATTTCAACGTCTCCAGCTACTACTATCCAAGGTCCTAATCCTGGTCTTGGTGGATTGGACAAAACCTTTCTATATCTTTATGGATGGCCTAGATATTGCAATAGGTAGTGTAATTATGCAACAAGATACCAATGGTTAGTTCTAGTCTATTTTCTATGCTTATAGACGACTCTCTGCTTGGCTAAGAAAATTATTTTGTAATAGAAAGGGAATACCTTGAAATTGGCTATTCCGTAAAGAAATTTTGACATTATCTACTTGGTCATTCCTTTGTCTTTCATGTGGATCATTCTACTTTGGTTTACTTGGTCATGCAATATAATGTCACATGAAGACTAGCTCGATGGATCCTCTTGCTCCAAGAATTTCAATTGATGCATAGACTCGAAGCACAACATGTAATTACTAACTTTCTTTCTTGGCTTGATTTTGGAGAAGCTTTGCTCAGAGTAGATGATGACTTTCCAAATTGCAGCAGTTGATAATCTTGAACTTAACCCACCCAGTCCTCCCTGGACATGGTATGAGGAGCTATTGGTGTTCTTGACTTAGGATAAGTCACGGGGACCATAGGACCACAGTGGACTAGTGTAAATGACTGGCTCTCTAACGTTGGTGTTTTAAATTCTAGCTCTACCATGGAACACTGTCCAAAGTGCTGCAACATGTCCTTCTTCCTATGTAGAAAGATGTAGTAATGGAAGAAGCTCATCATTGTATTGATGGAGACCACTTTGCAATAGATGTTACAATTAGGAAAATGTAACAAGTAGGACTATGGTGGCCTACCATGCATGGATATTTCCATAGATTTGTCAGAATGTGTGATGTTTTCCATCAAATCCCTATCTTTGGATTGGTGACCCTTTCACCCAATCTCGCCACTTGGTCAACCTCTATCCCGAGATCAATTATCCCTTCACTTGATCTTGCCACTAAAGCCCTTCCAGAAATGGAAATTAGACTTTGTCAGTCCTATCAAACTTGAGGCGTTCTACACAAAGAACAAGTATATTTTGATGGGATAATGGATTACTGTACCAAGTGCATCAAAGCATGGGAACTTTCGAATAATTGAGCATAGGATGTGGCGAAGTGTCTCTTCCAAGATATCTTCACCTAATATGGTTGTCTGATATAATTGGTGAGTGATCGAGGAAATCACTTTTAGATAAGGTCATCAAGCATGTGACTTCTTTCTTCATGGTGATTCATAAGGAATCCTCTCCTTACTATCCACAAGCTAATGGCCTATCCAAATCCACAAACAAGTCTCTCTGTAAAATTCTTACAAGGCTGGTTGAGCATCACATGAAAGATTTGGATACCAAGGTCCCAGTAGCATTATGGGCTTATTGCACATCCTTCAAGTGGCCATAGGTCTTACTCCTTTCAAGCTTGCATTCTTTCTCAGGAATTCCTTCCCTTTTAATTAGAGAATCTTGTAGAGTTGGACAAGGAATGGATTTCGAGTTCTTACCTCTTGTTTGAAGTCCAGTTCTAGCAAAGACACCAAGTGGCTTACCTCTCTAAGAAGTGGCTCTTTGAGTGAGGACAAGCAATTTTGGTCTTTAAAACTCGGATGGGCTTCCAGGGAAATTGATAATGAGATGGAGCAACCCGTTTTGGGTTTTTCTTACAACGGCATCTAATTCTTTTTACCTTACTCATTTACAAGGAAAACTCCTTCCTCCACTTGTTAATGGATTTCGACTACACTATTACTATGCGAATAGAGATTGGTGTACCCTTTTTCGGTCACTCTAGAGTGCAATCTTGACCCAATTGCAACACTTTTTGCACTTTCCTCAAATATCTTCAAACCTAGTTCTGAATCACCACTGATTGTTAGAATCTTGATTGAAATTGATTCTGATTCCACCGTTTATCAATGACATGGCCCTTATTAATTTTCTTTCACCATATCGTTGCACAATTTTTATTATAGGTAGTGGTATAATGCATTGAGAAGTATATGACACTCATTATTCCTTATGGCTACATGTATTGACATTGCAAACATGCATTGGACACATTCAAATCCCTTATCCTCCAAGCATCCAACCCCCTCAAAAGCAAAATTTTCATTGTCTTTCTCATCATTGTGATTCTTATTCTCGCCCCTTTGTGCTATTTTCACACAGTCACTCTTGTGTTCTCTCTACAATTACTTATCTCTTACCAAGGATAACCATACTTGCCTCTATCCTCACCTCAATAGAGTCACCCATGTGCTCCAAGACCATGAGGAGGTTGTTAGCTCATGGGTGTACCATCTATGTCAACTCATGCATATTGGGGATAAAGGTGCCTCTGTGCCTAGCCACCTGTGTATTACTACACTAACAGTACTTACACACCTGTATAGTGCTGATGGTGAGCACCCATCACTTTCACTTCATTCTTTATTTTTTCAATGACATTTGAATAAAGGGAAGGCCAATCACATTGTGACTATTGGAGTTCCCACACCTTGTGTCTCTCTCTCTCTTGCTCTTGCTCCCTCCACCATAGCTCTTGCTTTTGCTCATGCTCTTTCACTCCGGGCTCAATCCCTTCAACCGGTACCAAAGCCAACCATTCAAGGAGCTTCTTCATCCTTTGCTTCAGCTCGGATTCAAAGCTTCAACTCAAGGTTTCACGGCAGCCATTCTTTCTTTCTCTCGAGGTATGCCTTGAGTTTTTCCTTCTTCCGGCTTGTTCCAACTTGCTCCCTGCTTGTTGAGGAGCTTCCCAAGGCTTAACTGAGCCTTATTGAGTGTTTATTGAGCTAAGGAGCAACCATTTTATCCATTTTTTAGTGAATAGAGAGCATGCTATAAAAGTCATGGATGGCTATGGTAGTTTGATAGTAGTGTCATATTTTAGCCATAACTTTTGCATACGGTATTGGATTTAGGCATTCTATAGCTAGAAATAAAGAGTGTGATGAGAGCTACAAATTTGGGCATGATAGAGTTGATTTTGTATAGTTTTTTGTTCTTTGTTTTACACAAAATAGAACTTTCTAGTTTTGACAATAAATAGTAAATTCCAAAATGCATGGTTGATGCTTTGAGGATACTATTTTGGTGCCCAAATAGTATGGTTATGCTTTTGGACTGATTTGAGCTTGAAATAGCTCATATTTCACTGTTATTTTAGTGCTATACTAATAGGGTAACAAGTATTTATCATCGAAAGGCTTATGCCTAATGCTCATTGATGCTTTGCAAGATATTTAGTGAATGTACCACTACTTTAATTGTTATGTGTACTTCCCAATATGCTATAGCATTCTTTTAAGATGAGATTTGAGCTTTGCTATATTGATATTGGTTATGATTACATGCCTTGGTTGTTTCAATGGTTTATATAGTTACAGGCTTGAAGAATAAATTGGATTTTATGCTCACAACTTATGCTTCATATACCTTGGATACTTGAATGTCCTTCATATGATGTTTTAAGCTTTGTTTGCTCGTTTGGCATTCAAATTTTGTTCAATAGAAGCTACTCGAATTATGTACTGAGCCACATTGGCACTTGGATGTACTACTATAGAGCATTTGGTTTATGCAGTTGAGCTTGAGCTTATTATAGTGAGATACTGGGCCTCATTGCAACATATATATGCTCTCTTGTTATTTATTGGATGCAGTTACCCTATCATGGGATGATTTAATCTCATAGCTTGGACTTAGTACTTATATCTGTCAAGGTGTTATCGACGGTATTCTTGTGTGTTTGGGTTATGTATTGAGTATTTGCTCAGTGCTTTATAAATTTGGCAATTCTCTATATTTACCCTTAAGACCTACCCTATGCATAATATATATGCCTATTGCATATATGATTTTTGACACACTACAATTGTGATAGTCTTCAATGCTAGTTGTTCCTAACTTCTTCCTTCTTGGTTGCTCACAATCACTTGTTGGCATATTGTTGCAATTCATTACATCACCCTCCTATCATTTTAGCTTTATGCATTCTATATTTGAGGGAAGCCACCTAGACTTGATAATATTTTGCATACAGTTTGTAGACAACTCATTATTTTGGTAGTATCTCTTTTTTTCACTTGATTTAGCAATGGTTTTGGGCTAATTTGTAGAAAATTATAACAATCCATCTTGTCCTTCTGTGTACTTCCTTAGTATCATTATGGCTTAGTGATTCTTGTGACAATGCTATCTTCAATATTGAGAAACTAGATGGAACTAATTATAGCTATTGAAAGACCCATATATTGTAGGTTTTAGTGCAAAAATTGTAGATTAGACCACTCGATAATGGGAGTGCCAAACCTGAAAACATTGTGACTGAGAATTAGGATGAGCTATGCAAGTCCACAATCATTTTATCACTCTCTAAGAAAATTCACTACAATGTTGTAACTGGAAATCAAACTACATATGAGCTTTGACATAGATTAATAATCTTTATGATAAGCAGAGTCCTACATCTCAGATGTATTGGCTGAAATAGTTGATGGACCTTCACATGAAGAAAGGGACTTCTATGTCTGCACACTTCAATGAGTTTCACTCCATCATCAACCATTTAGCTTCGTAGGAGATTGAGTTCAAGAATACTTTGCATCCTTTATTTTTGTTTGACATTTTACTTGAGTCATGAGGCACTTTTCATATGGCTCTTTATGCTAAGGATGGGTTGAAATTGCAAGATGTTGAGAGTGCCTCTTGTTGATAGAAGAGGTGAATGAAAAGAATGTGAATACTTCCTGTACATCATATACATTGACTATGAGAGGCCGGCAAGATGGAGATGGCCATGGTAGAGACTCTAACAGGTCTCAATCAAGGACACATAGATAGTCTCGCAGTAAGTTTCATGGTCCTTATCTATGACTTTCTCTTTATAAAACATAACCCTTTTCTATTCAATCTATAAGTAACCCCTTTATATGCACCCTTTTGTATGTAAAAAATATGTAAAAATGGTATTTTAAAAATCCCTTATATTCAACCCACGTGATACATACATATACTTATGATGACTAACCTCCCTGAAGATGCAAGTCAGATGGGCTATAAAAAAGAAGTCTAAGGAGGAGGCCAAGGATTGGTGTACATTGGCAAAAGAGTATGAGCCTGACATCAAACTACATGCCAAAATGGAGTTGCTCAAAGGGAAACTAATGTAAGTGGTGGCCCTAGCTATCAAGCACATTATGTGCATCTACTCTCTCTAAGATGCCTCTAGACAACAAGATGAGTAGATTAAGCATTTGGAGTAGCAACTCGCAATGGTAAGAGTAAAGCGAGATCATCTACAAGCAGTAGTACAAATAGATGCCTATTACTTGGATTTCTTGGCAATAGAACTCTATGCTCACCAGGTTCCCTAACCTCTGCACTGTAATCACATGGATCTCTAACTCTAGCACCACCATCTGCTCTATAATTTGCTTCCACATCCCACCCAACCCTAGCCCATGTCCCCTCTGATTCTACCCATCACTATCATCTCCCGACCACACTGCGCCCAACCCTAGCCCATGTCCCCTCCAATTCTACCCATTCCTTCTAATTTGCCACTATTGGCTCCCCTCAATCTTGGTCCCAACCTTGCCTCCATACCACCAAAAGCTGCGCAAGATGCACCCACCCTCGAAGGCAATAGTGCCATTGAAGAGCAACTCCTATGGGTTTGAGTTCTTTGTACATGCCATGTGTCACACATAGGTGCAGGATGGCCTTGATTGGCTGCCCAAAAGTAGTATTCGTAGATTAGTAGCTAAAAGAGGCAATCAATGCTAACAACAATGGTGCAGTAGTGGAAGGTGATAGATTAGCCACAAATTATGACATATGCACTTCATGACATCATGGGGAACAGAAGCTATAGAAGGAGCAGCGAAGAAGTGTTGTATTCCCTTTACTTTTCCCTCTTTTTCCTCCCCTTCCCTCATCTCTCTATTTGGTTTTCAAGCTTTACCATGCTCTAAGATAACTTCACATTCTTTCATTCATTGTATTGCCACGATAGTAGCCATGATTGTCTAGTCCATTGTCATGTATTCTCTTTGAGAGGTTACCATTTGGAATGTAGCCCATGCTCTAAGCCTATTGTCAGCCATTGTAATACATTACTAAAATTAATGGGCATCATTTTCTTTCATTGAATATTGCCTTGGTGATACATTTGATGGTCTTAGTTTGGTTATGTTGTGATTGTCATGCCTTTAATGCCAGCATACCCCATGTGTTAGATCTGAGCATATTAAGACTCTATTGTTCCATAGAGTTGGTGGAATCTACTTGCACCTAATAGCCACAACAAAAACTTGGACCCAATTATAATATCAAGCTCCTTCATTAAATTTCATTATCTATATTTTCCATACCTAAGCCTAAGCCTAGCCTAGCCTATACACATACATCTAGCTAGTCCTAAGCCCGATTAGCCTTATATACGCATATGTCTAGCCTAGCCCTAAGCCTAACTAGCCTAAACTATATATGAAATATTTTCTAGCTGTGAAGCACCATACACAAGATCCTCTATTTACATAGCCTCTAGCTCATGAAATATCTCAAAAGACAACAACTATGTCTTATAACTCATGTATATCCAACAAGTCACCAATCTCCCTCTAAGTCTGTGCATCAAGTAAAACATGAGCTTCATAAACCTCTTCGAATGCATTAAGAAAATCTACACATGCAATGGCTGACTCTTCCATTCAGGATCTTCCAAGGCATCCCTTGCTGACTCAATATCAAACTACAGCTTATATCCCAATTGTTTGCTCTCTTGCTTGTTATCCTATTTCTGCTCCTGCTCAAGCTCATCCATAACATGCTTGGAAGGTGGCTAATTTGCAGGTTTAGGCTAGTCTACACTTCTTCTTCTTGTCACTCTCTTAGATCTCAATTTCGCGAATCGGCCTTGGAGCGCCCATATCCCAACTTCGACTGAAGAAACAGATTTATCTTCTCGTTCCATGCACGCGGAGCCTACTTAAGGCTATACAAGGCCTTCTTTAACCTGTAAATTTTCCCATCCGAGGATCCAAAGCCAACAGGCTGCTCAACATAGATCTCCTCCTACAAGTCACCGTTGAGAAAGGCCGACTTCACATCCAACTGATAGACACGCCATCTTCTATGGCAAGCCAAGACAAGAACAGCTCAAGTAGTTGCCATACAAACATTGGGGGCAAAAGTATCATGGAAGTCAATGCCTAGGCGCTGAGTAAAACCTTTAGCAACAAGGCGATCCTTGTGCTTGTCCAAAGAACCATCGCTACGGTACTTGGTCTTGAAGACCCACTTAACACCAATCACCTTCTTGTGAGAGGGACGAGGCACAAGAGACCAAGTGCCATTTCTCTCAATAGCCTCCAACTCGGCTTCTATAGCCTTCTGCCAATGATCTGACTGCAAAGCCTCCTTCACTGAAGTGGACTTACGATCTTGCATAACATGGGTCATCAAACAATAGTTGGATCAAACAAGCTCCGTATAATGTGTATGGTTCCTCCATGACCTCTGCAGTCCATCTCGTGGTTCCCACTCCTCAAGGACCCCCTCAATCCCTGAATCTCGGAGTGTGTCACGGGCCCAACAAGGAGGACAAACCTCTCCCCGTCACTCTCCATCTGCTGAAGACTCAGGTACATCCACTGGTGGAAGCTCCTCGTGGGTGGCCGGTGGAAGAGAAGACTCTGAATCAGAAGAAGAATCTCCATCAAGAGGCTCTAGCTCCAAAGAAACTGTCTCAGGAGCCCAACTCTCCTCTGGATCTCCAAGGACGGAGTGCTCCTCACCCCCCGCAATGGCCTGAACCGCACATCTTGGCGCGTGTAGACATCCTGCTTGACAAGATTAAACAAACGATAACCTTGGGACTAGGAGCTATAGCTAACAAAAACCTATCGTCGAGAAGCAACCTTGAACTTGTCACACTGTGTCTTCAGGATGTGCACATAGGCGTGACACCCAAAGATCCTAAAATAAGAGACATCAGGCTTCGCCCCAAAGTAAGCCTCAAAAGGTGCCATCCTGTCAATGACTGAAGAGGGAGATCGATTGAGGATGTGAACTGCGGTAGCCACGGCCTCGGCCCACAGAAACTAAGATGTTTGTTGGTGCTCCATCATGGTGCGTGCCATCTTGATCACACTTTTGTTCTTCCACTCCAAAATGCCATTCTCTTTAGGAATGTTAGTGTTAGCAAACTCCTGGTGAATGCCCCTATCTGCACAAAAACGAGCAAACTCATTAGACATAAATTCACTCCCCTTGTCTGAACGCAAGGTCTTCAGTTGGTCCACATCTATACTTAAGCATACCTTATGCCTAGCCTATCCTAGCCTACATTTATGCCTAAGCTCAAGCCCACATCTATGCCCAAGCATAACCTATGCCTAGCCTATCCCACCCTAGCTTAGCTTACACCCACACCTAGGCCTATAGCCTACATCTAAACATAAGCCCTCCTTAAGCCTAGCCTATGTTGAAGCCAATGGCTAGCCTAGCTTAGCCTATACTCATGCTCTAGTGTCTAATTATTCTAGCCTATCCTATGCCTACATCTATATCTACACATACATCTATGCTTGCACATATGCCTAGTCTAGCCTACATTTATATCTAGGCTAGCCTCCACCTAACTTTCATTGAACCCCACAGTTATGCGTGCTTAGTATAGCCTAACCTACCTTGCCTATGCTTATGCCAATATCATAAATAAAGGTCCTTTTTTGAATGCAAAGGATTAAACACAAATCTATAAAACACAGAGAAAACTACCCACCACAATAGAATCCATGCCTATATATGGTTGTGAGAACCCACAAAAGAGTATATACAATCGTAAAACAAAAGAAAATCACCCAATAACATTTATCACTCTCCTATAGTTGAAATTCACCCACTACCATTAGCTCAACGTGGACGTAATCCAAACATGGATCATGAGTGTGAAAAACTCGAACATTTCAAGATGATAGTATCATGCAAAGCCAAAAATTTTCAATTTTTAAGAAAGCACATTTGTACATGCACAAAAGCACAAAGGCACACTCACATGCACATATGCATACATGCACACAGAGTTTTTGTCACTATGCTTCATAGCTTGTTAATGTTTTTCTACTTTGTAAAAGCATGTCTATCAATGCAACAATATCCACAATTATACAAGCTACTAGATGTATTTGTAGATGTGTCTATAGAAAATATTTTCAAAACACAGTCAACAACCCTAAGAGAAGAGGCATGCAAACCCCACAAAGTTGTAGCTCTTTGAAAACAATATTAATATGGCAAAATATAACCTCTACAAAACTAAACTACAAAGAAGAGAGGAAAACACACTTTGGCTAGTATGATTCGAAGAGGGGCTCTCTTTCAATCCTCTACAAGCATGGACATTGCTTTGTTTGTAGATGCATGTGTCTCTTTGTTACTCTTCATTGTGCATATTATTAATTGCTTTTTCCAAATGAGATTAGAACACTTGGTTCTTGGATTTTGAATATTAAATCATAAAATTCATCTATATGCGTCTCTAAAAGTGCAAATAAATATAATAGTTTGAACACGTGTAAATTAGCATTCATTGTGAAGCAACAACTTGAAACATTGCTTCCTTGACGTAGTTGCTTCGTGCTATCATGTTGGCATGAAGATTTCTTTTTCAACATCTATCACATGTAACTATGAACTTGTTTGTAAAAACATCGATAACTTGTTTGTAAAATCATGTTATTCTTAAAACCATTACCCCTTATGGGATGCATTCCTTATTAAGTTGTTTTGTGTATGCCAACATGATGGATATACTTAACAATGGATCTACTTAAGAATGGGATGTGTGGGAGGAAGACCCACATCAAATACAAAAGCTACTACCTTCCATTAAGGTAGTGGATTCATAGAAAATGTCCACATAACATATGATGCTTGATTGACCATCAAAATGAGAAAATATTGGGATCTAAACATCTCATTGGACCCAATCATATAAATTAAAATTACGAGAGTTATATAAATTAAAATGCTCATGGACCATTGGTTTACAATCCTAAGCCTTAAGCATGTATCAATCAAGATATGTAATTGCACTTTTACATTAGCCGAGGTGGTATCCTCATGTAATTCCTCCTTAAGTTAACTCATGTACTTAGCTACCAAGAAGTAAGTTAACAAAAGATTCATTCCATGCTTTAGTAAAAGGAGCTTGGTTTTAACATCTTGCAAAACTAGCATAAGAAAAGTAGATGTTGCAAGAGGGGAGGAAAGAGCAACCAATTGCAAGTTTACTTTTCAACATTGCAATGCATGAAAGAAAACATTATTATGAATGTTATATTCGAGTACTAAAGACATGTCATCTTCTCACATAACTAAATTGGCTTTGAGGATGATCCCAAGTAGCATGGAATAGAAAACTTGATTGCCATAAATTTGCAAACAAAGATAGAAGAAAATTGTCTAAACATAACAACACCTAAAAATAAATTGATGCCATTCTAATTAGCATGGCCCAAGAAGTATTTTGCAATTTGTGGCCTCAAGTACCCTCTCTTCAATAACCTTTGCAACGTCAATGCCCCAAGGCTAGAATACGATCACTCAAAAACCAATCATCCCATTACACAAAGACTTCAATGATAAAGATGAACACTTGCAATTGCCAATATGGAATGGAAAGCCACTTGACCATCACATGAGGGCACGACATGGTGGAGCAAGAAGGCATTGATTGTTGTCGATGTGGTTTGGTACCCAACCTCAACACCAAAACTCTCCCCCAAGTTCGACACAACATCCATTGAGAGCCTCATGGAAGTGAAGTTATCATGCTACCTTTGCTAACCTTCTTCCCCCTCAATGCATTGGATTTTAGAACCTTCTTCACTCACTCACTCACTCACTCACACACACACACACACACTCTCTCTCTCTAAATTTTGATTTACCATTAATCTCTCTCTTTTCTTCGCGATTTCCTTTTCTCTCTCTCCTCTCCTTGCTCCCACATTAGGCTTAGCCTGCCTCTCATTTTCTCACAGACCCACACACACACACTCTCTCTCCTTTTGCCCTCTTTTTTAAGCGCACACACTCTCTATGCATGTATTGGCAATAATAGCGTGTGTATCTCTCTCTCTCCCCCCAAAAGCCAACCACAACTCTAGCTCTGCTGACTACTGCTATTGCTCGTGGCCCACCTCATCCGTCTCCATCGCCACCTCAGCCTGCTACCTGGTGGCCGTGCCCTCGCTTTGCAATGCCCTCCTTCTGCCACCCACCCATCTTGTGCCTCTGCACGACAACCTGCTGATGTTCCGCCTTTTACCGCCTCCCCACCATCACTCCACCGCCTCCCAGGTTGCTGCCCTTAGCGAGCTTGCAAACCCTCCTTCTGATCCACCGCCTGCCAGGCTGTTGCTGGCAGCAAGCTTGTAAACCCTCCTACCGATCCGCTCCTCTTACATGTTTGCGAATCGGTTGCTCCTGATCCGCTGCTTGGTGTTCCTCGACGACTCCCGCTGCACCATTACTGCTCCGCTTCTCCGCCTATTGTACAGAGAGAGAGAGAGAGAGAGAGAGAGAGAGAGAGAGTTGTCTGTTCACTTCTCCACCTGTTTGCATGCTGGCTGAGAGAGGGAGAGGGAGAGGTACCTGGGTCCTGTACCCGTTTGAGAGAGGTGTCTGCACTCTTATCCTCCCCCCAACAAGAAGAAAAGTCCGATATCCCTCGAACCGTGCAAACCGTGCATGCTTGAATACGGCCGCAGATCATAAATAGTCTCGAAGCGCGCACGCACTTGTCGTCGAACAGCTGGATGAGTCATGAGGCCATGGTGTGCATTGCCCCAGCCCCCAGCCTGCCCTGCGACGCCCCAGTCGGCTTCCATGTCAACATTCGCAT